>NC_092106.1:24779479-25087535 GCF_045679555.1 Salvelinus alpinus
GCCGAACGCCGCCCGAACAAGGAGAGGAGCCGACTTCGGCGGAAGTCGTGACAAAAAGAATCCTGCAGCAACAGGATTTGAAATTTTAGTCCATAATGTTACTTGATCGGTGGTTAGGCTATTAGCCTGCTAAAATGAGGCTACATGAAAAGTGTGATACTGTTAATAACTGTGTGTTAGTGCGAGTTTTCAGTGAATTTATGTAAGTCATTAAGCTGATCTGCATTTTCTCAGCAGGAAAATTCGCAACAACAAAGTGTGATCAAATTAAGACCCTGCGCCTGTAGTATACCCATTCAAGTCAGTTGTCATGCCATCAATTTTTTTTGTTCTCTTTGTTCTCCTCTCTTACAGTTTTTAGCGAAGATCTACGTTCCAGCTTATATTTTGTCAATGCATCTTTGCAAGAGGTAGTGTTTGCCAGCACCACAGGGACCCTGGTGCCCTGTCCCGCTGCAGGGGTGCCCCCCGCCTCTCTGCGCTGGTACCTGGCCACCGAAGAGGAGATCTACGATGTGCCCGGGATCCGCCACGTGCACTCCAATGGCACCCTCCAGATCTTTAACTTCCTCCCCTCCAGCTTTAGTAAGCTAATCCATGACAATACCTACTATTGCACAGCTGAAAATCCTTCAGGGAAAATAAGAAGTCAAGATGTCCACGTTAAGGCCGGTAAGTGTTTCTTTTAAATAGTAACTGTTGTTTTCATTCCTTAATTTCTTCTTGTATGTATTTCATTTGCTTTTTCCAAATGCCACCCCTCTTGCTATCCTCAGTATTTCGGGAGCCCTACACCGTTCGGGTGGAGGACCAGAAAGCCATGAGAGGCAATGTAGCGGTCTTCAAGTGCATTATCCCTGCCTCCGTGGAGGCTTACGTCACTGTCGTATCGTGGGAGAAAGACACAGTCTCACTATCCTCAGGTAAGACAATATTCTTATATCTTGGTCAGAATTTTGTTAAATTCCTTGCTTGGACTCTTCAAATCAGCTATTGGGTTACAAGTTCAGAAGAGGGATTCTTAGGTGTAGCAAACAAAACAAGATTTGTTTACACAGACAGTGCTATGGATCCAAAGGTTTCTACATGTGAAGCCTTCCCTGGTTTGCTCTTTGTACTTGGGCCACTGTTCTGTCTCTCTGTGACTTACCTGCTTGTGGTCTCAGTCAGCCATTACTGGAGCTCCATGAAATCCTGTCCTCCAACAGTAATAGCAAGGCTAATGTCTGTCTGTCATTTTGACCCACCCCCGACCCCCTCGATTGGAATCATTCATTGCACAGGTTGATATTGTACATTAAACGTTCGATTGATGCCCACCCTATGGGCAATTTTGCTTTATATGGTGCATTTAGAAAAAATATAGACAAGCACGCACCTCAAGCCATTTGACAGAGGGCAAATTGTGGGACATGTTTTAGTAACATTTTAAATGTGTCTGCTCAAGCACAAAGATCCCTTCTGTGATCCATGTCTGTGCGTACTGGTTGCTAGTCGGGGGCATTACTGTTTCTGCTGCTGTAAGGAGATATTATATGATCTATAATGACTGCACATGAGTTTTGCAGATTCAGACGAGTGAAAAAGATGCTAGCCTCTGTGAAACCTAGAAGTTATCACTTTTTACTGTGTCACATTCATAGCCTTGAAAAGTAGAGTAGCATGGAAAGTGGGATTTTGACTTCTCTCGTTTAAATGATGTGCTTAACTATATAACATAGGGCAGATGTGTAATAGCTAGTGTTTTTTTAAAGTGAATTTAGGTCATGCAGTATTGTATTCCTATGGAACCTTTATTTTAATTTGTTCAACTTTTACTGCACAACAGCCAGGGTATTGTAAAGGTGAATAATGTGTAGGAGCAGTGATGTGTTTTATCATCACCCAGTTCTTAGGAGTGCTTTTACATGCATTACAAACAATCTAGATGGGATTGTCCCTGTTTATTCCACACGAAGCCTGTCAGAAGCATCAGCAGCATGGTCAGAATAAGTGCTCTTTCCCTGCTAAATATTTTATGATGTCCTGATGCATGAGCAAATGCACCTTACACTGTTATGGAGAGGGTATGTTTACGGCATGAGCAGGGGTTACAATGGGCATTAAAAGGTGTGTGTTTTATTTCTTTACCGGGGGTTTGTTCCCAGGTTGTGTGCGTGTATATGTTTGTATATATGTTAGCATAAGGTTATCAACCAGGCCTGGAAACAAAGCAGATTGACCCAACCTATTCTTCTCTGACGGTTGCCAGCCTTGCACTTTACATTTTTAATGAAAGAAGACTTGGTCTCGGTTGACACAAAATAAAGCTATCCAACTGCTGTGCTAAATTATTAATCTAAGGTTTTTGACTGGTACTGTATGTATTTTATGGATTCATGTTTCATATAATCCATTTAAAGTAGACACCTTAGCATGAAGTGTTATCCTATATTGTCACGTTCCTGACCTGTTTTCTGTTGTTTTGTATGTGTGTGATGGTCAGGGCGTGAGTTTTGGGTGGGCATTCTATGTTGTGTGTTTCTATGTTGGTTTAGGGTTGCCTGGTATGGCTTTTAATTAGAGGCAGGTGTTTTGCGTTCCTCTAATTAAGAGTCATATTTAGGTAGGTTGTTTCACTGTGTTCGTTGTGGGTGGTTGTTACCTGTCTCTGTGTTTGTGTTCTGCACCAGATAGGTCTGTATCGGTTTTGCACGTTTGTTATTTTATAAGTTGTTTGTAGTGTTCACTTGTTCTTATAATTAAACATGTTGAGCACTGGCTACGCTGCATTTTGGTCCTCTCCTTCACCCCAGGAAGAAAACCTTTACATATATATCTTAAAAATCATATTTTAATATGTACAAGCGACTGGTTTGCATTGCGTCTCATCTGAAGCCTTTGAATTTCCAGTGATTCATGTCAGGGGAAAGGATATGTATAATTACAGACTAGGGCTGGTTTTAATTAATCAACTGTGATTGAAAAGTTAATTACAATATGAATTACCTCTTAAAATAAGGACTGCTTAGTAGTCATTTGAAGTGGCCCTGTTTTCAGTCTGAATGAGCACCGCAACTCACAAGCCCTAATGTTGCCACTAACTTACCATTAACCTGTCATGCATTTTAAAATGTACCTCACTGTGCAGCTTTTCAAATTCACGGCAGCCGCTCGGCTCCACTCTGCTTTTGATAAACAATTGACAGAGCTAATAGGGAGATGAAAGAGAAAAAGAGTGCAGCGCGGCTGCCTTTTATATGGGACGCCTAATGTATCTCCAGCTTCTTTATGTGTGTGTATCAAGTGGTGGGGTTGTTGAATATGGGATGGGCTGGATGGCACATCTTTTTGTCTTCTGCATCTGATTTGCCTTTGCCTTTGTCTCTCACCTTTCACATGTGATCCAATTTAATGAGGGGGCCTTGATGGGAGAAAGGCTGATCAAAACTAGCTCTCTAAGGGATGCATATAACATGTGGGCATACAGGTTTGTATTCCAGTCCTATGGTTATACAATAACTTATTCTTCCTCTCTTCTCTCTCACACTCTTCCTCTTTGTTTTGCTGGATGAAGTAGATGTGGGGTTTGCTGCACAGTGAACCTGTCTCATTCAGAGCACGTCTCTGCATGGCCCTGCATTGGTCCTCTGGGTTTCAGTCTCCTCCAATGATGCTACACTCTGCACCTACTAGGAAACTTGTATTCATCCATGTGAGGTGGGACTTTGTCTTGAGTGAATGGTGTATACAGTATCTTACACATGTAGATTGCTGGCGTTCGCAAACAGTTGCACATATTTAAATGTTCATTTAAGTGTCAGGATGTTTCCATAGTGCTGCTGCATCAGACCTTTTTGCACCAAGTTTGTAACCTGGTAGATCACATTGCCCCAGACAGACAGACCAACAGACAGGTACAAGGCCTGTGTATGAGCATGACGGCCAGTGTCTGTCTACTGTTGCTGTGAGGAAAAGTAGAGGCTGGTCCTCTGATGCCTGGAGATAGTGCTTTCTCATTAGAACAAACACACGTGCCTTTCATCTTTTCAAGCTGAAGATTAAGCTGGAGATGGTGCAAGGAAAGCTTTTCTCAAGCATTAAGGCACAGGCTTACTGCAATGCTGGAGGGGAAGGATGACTGTAAGCCTCTCCCTCCTCCTCTTTCTCCTTTTCCTTCTCTCTCCTCTTTTTCTCCCTCTCCTCTCTCCTCTCTTTTTCTCTCTCCTTCTCGCTCCTCTCTCTTTCTCACTCTCATTCTCTCTCCTCTCTTTCTCCATCTCCTCTCTCCCCTCTCTTTCTCCCTCTCCTTCTCTCTTCTGTCTTTCTCCCTCTCCTTCTCGCTCCTCTCTCCTCCTCTTTCTCCTTCTCATCACCTCTTTGCCTTCCTCACTTATAAGGAATGTTGTTGAAAGGCATTTGTTATTACATGTATTGGTGAATGCATTGTATACTGAGCAGCTTTCCTATTTCTTAGTGTTGGTACAATACCATAATGGTATTAAATGCAGTCATATGTACTGTATAATCTTCTGGATTTGACCTTTTATAAGGGTCGTAGTGGCCAGAGAAAAGGGCCTTACGATTCTACTGATGCAGTCATAAAGTCTCTATCCTGGATGATCAGTGAGTCTTCTTCCTGTTCATCATTTACTGGCCTTGACTGCCAGCCTGCCATCGTCCATTGCGTAACACTTGGCAGAAGGCCCGAGTCAATTTCCTGCTGGCTGCAAAACACTGTTTTCTATTTGGTTTATGCAAATGTACCATCTAATGTTCTGAGCATTACCAGAGCCCCTGGAAACATTTTTCAGTCACATTTATGTGGGCTGCTTCACAACTGTGTACTTAACACTAACTGTTTAAATGCCACTGCAATCTCTCCTCCTGCTCCTGATGCCTCACCCTCATTCAAGGTACTTGAGTAGTGCTAATCAAAGCTTATCAAGGAGTTTGCCTGCTAATAGCATCAGTGTCTTAACCAGCCAATCTCCATAATGTCTGGGATGCCCTTACAGGAGCTAGAGTAGGGAAGGAAGGAAGCTATCATCACACAGCAGGGATTTATCTAGTCAGCTTCATGACACCTCCCCATTTTTCGCTGGGATTGACAGAGGGCACCTACAGGCAGGCAGAGACAGGACAGTTAAATTACCCCGGAACCAACCCAAAGTCAGGCCAACCTTGAAAAGAGGGCAGAAAGAAGCTCTTACTGGTTCTGTTGGTGTGCCGAGGGGGAAGAAGACAATGGAGAGGAGAGTGGGCGAGGCTGAAGCTTTCCTTGGTAAACATAGGCGTCCACACTGCATTGCATGGGCCACATTGTTATCTCCCTCTCTCTCTTTCTCAGAAAGAGGGAGAGCATGATCTCTATCTAACCACAGAACAATTACGAGGAATCCCTGGGCTAGTGTGTGTGTGTGTGTGTGTGTGTGTGTGTGTGTGCCTGCAGGTGCTATTCCTCCCACCCTGCAGTAAAGCCTTATGAAACAACACAGCACATAATTTTACTCCTGCTCCACCCAGAGCAGCAGCAACTGAAATGCTGACCCTCATCTTTCACTAGATCCTAGTTCATAGTCTACTCATGCACAGCTGCTAGAAAGCTTGGGGAGATGGGGTATTGGGAGTGTGTGCACGACTGTGAGTGTGTGCGTGTGTGGAGAAGGATACAATCCAGAACTATCAATACTTGTGTGCATTAATCACGCGGCTGCCAGAGAGAATTATGGGAACATGAGCTGAAGGATGCATTTGTGCATTTGCAGCATGAATGCTGTTTGAAGGGGAGTTTGTGGAATTGGGGTGAGGGGAGAATGGACCCTTTTCTATGTGAGCAGAGGAGATGGTCTGGGGTGGGTTGTTGATCTAAATGTACATCAACACAGTGATATTTTTGTTATATGGCCATATGAACTCTTGAGAACTGCACTGCTGGGTTTTCATTTCATGTTAAAAACATATTGTTCACACAACTCAGCCCTCAATATGAATCATAGAAGATATGTTGTTCTTCTATTTTATTCATATGTCAAGATGGCATGTTGGAGTAAACGAGTAACCAACTGTCTTTGCTATTGCTGTCTGATGTTTGAAGTCCTCAGCTTTGTGGGACAGAGGGAGGGAGGCAGTGTTGGGGTCAATTCAAATTGAAGTCGGTCAATTCAGAAATTAAGCTACATTTCCAATTCAATAATTGAGAAAAGGGCAACTATTTTCATGACTTCTGAATAAACTGGACAGGAGAAGCTATTCATTTCAGTTGTTCAATTTTTTAAATAAAAAATTCAGATCACTTCCTGAATTCAGTGACTTCAATTTGAAGTGACACCAACCATGGAGGGAGGGATAGAATTGTTTGTGTACTTTTACATTGTACAACATGAGTAAAACATAAATTGTATGAGGTGCACTCACCTCTTTTAGTAGGGATGTACAGTATAAATTAAGTAGTCAGAGTATTACTGCAGTATTACAATAGTATAGCAATTTTCTATTGAGGAGGCGAAGCACCAGATTTCCTGCTGATACATTACTGTAGTATTACTGCAGTATTATAGTCATTTTCTATTGAGGAGGCCGAGCACCAGATTTCCTGCTGATACAGTGCCTGCCTGTCACCCAGCCTAGCAGAGCTATAGAAAACAACAACTGTTGATCACAGTTAGAGCTCTGAGCAGGCGTTCTTACATCACAGTCAGAGCTCTGAGCAGGCATTCTTACATCACAGTTAGAGCTCTGAGCAGGCGTTCTTACATCACAGTTAGAGCTCTGAGCAGGCGTTCTTACATTACAGTCAGAGCTCTGAGCAGGCGTTCTTACATCACAGTCAGAGCTCTGAGCAGGCGTTCTTACATCACAGTCAGAGCTCTGAGCAGGCGTTCTTACATCACAGTTAGAGCTCTGAGCAGGCATTCTTACATCACAGTTAGAGCTCTGAGCAGGCGTTCTTACATCACAGTCAGAGCTCTGAGCAGGCGTTCTTACATTACAGTCAGAGCTCTGAGCAGGCGTTCTTACATCACAGTCAGAGCTCTGAGCAGGCGTTCTTACATCACAGTCAGAGCTCTGAGCAGGCGTTCTTACATCACAGTCAGAGCTCTGAGCAGGCGTTCTTACATCACAGTCAGAGCTCTGAGCAGGCGTTCTTACATCACAGTCAGAGCTCTGAGCAGGCGTTCTTACATCACAGTCAGAGCTCTGAGCAGGCGTTCTTACATCACAGTCAGAGCTCTGAGCAGGCGTTCTTACATCACAGTCAGAGCTCTGAGCAGGCGTTCTTACATCACAGTCAGAGCTCTGAGCAGGCGTTCTTACATCACAGTCAGAGCTCTGAGCAGGCGTTCTTACATCACAGTCAGAGCTCTGAGCAGGCGTTCTTACATCACAGTCAGAGCTCTGAGCAGGCGTTCTTACATCACAGTCAGAGCTCTGAGCAGGCGTTCTTACATCACAGTCAGAGCTCTGAGCAGGCATTCTTACATCACAGTCAGAGCTCTGAGCAGGCATTCTTACATCACAGTCAGAGCTCTGAGCAGGCGTTCTTACATCACAGTCAGAGCTCTGAGCAGGCGTTCTTACATCACAGTTAGAGCTCTGAGCAGGCGTTCTTACATCACAGTTAGAGCTCTGAGCAGGCGTTCTTACATCACAGTTAGAGCTCTGAGCAGGCGTTCTTACATCACAGTCAGAGCTCTGAGCAGGCATTCTTACATCACAGTTAGAGCTCTGAGCAGGCATTCTTACATCACAGTTAGAGCTCTGAGCAGGCGTTCTTACATCACAGTTAGAGCTCTGAGCAGGCGTTCTTACATCACAGTTTACTGATAAATAAGAGCAATATGGCAGCCATTGGGCCGCTTAGGATGAAAATGATTAGGTGGTGATCTGTGGAGCGATGGGTACTAAGTATGGTTTAATCTTTAATAAGCAGTGATGGGTTTATGGTATTTTGCATTTTGGTATCAGTCGTTGGAACTGGAATGGGCCTTTCCAGTGCTTATGGATTACACTGCTGTACTAGTGGACTGGACCCAGGCCAGCCTCCATCATGGCAGCTGGCCAAGAAACAGATTAGTAATAAGCACGGCGTGAGATAATTACGGGCAGAACAACCAATTCATTTCTGTTTATAAACCACTCCTAGATGTGGGGTTGTGTTTACCCATGGTGCAGTGGTGTGTTGGTGGCAGGTGGCGAGGGTTGTGGTTGGCGCCTCTCATATGGTCTGGAACACAGGATAAATACAGAGAAGAGAGGCCAATTGATGTTCAATCAACCTCCCAGAATGCAGCAGTGTCTAATCCCATCTTAAAAGCCTTGAAAAAGGCACTTAAAGAAACTAAAGCACCCACTGACTGACCAATGGGATTTTATTTTCTCTCCTTCATCCTTTCAATCTGAGATGAATGCATCTTCCTCTCAGGGTGGTCAATCTAGAAAAATACAGTAAATCGCATTTAGTCCATTAAACTTTCACACTAAAGCCGTGAGCCATTCTGCCCATACTTGGGGCATTAACGCTGATTGGAAACAGTCAAGACATTGAAGACACTGAAGTAAACTAATCAAGTGGAGTGAAACTGCTTCTTGTGCGACAAAGAACTCATCTCAGACAACAAATGGCATTGCAGTTTTGGTGTTGTTGTTGGATATCATAATTGTATTCAAACAAAGCTGAGCTGGAATCATGCAATTAAAAAAAATATTTGATACAAATCTGTTATTAGTGTTAATATACTGTGTGTCTATAGTGTACCAGTGCTCCTCACCACTGCTCCCTGACAGTATTATCATTTTAAGGAGACCTTCCATCTCTGTTTTGATGGATGAAACATCAACCTTCATTGGCCCCTTTTCTACAGCCCTATATGGCCAACTCCTTCTTCTTCTTCCCCCTCTCCCTTCTTCCTTGACACTAACCCTAGGAACATGGACAAAGAGCACCAGTGGCATGTCTTTGACCACTCCTTCCCCCTTCAGCCTACACTACAGTATGTCTCCCTTGAATGTGAGTATCAGACCTGCGGTGTGTGGTGGATTTGTGTGCATTGTTATCTATCCATCCATCCAGGACGGACAGACTGTCAGACAGTTTCTCATCAGGAGAGAATAGCAATTAGTGTTAGCATGGTGAAATGGTTTAGGGAGTTGGATAGCATGGTAGGGTCTATGGGTTGGTCTAGGATAGGTCGTTTGAGTGCTTCTGGTGGCAGCAGGGTGGAGGTGTGGCTCTCTCCTGGCTGTCACTAAGATGCTTATGGTCTAGAAAAGGGGTGGCCTGGATAGCTAACTGGGTGTGCAGGATTTTGTTCCAGCCATGTACTAATATAACAAACCTGATTCAGCTTACCTGAAATAACAAAAGTGAGGCTCGTTAAGTAGGGATGCGATTTATTTTGAGATGCACAGACGTCTGCATTGGGCTTGGTAGGTGCACTCTTGACATTTTCCATTTTGTGCATACCGCAGTGAAAGGGAAAGCAATTATCTGTCCCTGTCTTCCTTTGGTATTATGGAGCCTTTCATAGTGTTGTTGACTGTGACGTCACAAGGTGGCGGCTGTGGAGACTGACCTTTTGACAGACGCAGCCTGCAATCTTCACATCCGTGTAGGAGTTCAGCCAGACAATCAGAGCAGCTCCTGCTGCTGCACAGTCTTATCACCTGCATACAGCTGCTGCTGCCCCTCTGATGGAGCAAGGAGGAGAGGGAGGGAGTGAGGGAAGGAGGGAGGGAAGAAGCAAGAGTGAGAGGGAGAGATGTTTCTGCGGTCCAATAGGATGATTTCCGCTGCATGTACCAGGACATATCCATGTATTTTAAAGCACTACGTTCACATTTCATTTTCAGGGTTTGATATTGCTGTTGTGCTTAAACATATTTGAAGAAGAGTTTTTTTAATGCTGTTTGAAACATTGTCAGTGCCTCAATCATTGTAATTAAGTGTGACGGTAGAAAAAATGTTAGATAGGGTTTTAGAGCAAAAGCATGCTTTGTAGCCTTAGTGAAATTAAATAAATAAAAAAAGCTCAATCTGAATTGATTTTCCTGTTAAGTTCTGCTGTACTTGTTACCATGGAAACCTGGTCATGTTCCCCTGGCCTCCTAGGGCAAGTATAATTGTTGTCTGTTTTTCAAAGCCAAATTCTCCAGCTCTCTCAATGGTTCATCTACCAATCAAATACAAAAAACATTCTCAAGGATATATTCCTTCTGGAGTCTCTACAATTGGAGCTTTATGAACCTGCCTGTGTAGCATTTAGCAGTCTCTGACTACTATCATAAAAAGATAGTGTACTATGTTTACCTTTGCTGGCAATAAAGTAATGCCTTCTCTTCTCCCATTCTATTTGATTATACATTATTGCCTACTGCAAAGGACTGTTGCATTTGTAATGTAAATAGCTGCTTGTAGCGATGTACAGTAACTGCCATTGCCAAGTCTCTCTCATACTGTTTTTACAGGATTTCTATTTCCTACCCAAATGAGAGGAGAGAGAGAGAGCTCTCGTTTTCTTACAGGAATAATTAGCTGAAATTGGGGCGGTGTCGCATGCTCACTCAGCAAAAAGGCCTGGGAGGGTTCTCAACTTTTCGGCTTTGATTCAAAGGGGACTTTGGGGTCACCAGTTTCCTCAGTATTTCAAGTCAGATATTGTCCTGTCACTGTGTTGGACCTATCCCAACTTTCTCTTCCAGATCAATAGTAATTAATAGTCCTCCCTAGAGGGATACTCACTGAAGTATCCATGTACTGTATGGTAAACAGTCAGACAGCTCTGTAGAAGAGAGGTTTAGAATAGCTTGCATTTGATACTAGGCACAGTGGTCATATGTTACTTCCTAGCCTTTTTGCTGTTTTGATAAAGACATTCTGTACAGTATAAAAGCAAGGGTCTGGTCTTAACTGGACACCTGGTGTTTACCTGCACACCATCAATCAAAGTCCCCATGGCCAAAATCATCTTTTTGACAAATGTACATTTATTGAGAGATTGAGAGAAAGACTAATATTTTTTGAAATCTCATGTTTATTTTATTGTTATTGTTATTTTATATGACAAATGATTATATAGAAAGCCTATTATTATTCTTAAATGTATTTCATTTGTCAGTAAGCAAGCTTGGCACACCTGTATTTAGGGAGTTTCTCCCATTCTTCTCTGCAGATCCTCTCAAGCTCTGTCAGGTTGGATGGGGAGCGTCGCAGCACAGTTATTTTCAGGCCTCTCCAGAGATGTTCGATCGGGTTCAAGTCCGGGCTCTGGCTGGGTCACTCAAAGACATTCAGAGACTTGTCCCGTAGCCACTCCTGCGTTGTCTTTGCTGTGGGCTTAGGGTCGTTGTCCTGTTGGAAGGTGAACCTTCACCCCAGTCTGAGGTCCTGTGCGCTATGGAGCAGGTTTTTATCCAGGATCTCTCTGTACTTTGCTCCGTTCATCTTTCCCTCGATCCTGACTGGTCTCTCAGTCCCTGCAGCTGAAAAACATCTCCACAGCATGATGCTGCCACCACCATGCTTCACTGTAGGGATGGTGCCAGGTTTCCTCCAGATGTGACGCTGGGCAATCAGGCAGTGTTCAATCTTGAATCCATCAGACCAGAAAATCTAGTTTCTTTAGGTGCCTTCTGGCAAACTCCAAGCGGGCTGTCATGTGCCTTTTACTGAGGAGTGGCTTCCATCTGGCCACTCTACCATAAAGGCCTGATTGGTGGAGTGCTGCAGAGATGGTTGTCCTTCTGGAAGGTTCTCCCATCTCCACAGAGGAACTATGGTCAAAGTGACCATCGGGTTCTTGGTCACCTCCCTGACCAAGCCCCTTCTCCCGCAATTGCTCAGTTAGACCGGGCATCCAGCACTAAGAAGAGTCTTGGTGGTTCCAAACTTCTTCCATTTAAGTAGGATGGAGGCCACTGTGTTCTTGGGGAACTTCAATGCTGCAGACATTTTTTAGTACCCTTCCCCAGATCTGTACCTCAGATCCTCAAAAAGTTTGACAGCTGCACCATCGAGAGCATCCTGACTGGTTGCATCACTGCCTGGTATGGCAACTGCTCGGCCTCCGACCGCAAGGCACTACAGAGAGTAGTACGTACGTCCCAGTACATCACTGGGACCAAGCTTCCTGCCATCCAGAACCTCTATACCAGGCGGTGTCAGAGGAAGGCCCTAAAAATTGTCAAGGACTCCAGCCACCCAAGTCATAGACTGTTCTCTCTGCTACTGCACGGCAAGTGGTACCGGAGCGCCAAGTCTAGGTCCAAAATACTTCTTAACAGCTTCTACCCCCAAGCCAAAAGATTCCTGAACAGCTAATCAAATGGCTACCCAGACCATTTGCATAGCCTCCCCTTTTACGCTGCTGCTACTCTCTGTTTATTATCTATGAATAGTCACTTTAACTCTACCTACATGTGCATATTACCTCAATTACCTCGACTAACCGGTGCCCCAGCACATTGACTCTGTACCAGTACCCCCTGTATATAGCCTCGCTATTGTTATTTTACTGTTGCTCTTTAATTATTTGTTACTGTTCTTTTTTCTTTTTCACTTATCTATTTACTTATTTTTTCTTAAAACTACATTGTTGTAAGTAAGCATTTCACTGTAAGGTTTACACCTGTAGTATTCAACGCATGTGACAAATACATTTGATTTGATTTGACACAATCCTGTCTCGGAGCTTCACAGACAATGTCATTCGATCTCATGGCTTGGTTTTTGCTCTGACATGCACTGTGGGACCTTACGTAGACAGGTGTGTGCCTTTCCAAATCATGTCCAATCAATTGAAGTTACCACAGGTGAACTCCAATCAAGTTGTAGAAACATGTCAAAGATGCTCAATGGAAACAGAATGCACCTGAGCTCAATTTCGAGTCTCATAGATAAGGGTCTGAATACTTATGTTAATACGGTATTTTTATTTTTTTCTAAAAACCTGTTTTTGCTTTGTCATTATGGGGTATTGTGTGTAGATTGATGAGATTTTTTTTTTTTTTAATCCATTTTAGAATAAGGCTGTAATGTAACAAAATGTGGAAAAAGTCAAGGGGTCTGAATACTTTCCGAATGCACTGTATATACACTGAGTGTATAAACATAAGGAACACCTTCCTAATATTGAGTTGCACCCCCTTTTGCCCTCAAAACAACCTCAATTCTTCAGGACATGAAGAAGGTGCTGAAAACGTTCCACAGGGATGCTGGCCATGTTGACTCCACTGCTTCCCACATTTGTGTCAATTTAGCTGGATGTCCTTTGGGTGGTGGACCATTCTTGATACACATGGGAAAGTGTTGAGCGTGAAAAACCAAGCAGTGTTGGAGTTCTTGACACACTCAAACTGGTGCACCTGGCACCTACTACTATATCCTGTTCAAAGGCACAACTTTTGTCTTGCCCATTCAACCTCTGAATGGCACATACACAATCCATGTCTCAATTGTCTCAATTGTCTCAAGTCTTAAAAATCGTTCTTTAACCTATCTCCTCCCCTTCATCTACACAGATTGAAGTGGATTTAATAGGATACATCAATAAGGGATCATAGCCTTCAACTCATGGAAAGAGTTTCTAATGTTTTGTACACTCAGTGTATGTTTACCATTTTCCTATTTTGCCCCTCTCCCTGACTCTATTCCTCTCTCACCTCTTTCCCTCTGAAATGCACTACTAAAACAAGTAAAAGTGATCATTTGAAACATCTATTGTGAGTGCATGGCAGACAGATATAGGCTGCACAACTATCAGTTCTTCTGTGGGAGAAATCTATTTGCTTGATGAAGCTGCTTGCATAATCCTTTAGTTACACTTGCCAGCTGTGAGCAAAGATATGGCACTTTGGGATTTTGCATGAATATCATTGGGAGGACAAAGAAATGAAACTGATGCATGCATGCGCAGGGTCCTTTGCATAAACCAGGCTAGCCCATAATCTGAGTTCTTTAAAATTACATTGATATATAAGTGGAAGGAAACGTTAATGAGCACACACCGTTTTAGGACAATTATAGGAAAGTTGGTGAAATGCTGAAAATAACATTTCAGATATATAGTACCAGTCAAAAGTTTGGACACACCTACTCATTCAAGGGTTTTTTCTTTATTTTGACTATTTTCTACATTGTAGAATAATAGTGAACACATCAAAACTATGAAATAATACATATCAAATCATGTAGCAACCAAAAAAGTGTTAAAGAAATGAAAATATATTTTATATTTGAGATTCTTCAAAGTAGCCACCCTTTGCCTTGATGACAGCTTTGCACACTCTTGGCATTCTCTCGACCAGCTTCATGAGGAATGCTTTTCCAACAGTCTTGAGTTCCCACATATGCTGAGCACTTGTTGCACAGCCTGGAGGTGTGTTTTGGGTCATTGTCCTGTTGACATCAAATGATAGTCCCACTAAGCGCAAACCAGATGGGATGGCGTATCGCTGCAGAATGCTGTGGTAGCCATGCTGGTTAAGTGTGCCTTTAATTCTAAATAAATCACTGTCAGTGTCACCAGCAAAGCACCCCAACACTATCACATCTCCTCCTCCATGCTTCACGGTGGGAACCACACATGCGGAGATCATCAATTCACCTACTCTGCGTCTCACAAAGACATGGTGGTTGGAACCAAAAATCTCACATTTGGACTCATCAGATCAAAGGACATATTTCCACCAGTCTAATGTCCATTGCTCGTGTTTCTTGGCCCAAGCAAGTCTCTTCTTCTTATTGGTGTCCTTTAGTAGCAGTTTCTTTGCAGCAATTTGACCATGAAGACCTGATTCACGCAGTCTCCTCTGAACAGTTGATGTTGAGATGTGTTACTAGAACTCTGTGAAGCATTTATTTTGGCTGCAATTTCTGAGGCTGGTAACTCTAATGAACTTATCCTCTGCAGCAGAGGTAACTATGGGTCTTCCACTCCTGTGGCGGTCCACATGAGAGCCAGTTTCATCATAGTGCTTAATGGTTTTGCGACTGCACTTGAAGAAACGTTAAAAGTTCTTGAAATGTTCTGGATTGACTGACCTTCGTGTCTTAAAGTAATGATGGACTATTGTTTCTCTTTGTTTATTTGAGCTGTTGTCACGTTCCTGACCTGTTTTCCTTTGTCTTTTGGTTACGTGCGTGTGTTTTGGGTTTTGCAAGTGTTTCTCTGCGCCCTGTATGTTCGGGCTTATCATTTTTTGTGAAGTAGTAAAAAGGAATATTTTTCCAAAGCGGCTCTCTCTCTGCGTCTGATTCTTTTCACCCACCTAGTCCCGCGTGACAGAATCCCGCACCACCAAAAGGAAAACAGGTCAGGAACGTGACAGCTGTTAATGCCATAATATGAACTTGTTCTTTTACCAAATAGGGCTCATTAATGTCTTAATCGAAATTACGGACTGCCTCTTATCCGCTCGTCATCATTTGTTTAAGCAAGTCAGCCATATTAGCTATGTTTTTTGAAAAGGCAGCAAATGAGGCTGAATGAACTGGTTTGCCTCCAGACAAGGCTCCTCTGATAGCCAGGTGTAGCAGTGGTAAGGATTCACTCCATGGTGCTGAAAAGAAAGCTCTGCTGTTGGTACAGCTTTATGTAGGCCTTAACAGTTTGTGGGCACTGTGTGTCACCATTATAGTGCAATGAATGTATTGTTTAGTGTTGTGTTTTGTAGTGGCTTTGCTGGCAGGCATCTAAAACTACTAAAGAACACCAATGAGTTTACCCCATCAAGTTTTACATGCTAAAATCGCCACTGGCTCAGACTCTTCTGCCCTGGCGCCTGTATTCCAAGCCCAGTGTGTGCTCTGTGTGCTTGGGTTTAATGGACAGCTACTGAAAGCTAGTCCAATATGTAGAGAAGCATGCTACATATTCCACTTACCAAAACCACTCATACCAGAGGGCTGCAAGAAAATTAACCATAGAATAGAGTGAGAAATCAAATGTGCCCCTGATTTTTATTTTATTACTTTTTGGGGGGACTTCCACATACACATCCTGTATTTACAACATGGCTGCCATCCCTGTCTTTGGCCTGTTTCTGTCTGTCATGCACAAATAACATTAACATTTCATTACCAGTGTGATACAATAGTAATGTATGTAAGAAAAAAAAGAAGGGAATTTCAGCATCCTCGCAGGTTGAAATATTTATGCCACTGCGAGGTAAATGGCTCCAAATCTGAGAGTGAAAATAGGAGAAGGATGCAAGAAGAAATTGCTTGTAAAGCTGTGCTCTCAAGGGCTGGGCTGCATAATCAATGAAGTGAAATGTGTATTGTACCCCCAGCATTGAGACTGCTTCATGCAAGCCCATCCTATTTTTACAGGGAAGATCGGTCTGTTGCTATGCTCTTTGAGAAGGTCTCCTGCAGTAAAACAAAAGAGCATTCGCCACTATCACACCTCGTAGTGGACACAGAAGGAGAATTAGAGGTTCTGTGCTGGCTGGAGGTTTTTGTTGATAATTTATGATTTGTTCCGTTATGCACTCTGAAAGGGACAGAGTTGACACCTGCAGAAACGGACTACTGGATTGTAGCAAAGGTGTTAATGCATAGAAGAGAGCAAAAAAAAAAATGCAGACATACCACTATATACACACGTGTAAGTGATTTGAAGTATTTATCAAAGACATCATCCTTTGCTTAATAGATTTCATATGACAAACTTATATGCACAAAATCAAATGTATTTGGTTGTAGAAGTTACTTCTTTTGAATCTTGTATTTAGAATAATAAAGTGTATTATTATTTGATATGATTTATATTAGAACATTTGGAATGAAAACACGTTTTTGACAGTTTTTTGTTATGGGGCCTTGCTCTCAAGACTTGGAACAGTGCCACTGATCCAATATAATGCAGCTGTAATACAGCTGTAAAATAAGAAAACATGTTAACAGTATTATTAATATTATAACCTATACAAAGTTTTTAAACAGCATTTTTTTGCTGTGATTCTTGTTAATACAGGATAATACAGGATTATTATATTTGACACTTGTCTACTGTATCAATCAAAACAGTGTGTCAGTGTGCAGTATGTGTTTTAGATGGCCAGTTCCAGATGTTTTGCATTACTCCTTGGATTAGAGGCATCATCTTGGATTAGCCAATTCAGGGTTGGGTTCTTGAGGTGCAGTAGGATTGATGAGACTGACTGGTGTGCTGCTGTGTTGGATTAGTTGATCGCACTTTAGACCCAAACCAATGTTCTACCAGAGTTCCATTATGGCAATGTCATACAGTATATAACACATTTGAGGTAAGACCCAGATGCAGACAGCGTTGAAGAAACAAATGTTTATTCCCAACAACAGGGGCAGGCAAATGACAGGTTATGGCAGTCAGGGGTCAATGAGAAGGTATAAAGGGTCCAGAACGGCAGGCAGTCTCAGGGTCAGGGCAGGCAGGGGTCAATAATCCAGAACAGTGGGGTAAGGTCCAGAACGGCAGGCAGTCTCAGGGTCAGGGCAGGCAGAACGGTCAAAACCCGGGAAGGATTATAAAACAGGAGCAGAAAAACAGGCAGGACCAGGGAAAAACGCTGGTAGGTATGAATGAACAAAACTAACTGGCAACAGACAAACAGAGAACACAGGTATAAATACACAGGGGATAATGGGGAAGATGGGCAACACCTGGAGGGGGGTGGAGACAAGCACACGGACAGGTGAAACAGATCAGGGTGTGACAGTATAGTTGGACTGCACACGTAATGTAATCAGTAATCATGTAGTGAAAAGTGTACCGTAAACATTGGAATCGAGAAGGTTAAATCAAAGTGAACTGCAGTCTTTTGCTAGGGTGACTAGTTCTCAATATCCCCCACTGTTCAATTATATTCTGTGTAACACAAAAGGCTTGATATGTATAGTATATGCATTCATAGCCTATTTACAGTAGATGCCTGTTGTGTACAACTGTGCATGAATGCTGATGTGGATGCATGTGTGTGTATTTGTGTGCATGAGAAGAAGGAAAGTTAGAGTGTGTGTGCATGTGAGAGAAATGAAAGGAAAAATATTGAGTAAAGCAGTGTGTGTGGATGAGGCAGGTGATCAGGCTCCCAGTACAGACAGCTCCAGCTAGCTGCTGGTAATAATGGTTATTTTCTCCTCTCCTTTCCTCAGCATTTGTGCTCGGGCCTCTGGCAGATGGATTGTGGAAGGTTACACCTTTTAATTGGGGGAGGCAGGGCGAGGCTGCTGTGGTGTTGCTGTAGTGTAGTGGAAGCCTGGGAACAGAACAGCCTTGGCTGCTGCTCTGCTCTGGGGCCAGACAGGGAGGCAGGGAGCAGGGAGCTAACCAGGACAGCCAGTCTCTTATCAGCAGAATACAAATAGCAGCTAGAGAGGAGGACTATGGATTAGGCCGTTCTATTACACAATGTTTGTCATGCTGCTTCAGAGGGAGGGGAGGGCTGCGGTGTGTCTGTCATCTTGGATCCAAGATGGCGTAGCAGTCGGACGTGTGTTTTGTCTTGTCCCGTGTAAATAATCGTTTTCCTCGTTTTTTCCGTTTATATTTTAATCTCACTTTCCATCTACGGACTGAATATACTCTCCTGCAACCCCCAACACCCAATGTGGTACGGATCTGCTATTTTTATACTTTAGAACCGGAACCCCCATCAGAAGCTAGCCAGCTAACTAACTACTAGCTAGTTATCAGTTAGTCACTGCTAGTGGTCTTTACCGTTAACTCGGACACCAGCCAGCCTCAGCTTGGTCAATACATGCCAGTCTGCACAGCGCGATATCAACCCAGAGAATATCGGACTGCTTTTTCTCTACCAAATCTCCAGATTACTACCGCAAGCTCTGGACCTTTACACCGGATCAGATAGCTAGCTGCAATCTGAGTGGCTACTCCTGGCTAACGTCTCTGTCCCGAAGCAAGCAACAGTTAGCCTTGAGCTAGCCTCAAGCTAGGCCAATCTCCCGGCTAGCCGAAGAGGTCCTCTGGCTAATTCTTGTGCTACAATACATATTTTGCCAATTGGCCTGGACCTTTTTTTGCCGACACAGAGCCCTGCCAATCCATCACAACTGGTCTAAATCAGCTACAAGCTAATTTAGCCATTTTTTGCCGCTGCTAGCAGCTTTTACCTTCTGCACAGACACCAGCCCTGTTATTAGCCTGGATATTACTCACCAATTTACCAGCATCGGACTGTCTCTCGACAACAACGCCGGATTCCTGCCGTAATCCCTGAGCCACTACTTCTGATCCTCACAGCTAGCTTGCAGCTAGCGCCACTGCCACGAAGCTAGCACCAGTTAGCAAACACAATTCTACAATTCACAACCTCTCTTTCGCCATCGCCATCCGGCTTGGATTCTCTGTCGACACGACCACGTCTGAGCAGACCCCCTCCGTCTGAGCAGACCACCCCCCGGGCTACTAACTTTAAACGCCGCGTGCTAGCTTAGTGGAGGCCTCCCTGCTCCATCTACGGCTGCCCCCTGGACACTATGATCACTTGGCTACATAGCTGATGCCTGCTTGACTGTCCATTAATTCACGGTACTCCATTCTGTTTATTTGTGTTTTATCTGTCGGCTCTGTGCTTTAACTCAGGATCTGTGTGTAGTTAATCCGACCCTCTCTGCCTAGTCGTCGCCATTTTTACCTGTTGTTGCTGTGTTAGACTAGCACCCTGTTATTGCTGCTGTTATCTTACCTGTTGTTTTAGCTAGCTCTCCCAATCAAGACCTGCAATCACTTTATGCCTTATTGTATGTCTCTCTCAAATATCAATATGCCTTGCATACTGTTGTTCAGGCTAGTTATCATTATCATTGTTTTGGTTTGCAATGGACCCCGTAGTTCCACTCTCCGTACCTCTGATACCTCCTTTGTCCCACCCCCCACACATGCGGTGACCTCACCCATTGAGACCAGCATGTCCAGAGATACAACCTCTCTTATCATCACCCAGTGCCTGGGCTTGCCTCCGCTGTACCCGTGCCCCACCATACCCCTGTCTGCACATTATGCCCAGAATCTATTCTACCACGCCCATAACTCTGCTCCTTTTATTCTTTGTCCCCAACGCTCTAGGCGACCAGTTTTGATAGCCTTTAGCCGCACCCTCATCCTACTACTCCTCTGTTCCTCGGGTGATGTGGAGGTAAACCCAGGCCCTGCATGTCCCCAGTCACCCTCATTTGTTGACTTCTGTGATCGAAAAAGCCTTGGCCTCATGCATGTCAACATCAGAAGCCTCCTCCCTAAGTTTGCCTTACTCACCGCTTTAGCACACTCTGCCAACCCTGATGTCCTTGCCGTGTCCGAATCCTGGCTTAGGAAGGCCACCAAAAATTCTGGGATTTCCATACCCAACTATAACACTTTCCGTCAAGATAGAACTGCCAAAGGGGGAGGAGTTGCAATCTACTGCAGAGATAGCCTGCAAAGTTCTGTCATACTTTCCAGGTCTATGCCCAAACAGTTCGAACTTCTAATTTTAAAAATTAATCTCTCCAGAAATAAGTCTCTCACTGTTGCCGCCTGCTACCGACCCCCCTCAGCTCCCAGCTGTGCCCTGGACACCATCTGTGAATTGATCGCTCCCCATCTAGCTTCAGAGTTTGTTCTGTTAGGTGACCTAAACTGGGATATGCTTAACACCCCGGCAGTCCTACAATCCAAGCTTGATGCCCTCAATCTCACACAAATCATCAAGGAACCCACCAGGTACAACCCTAAATCCGTAAACATGGGCACCCTAATAGACATTATCCTGACCAACCTGCCCTCCAAATACACCTCTGCTGTCTTCAATCAAGATCTCAGCGATCACTGCCTCATTGCCTGTATCCGCCACGGGTCCGCGGTCAAACGACCACCCCTCATCACTGTCAAACGCTCCCTAAAACACTTCTGCGAGCAGGCCTTTCTAATCGACCTGGCCCGGGTACCCTGGAAGGATATTGACCTCATCCCGTCAGTTGAGGATGCCTGGTCATTCTTTAAAAGTTACTTCCTCACCATATTAGACAAGCATGCTCCGTTCAAAAAATGCAGAACCAAGAACAGATATAGCCCTTGGTTCACTCCAGACCTGACTGCCCTCGACCAGCACAAAAACATCCTGTGGCGAACTGCAATAGCATCGAAGAGCCCCCGCGATATGCAACTGTTCAGGGAAGTCAGGAACCAATACACGCAGTCAGTCAGGAAAGCAAAGGCCAGCTTTTTCAAGCAGAAATTTGCATCCTGTAGCTCTAACTCCAAAAAGTTCTGGGATACTGTAAAGTCCATGGAAAACAAGAGCACCTCCTCCCAGCTGCCCACTGCACTGAGGCTAGGTAACACGGTCACCACTGATAAGTCCGTGATAATCGAAAACTTCAACAAACATTTCTCAATGGCTGGCCATGCCTTCCTCCTGGCGACTCCAACCTTGGCCAACAGCCCCGCCCCCCCCGCTGCTACTCGCCCAAGCCTCCCCAGCTTCTCCTTTACCCATATCCAGATAGCAGATGTTCTGAAAGAGCTGGAAAACCTGGACCCATACAAGTCAGCTGGGCTTGACAATCTGGACCCCCTATTTCTGAAACTGTCCGCCGCCATTGTCGCACCCCCTATTACCAGCCTGTTCAACCTCTCCTTCGTATCATCTGAGATCCCCAAGGATTGGAAAGCTGCCGCGGTCATCCCCCTCTTCAAAGGGGGAGACACCCTGGACCCAAACTGTTACAGACCTATATCCATCCTGCCCTGCCTATCTAAGGTCTTCGAAAGCCAAGTCAACAAACAGATCACTGACCATCTCGAATCCCACCGTACCTTCTCCGCTGTGCAATCCGGTTTCCGAGCCGGTCACGGGTGCACCTCAGCCACGCTCAAGGTACTAAACGATATCATAACCGCCATCGATAAAAGACATTACTGTGCAGCCGTCTTCATCGACCTGGCCAAGGCTTTCGACTCTGTCAATCACCATATTCTTATCGGCAGACTCAGTAGCCTCGGTTTTTCTAATGACTGCCTTGCCTGGTTCACCAACTACTTTGCAGACAGAGTTCAGTGTGTCAAATCGGAGGGCATGTTGTCCGGTCCTCTGGCAGTCTCTATGGGGGTACCACAGGGTTCAATTCTCGGGCCGACTCTTTTCTCTGTATACATCAATGATGTTGCTCTTGCTGCGGGCGATTCCCTGATCCACCTCTACGCAGACGACACCATTCTATATACTTCCGGCCCTTCCTTGGACACTGTGCTATCTAACCTCCAAATGAGCTTCAATGCCATACAACACTCCTTCCGTGGCCTCCAACTGCTCTTAAACGCTAGTAAAACCAAATGCATGCTTTTCAACCGTTCGCTGCCTGCACCCGCACGCCCGACTAGCATCACCACCCTGGACGGTTCCGACCTAGAATATGTGGACATCTATAAGTACCTAGGTGTCTGGCTAGACTGCAAACTCTCCTTCCAGACTCATATCAAACATCTCCAATCCAAAATCAAATCAAGAATCGGCTTTCTATTCCGCAACAAAGCCTCCTTCACTCACGCCGCCAAACTTACCCTAGTAAAACTGACTATCCTACCGATCCTCGACTTCGGCGATGTCATCTACAAAATAGCTTCCAATACTCTACTCAGCAAACTGGATGCAGTTTATCACAGTGCCATTCGTTTTGTTACTAAAGCACCTTATACGACCCACCACTGCGACCTGTATGCCCTAGTCGGCTGGCCCTCGCTACATGTTCGTCGTCAGACCCACTGGCTCCAGGTCATCTACAAGGCTATGCTAGGTAAAGTGCCGCCTTATCTCAGTTCACTGGTCACGATGGCTACACCCACCCGCAGCACGCGCTCCAGCAGGTGTATCTCACTGATCATCCCTAAAGCCAAAACCTCATTTGGACGCCTTTCCTTCCAGTTCTCTGCTGCCTGCGACTGGAACGAATTGCAAAAATCTCTGAAGTTGGAGACTTTTATCTCCCTCAACAACTTTAAAAATCTGCTATCCGAGCAGCTAACCGATCGCTGCAGCTGTACATAGTCCATCTGTAAACTACCCACCCAATTTACCTACCTCACCCCCCATACTGCTTTTATTTATTTACTTTTCTGCTCTTTTGCACACCAGTATCTCTTCTTGCACATGATCATCTGATGATTTATCACTCCAGTGTTAATCTGCTAAATTGTAATTATTCGATTTATTGCCTACCTCATGCCTTTTGCACACATTGTATATAGATTCTCTTTTTTTTCTACCATGTTATTGACTTGTTTATTGTTTACTCCATGTGTAACTCTGTGTTGTCTGTTCACACTGCTATGCTTTATCTTGGCCAGGTCGCAGTTGCAAATGAGAACTTGTTCTCAACTAGCCTACCTGGTTAAATAAAGGTGAAATAAAAAAAATAAAAAATGGAGGGAAGGAACGCATCAAGTTGCATGTGTTTGACATGCATGGCAGCCCACACCTACATGTACGGGGTGGCAGGTAGCAAAGTGGTTAGAGCGATGGGCCAGGAACTGGTCGCAGGTTCGAATAACTGAGCCAGCAAGGTGAACATCTGTTGATGTGCCCTTGAGGAACACACTCAACCCTAATGTGCTCCAGGGGCACTGTACTACTATGTAAAACAGCACATTTCATGTGACTAATATATATATATACTGTATATACACACACAGTGCCAGTCAAAAGTTTGAACACACCTACTCATTCAAGGGTTTTTCTTTATTTTTACTATTTTCTACATTGTAGAATAATAGTGAAGACATCAAAACTATGAAATAATACATTTGGAATCATGTAGTAACCAAAAAAGTGTTAAACGATTCAAAATGTATTTTATTTTTGAGATTCTTCAAATTAGCAACCCTTTGCCTTGATGGCAGCTTTGCACACTCTTGGCATTCTCTTAACCAGCTTCATGAGGTAGTCCCCTGTAATGCATTTCCATTAACAGGTGTGTCTTGTTAAAAGTCAATTTGCGGAATTTCTTTCCTTATTAATGCGTTTGAGTCAATCAGTTGTGTTGTGACAAGGTGGGGTGGTATACAGAAGAAGGCCCAATTTAGTGTAAAACCAAGTCCATATTATGGCAAGAACAGCTCAAATAAGCAAAGAGAAACAACAGTTCATCATTACTTTACGACATGAAAGTCAGTCAATCTGGAAAATTTCAACAACTTTCAATGTTTCTTCAAATACGGTCGCAAAAACCATTATGTGCTATGTGTTTTACACGTGTTTTCATTTTGTCATTATGAGGAATTGTGTGTAGATTGCAAAGGATTCTATATATTTTTTTGAATACATTTTATAATAAGGCTGTAACGTAGCAAAATGTGTAAAAAGTCAAGTGGTCTGAATACTTTCCGAAGGTACTGTATGTTAAAAAAATCTGTACTGTATGATGAATGATGATGTGATATTATTAATGTAGGATGTTATTAGAAATGACAGTATATGATTTTCAGGATGTAGCATGTATTTCCTAGCCATTTGCATCAGTAGGTTTTGTCTGCCATCCATTTGCCTTTTTCTGGTAAAGAAAATTATTACTTGAAAATGAAGTATGTCATTTGGGGATTTTGCTACGTATTTCACAAAGGGTCTCTTGATGATAGTTTGTAGTGATGTGTGTGTGTGTGTCACTCTCCCTACATGTCATTCTTTTCCTGGGGAAGGTGTTTGTCATGTCTGATTATTGTTAACCCCTGTGAAGCGGCTGGTGCATCCCTCCCTCCCTCCCTCCCTCCCTCCCTCCCTCCCTCCCTCCCTCCCTCACCCCATCTGGTTTTCAGACAGGCTAAAACCAGAAGAGAAAATTCCCCCTCAAGGTCTCCCTCCCTAGCTCTCCCGCAGGTGGTGTCTCCTAGGAAACCGAGTCAGAGTTGACTGTGGAGCAAAGATGGATCGCTGTCCTTTATCAGGTTATACCATGAAAAAATAACCAGCCTACCTCTGTGATGCTACTACAAACCCCTCTTCCCACCCTAAATGGACTGTCCCTTGTCCTACCCACCTGACACGTGTGGACATTGGGTGTGCCAGGTTGAAACAGGCAGGTTGTGTGGTGCTGAGGCTGTGTGTGTGGCTGAGTGATGGAGGAGGATATCTCCTAGTGAATAAGATGGAGTGAAGAGCAATTCTACTCAAGTATCTTCTTCCCTTACTGTGTCCTTGGGAGAGAAACAAAATGGAGACCACCCTTTTCTCTGTCTGTATAGACTGTCTGCTGGATGTAACTGCTATCTTGATCATATTTTACCACTTTAGCACACAATGTACACGTAACAAGGTAGGTGGTATTCACAGGACATAGCCTTCTGTATATGGGAGTGTAGGAAATGTTGAATAATAATTTAACATGAGGGCAGACATACACACAGTACATACTGTTTACATGTTCACAACCGCCTTGTTTCAAGTAACTGGTGCCTGAGAGAGACAATATACGGTATATGCCCTACAAACATGTTGTTTTAGAAGACTCCCAGAGATTATTATGGACAGTGTCTGTCTGATACACAATGTTTTTAGTACTTCATGTGACTTGACTTCCTGGCCATCGTTAAAGGCAAACTGAGAGTGAAGATGAGTCTCTTTTACTTTGCATTAATTGTTAACCCAAACTGAACTTTTCTGTATTTCATTTCTGTTTCTCCGTAAGTTTGGTGAGACACTGACTTGGGTGGGCCTTACCTCACCCTGACCCCAGTCCTAGGGACCACCACAGCTAGTCAGTGAGTCAGAGATGGATGTTTTGGCCTTCAGTCAGACAGTCAGGCAGACACACAGTGACAGGCCTCTACAGTAATTACCCCAGCCAGGCCTCATCCACACAGAATGTACTGCCATGTGGTAATCCTGGGAGCATATGGAGACGGGAGAAATTAGCATCCCACAAGAAAATAAATAAAGGAATAAGGGAACATTAGGGCCTAATAGTCTGACCCGTGTGTGTGGGTCTTGAAACAGAATCTGCTTTCTACCACCAGCGTCTGTTGGCACTCATCTCTAAATCGTCTAATAACAACAACAACATCTACAACAACTCACTTGTTGGGAGAATTAGAGCTGGTATCCCCTTTTTAGCCATAGTGTTCTCAAAGCTACAGTGTATCAAAGATGGAAGCCAAGACATTTAATTGTGGAGGGAAAAAGTTATCCATATTGTCAGCATCACATCCTCATTTGGAAAGACCTACCGCCAGAGACAGTTTGTAAATCAACCTGCCACCGAGCCTGTACTTAAAACAATTTTGGTTCCCTGTCGATCCAGTTCTTTCTCCTTTTTTGGCACCATGGTATCTTTTCCAGGCTGATTCGCATCAATAAACCTGGGTAAGCAAGGCATTTAATGCCTAATGTGGCTGTAATGAGCTGTCGCATTACGCAGAGTGCTGAGGTTCAAGCTTATTAGTTGCTTGGTTGCTCAAAACATTTTCGTTCTTCCTTCAGTACTTCAATGTTACAAATTTGTCAATTAGATATTTTCTCCATCCCCTCTCTTTTTTAATATACTGGCGCTCTAAAAATAGACTCCTATTATCTACAAGGCCTGGGCCCTATACTCAATTGTATCAGTGATCAGAACGGTGGACACACGACTCAGATATTACAATAGAAGTTACGCGCTAACACGAGCTAGTGTTAGCTAATGCTAGCCCCACAGAGCTATCCCCTGGTTAACAGTAGGCTACGTGCTAGGCTTATTTAGATTGGAGGGAAAGGGGATTTATCTGTGAATATTTGCCCATCTCCATTCAGCTTTTTGGTCTTTATACTAAAGTAGTATGGTTTGAAGCTGTGAGATTATGCTTGAAGCTATAACGCTCGTCTTCGGGTGAAAGAGAGGAGGACCAAGGCGCAGCGTGGTAAGTGTTCATGATGATGAATTTTAATGCTAATCCAACAAACAGAACACTAACAAAATACAAAACAACAAACGAAGTGAACAAACGAACGAAACAGTACCGTGTGGCGAACAAACACTGGCACGGCAACAAACACATAGACTATCCACACCAACTCACGCCCTGACCATACTAAAACAAAGAAAACACAAAAGAACTATGGTCGGAACGTGACAGAAGCCTGTATCACTGACTGGTACTTCAATAGTAGTCTAGCCTAATCCTAGCACACAGTGTATTGTGCCTAAAGAATCATAATATATTCGTTTACCTGAAGGAAGTATGGAGGAGTGGGGTGGAAGCTGTCCAATTTTCCCTTATCTTTAATTTAAAAGCCTCATAATTTGAATGTACTGCAATTTAGAGGGACTAGGATTCAACACATGAACCATATCCAATTACTATACCAAACAGTGAGATTGGATATATTTTATAAGACATGATCTACAGAATGTGTACAGGCAACCAACAGCAATAATAGATCAAGCTTTGCCTTGAACTGATTCCAGGTAATTCAGAGGTTACGACCCCATTTAGTTATCTTGAGAGAAAATGGAACAATAAGAGAACACTAGGATTAGCTCTGGGTAAGATATTAGGCCTGGATCTTTCCGGTCTCTCTTCCTGGGCCTATGGCTCCTGTACAGTGTTCGATGTGCCAATTGATAACAAAAGGGAAGGCAAATGAGTTCTGGCTGAGAAAAGAGGCGTTCAATTAAGCATCCGTTTGTTTACTCAAAGATCCCAACCAAGAAGCTGAGTCTCTCGGGGTGGCAGCAAGTCCCTTGGGAGGCCAGTAATTAACGCTGAAGGGGGGGAGGAGGCGGGAGGCCGTGTTAAGCTGCATTTTCATCTTCCGATTGCTACACCGTAAAATAATGTGCCCCGAGGCGACTGTTGACATTGTGTTCCAAGCCGTCGCACTGTAGCGCTAGCTCTCCATTATTCTAATGTATTTATATATCACAGCTAAATGGAAGGCCCTGTTACAGATTCATCTACATAAAAGAGTACTGTAGCGCCGGAGGGCATGAACAGATGAGAGCGTTTAGTAAAGCCCCCGTCCCCCCTTACCCAACCTTCTCCCCCTGCGTAGCCTCTCCTCTGCTGACTACTCCGTTAACTTGTCACTTGTCAGCGCCAAGAAGCAAGTTACCAAATGCCATGCTGTTTGTGTGCACACACACACACACACACACACACACACACACACACACACACACACACACACACACACACACACACACACACACACACACACACACACACACACACACACACACACACACACACACACACACACACACAAACATCCCTCCATGACAAAGAGAGCTATTCCCTCTGCAAACGGGTCTCAGATGATGAAAGAGTTGTCTGATTTCTGCTGTGGAGTGTGGATGTGATCGGAGGGATACCATTTTCATGTCTCTCTCTCTTTTCTCTCTCTCCATCTCTCTACATAATGTAGTCTGTTTTGTTCCTCCTACGATGAGTGTACTGGAGCAAACTGGTTTCCAGCTGATGGCTTATTCTCCTGTGTCTGTGTGACGCCCAGGCTGTTTCATCACCGCCCGTCTTTCTGTGGGGCTGTCAGCATCACTGCCGCCGTCACCACAGCGAGGAAACCCCCGCCCCTGACGTCACCACATTCTAATCCACAGCTGATTGACGGCGGCATTGGATATGGCTGGCGCTCTAACAAGGGTGGCAGCTTGTAGTGTGTATGTTTGTGTGGGTGTGTTTGTGCCTGTGTGTGTAGGGTTATATTGAAATGGATGAGATGGACCATAACTGTCTTCAGAGGCCATTCGTCCCCATTGACCAGGTGCTGCCCCTCCGTTACAAGCCTGTAAAGAATGTTAATTACAGTCCATGTAATTAATCCTGATGTCTGAGTGCTCTGGCCAACGTTGCCTGAGCGTTTGTCCTGAACGTATGTACACATACGAGGAGGAGACCGATAAAATACGTCAAAGGCCATCTGTGACAGCTGGTTCATAATCAGATTACCACCCGTTCAATCTGGGTTGGGGGGCGCAGTCCAACGTCTGGCAATTTGGACTGGCCCAGCTGTGGTTACATTGGAGGACCTGCAGCCTACAATATGTGACTGTAGCTCGTTCATTCTCTTTGACCCCGTTACCCTACGACCGGCCTGCCCTGGATGGGCCGGGGCACGGTTTCTCCCCTGTGTTTGAATGTGCCTGCTCTGCAGAAGGTGACTTGAAGGGAGAACTAGCGTGTCAGTGTGTCAGACAAGCTGATGACTTACATATACTCTGCCCCACTTATGCACGCACACTCCCTCGCCCTGTCCCTTTTCTCTCTCTCTCTCCCCTCCGCTTCTGCCTCTCTCTCTCTCCTCTCCTTCTCTCTCTCTCTCTCTCTCTCTCTCTCTCTCTCTCACTACCCTCCTTTTCTCCCTCCTCTCTCTCTACTCCCCTTCTCTCTTGCTCTCTCTCTATCCTCCCCTTTTCCCTCTCATACTCTCTCTCTTCTCCTTTTCTCTCGCTCCCTTGCTCTGCCTACTGTCTAGCTCTGTGACGGTAATTAGTGTTGAAAAGGACATTTTCAGCAAAAGCTTTCAAATGCTATTTAGTTCTCCCCTTGAGCTAGAGAGCCTGCCTCACCCCATACACCCTTCCTTGTTACTGTCTCTCTGTCTTATGATCGCTGTGCATCTGAAATGCTTGCGCTTTTGGTTATTTGCATACAGTATGTTCTCAGCTTAGATATTTTCTTCCATTTTTTTACTCTCTTTTCCCATAATCAGCCTGGAGCTAAGTAATGTGTGTGCGTGTGTAAGTTTGTGTGTGTCTTTATAGTAAATGTGTGTTTGTGTTGTGAGGGAGATTGCCGGAGCAGTTTGGCTCCTCCCAGCTGGACCTGCCAGAGCCTCATAGTGCTGACGCAGTGCGAAGGTCATCCACACCACAGGGGGCAGCGTCCACACTTCAGATACCCCACCAGGCTGTTTTCTCTCCCCCTCTGCTTCACCACGGGCGTCTGCTGACCTCTCTCTGGGTCACAGCGGTGGCACTTCTCCGTGTCACAGCCCAGAAGCATCAACACCGCCTCCCTTCCCCACTTGGCCGCCTGACCTGATACCCTACAGTATGTACAGTACAATCTTACATTTCACATTAGAAGGGTTGTATCTGTGTTGTCTTTCTCTGTTTGTTATTGCTGGGCTGGACCTGTACTGTACATACTTTACATTAAATACATTGGCTTTCCTGTGGTGGAACACAGTGGGTACCTCTGATGGGAAGGGTGGCATGCTTCCAATTGGGTTTACTAGGCTGTCACTCAACCAGATCTAAAGTTATCCCTGCTCCTCAGTACTGGGCTTCATTTCCTGGCACAGTGGAAACAGAGCCACACTCACTCTGTCTGACTGACACCCATTCAATGAGATATCCACTTGAGTGTGGCTGAGTGTTCTGTTCTTCAAACAGATTGTTTTTATTGGAGTCTACCTACAGTAATCTGCATTATAAATAAGCTGCTGTAAAATAGATAATGTTAAGAACTTAGTTACACCACAAGGTGATGTGCGGTGCTTTTTGTATCCAAATGTTAGCCTAATATATAATGTTTTTCTTCTACATATATAATGTAGAAGAAAAATAGAGACATAATCTCATAGGTCAGCTATTGTACAGTAGCAGCACTACAAACACACTGTCTGTCTCAGGGAGACAGCAGCAGAGCTGGTTAGTGTGACACTGGTTATTGTGACAGTCTCTCTGCAGCCTCCGACTGCAGTTATCCAGGAGAGGATGATGACGTCTTTGTCTGGGTTTTTCTTCCTGGGTGAACAGGGTGGATCTCCGGTCCCCCAGTCCCCCCATCTGCCATGTCTGTGATAGGCCTCTTAGAGCTGAGAGAGGTGTACACCGCTGCTCTCTGCTCCTGTCACCGCTCTGCTCTACACCACCCCACACCGCCTGTGACTTCCTGCCGTTGTCACAGTAACCATCTCACCTTCCCTCCCCAGTCACACCTAATGAGATGAGTGTGTCTGCTGGAGAACAGAGAGAGAAAGACAGAGGGGAAGTGGGAGGGAGGGAGATGGAGTGATGGGGAATGGAAGGCAGAGACAGAGAGAAGAGCCCCCTAAGCAAGCTGGTCCTGGGGCTCTGTTCACAAACACAAACAGATCCCACAGAGGCCCAGGACAGCGACACAATTAGACACAACCAAATATTTGAGAAAACATCAAGATAATTACTTGACACATTGGAAATAATTTACAAAAAAACTGAGCAAACTAGAATGCTATTTGGCCCTAAACAGAGCGTACACAGTGGCAGAATACCTGACCCAAAATTAAGGAAGTCTTTGACTATATACAGACTCAGTGAGCATAGCCTTGCTATTGAGAAAGGCCGCCGAAGGCAGACCTGGCTCTCAAGAGAAGACAGACTATGTGCACACTGCCCACAAAATGAGGTGGAAACTGAGCTACACTTCCTAACCTTCTGCCAAATGTATGAGCATATTAGAGACACATTCCCTCAGATTACACAGACCCACAAAGAATTTGAAAACAAATCCAATTTTGATAAACTCCCATATCTATTGGGTGAAATACCACAGTGTGCAATCACAGCAGCAAGATTTGTGACCTGTTGCCACAAGAGAAGGGCAACCAGTGAAGTGTTTATTTATTTTCCCTTTTGTACTTTAACTATTTGCAAATCATTACAACACTGTATATAGACAAAATATGACATTCTTATGGAACTTTTGTGAGTGGAGAGAGAGAGAGAGGCCAGAGAGAGAGGAGAGGGAGGGAGTGAGACTTTCACCACCTGTATATGTCTATAGACATCCAATAACACTCTTGTTAATGGCTAATTACCCTGGACTAAGGAAATTGTGATTACAATCGGAGATGAAAATTAAATTAGAGGTAAACGTTCCTGGCACTGTTGCTTTCGGCTCCATTCTGCTCAATTCATACTCAATGAGTTGAATGTAATTACTGTTATTGAAAACCTACAGGAGGGTCGCTCTCCAGGAACAGGGATGGAGTGAAAATCTACAGGACGGTAGCTCTCCTGGAACAGGGTTGGAGAGAAAACCCACAGGACGGTAGCTCTCCAGGAACAGGGTTGGAGAGAAAACCCACAGGACGGTAGCTCTCCAGGAACAGGGTTGGAGAGAAAACCCACAGGATTGAAGAGCCCTGTACTAGACCTACAGCTGTTGCCAACGGCTCCAGACCTGTTGCCCTGCTGTGTGTGAGCATCTGTTCCTCAACGCTACAATGCTGTTTAAACTCCTGTATGTCTGTAGTGGTGCCATAAAAGCCCCATCCGGAGCCATGAATCAAGCCTCCAGGGCCAGCCCAGATTGCCAATTATGCACTTGAATGGAGCCACTAAACACAAACGAGAGCAAGTGACGATGACAATTTGAGTGAAAAAAAGCTTCCCCAACAACAACAACATGGCTGTGGTTTATATGCAACCATATTTATATACCTGTCTTGACCGGAGGGAGATGTAAAATGTTTTGTGCTTTTATGCCTCGGTCCTGTGTGTGTGTGTGTGTGTGTGTGTGTGTGTGTGTGTGTGTGTGTGTGTGTGTGTGTGTGTGTGTGCGTGTGCGTGTGCGCGTGCGTGCGTGCGTGCGTGTGTGGTTACCGGCGTTCTGTTGTCTCTGTGAAACAGTCAGCAGTCTTTAATGCTGTTTTATTGTCTTTCATCGACAATTACCCCAGGTTTAAATAAGGCCAGTTTACATGGCCCACTAATTGTTTATGTGATTAATGGCACATTTGGACAGACGGTAATAGAGTTAGATCACAGGGAATGGATCTCACACCTTAACCCTGTGTTATGACTGACTCAGGGTGGCCTGCTGAACTGGCAGGGTTGGACTGTTGCCCTTTGAGGCTGCTGGATGGCTTGTGCAAGGGTCATATTGGCTATCCGTGTGTATGTTGGAATCTGGGTTGCGATTTGAACCGTATGGTTTACATATCTTTACTTTATAAATAAGGTATGGTTATATAATACAGAGGCAATCAGAAGAACGGTCAGATGTCAATATTGTACATGAGCACTTCTCTTCTCTAGAACATCAAATTCACACGTGATCATCCATGTGAAGGTCTCCTCAATTCACTAACTTGACTATCATCAGTCCCTGTGTGTTCAGTAATCAAGTGTCGGTGACAATATTAACAGTCGTCTGCTGCTTCCCACGTCAACTTCAGACTGAGCAGCGCTCAGATTCACTCCAGTTTTTACCGTCAACGTAATTAGTCACATCTGAGTTTAATTACATTGAGTGGAGGAAGTCGCAATCTCAAGTAGATCAAATTAAGCTCTATGCAAATCCTGAAGTGTCTCATTTCTGTCTCTGTGGTGACAACCTATCTTTGCGGCGGTAGCCACATGATGCTTCTCGGTTGTTAAATGGGATCTTAACACTGGAATCACCCCATTAGAATTGTTAAGTGAGTGGCTGCCTCCATGAGAATGGACTAATCGTGTGTGTGTGTGTGTGTGTGTGTGTGCGTGCGTGCGTGCGTGCGTGCGTGCGTGCGTGCGTGCGTGCGTGTGAAATTGTGGCTAGAACAAAGTGTGGATTTATGTATGACATACGGTATCCCTAAATTGTGTTTTCAGAACTTCTTTAAGGTGTATGTAACAGGGACACTAGTAATAGCCTAGCTGTAGAGAATAAAAAATTAAAAGACTATCTAGGTCAAGTAGCTATAGGAGTGGAGCGTGAAAAATGTTGGTGGCTACTCAGTCCAATGATAAGATAATACAATGATGACATCATAACAACCGGTCTACATATGGTTGCGTTACATCAATTTCCATCATAGTTACAGACAGGTGAGAGGCAGGTCCCCTCTTAGTCACCATAGCCATGACGTTTAGCGCTGTTACTCAGACACTGTCCAAGCACTTTTTATTCACTGAAACTGTCAGACAAGCCAATGGTGTACAGCACATAACCTTTGGGGGCCTCCCGAGTGGCGCAGCAGTCTAAGGCACTGCATCTCAATGTAAGAGGTGACACCTCAGTCCCTGGTTCGAGCCGACTTCGTGGAAAATCTGTCGATGTGCCCTTGAGCAAGACACTTAACCCTAATTGCTCCAGGGTCGCAGTCAATATTGGTTGATCCCTGGCTGTAACCCCACCCTCTGAGGGTGTCTCAAGGGGAGTGGGATATGCAAAAATCACATTTCCAATTCACATCCTTATAATATACACTTGTACATGTGTGAAATCGGACAAAATGTAAGCACCCACCTAATTATTATTATTATTATTAAGATTCCAGGCAAGTCTTTCTTTCTGCCACATGGGCTTTGGCCCCCTCCACAAAATGCTAAATAAAGTCCCTAGGGCTGTGTTTACACAGGCAGCCCAATTCAGCTATTTGGCCAATTATTTGCATATCTGATACACACTGTATCTATCTGCTCTTTTCCCTAATGTGCAAACAGGAATCTGATCTTTTGACTTATACCATATATATCTTTTGACTTATGACCGATTTTATACCAACTCCATACGTGGATCTAATTCCTGATACAAACCTGATCCTCCATATCCGACCCATGTCCGGATGCTCCGATCAGAATCATTTTTTCAAGTGGGTTTTTGCACATGACCTGCCGTTATGGTAACCACCCCAAAATGTTAAATTACAGTGACAGGAAATGAGCATTGCATCTGTGTGATACTTCAGAGGCCAAATCAATGTGAATGTAAAAATTCTGATATGGGTCACATGTAAAACTGTGTGCCGGCATTCAGAAAAAAAGATTGCAAAGAGAAAGTAAATCAGATTTGAGTTCTTTAATTTTGTTTTTGTGGGGGGGGGGGGGGGGTATATCAGCTTTAATATTGCAGATAGATTGTTGCTACCATCAATGTAACCTGTCTGCATAATTTCCAATCCCCCATATATATTTTTGTAAATGTATACAGGACCAGTCAAAAGTTTGGACACACCTACTCATTCAAGGGTTTTTCTTTATTTCTACTATTTTCTACATTGTATAATTATAGTGAAGACATCAAAACTGTGAAATAACACACATGGAATCATGTAGTAACCAAAACAATTCCAAGAGTGTGCAAAGCTGTCATCAAGGCAAAGAGTTGCTATTTTAAGAATCTGTTTAACACTTTTTTGGTTACTACATGATTCCATATGTGTTATTTCATAGTTGTGATGTCTTCACTATAATTCTACAGTGTAGAAAATAGTACAATTAAAGAACAACCCTTGAATGGGAAGGTGTTCTAAAACTTTTTGACCGGTAATGTATGTATATCAAATCAAATCAAATTGTAAAAGTCACATGCACCGAATACAACAGGTGTAGACCTTACAGTGAAATGCTTACTTACAGGCCCCTAACCAACAATGTAGTTAAAAAAAATATGAATAAGAAATAAAAGGAATTAAATAGCAGCAGTAAAATAACAATAGCGAGACTATATACAGGGGGTACCGGTACAGAGTCAACATGCGGGGGCACCGGTTAGTTGAGGTATTTGAGGTACTATGTACAAGTAGGTAGAGTTATTAAAGTGACTGTGCATAGATAATAACAGAATAGCAGTGGCGTGAAGGGGGGTGGGGCAATGCAAATAGTCTGGGTGGCCATTTAATTAGATGTTCAGGAGTCTTATGGCTTGGGGGTAGAAGCTGTTTAGAAGCCTCTTAGACCTAGATTTGACATGCGGTAGCAGAGAGAACAGTCTATGACTAGGGTGACTGGAGTCTTTGGCAATTTCTAGGGCCTTCCTCTGACACCGCCTGGTATAGAGGCCTGGTATAGAGGTCCTGGATGGCAGGAAGCTTGACCCCAGTGATGTACTGGGCCGAACGCACTACCCTTTGTAGTGGCTTGCGCACGGAGGCTGAGCAGTTGCCATACCAGGCAGTGATGCAACCAGTCAGGATGCTCTCGATGGTTCAGCTGTAAAACCTTTTGAGGATCTGAGGACCCATGCCAAATCTTTTCAGTCTCCTGAGGGGGAATAGGTTTTGTCGTGCCCTCTTCACGACTGTCTTGGTGTGCTTGGACCATGTTAGTTTGTTGGTGATGTGGACACCAAGAAACTTGAAGATCTCAACCCGCTCCGCTACAGCCCCGTCAATGAGAATGGGGACATGCTCGGTCCTCCTTTTCCTGTAGTCCACAATCATATCCTTTGTCTTGATCATGTTGAGGGAGAGGTTGTTGTCCTGGCACCACACGGCCAGGTCTCTGACCTTCTCCCATAGGCTGTCTCGTCGTTGTCGGTGATCAGGCCTACCACTGTTGTGTCATCGGCAAACTTATGATGGTGTTGGAGTTGTGCCTGGCCGTGCAGTCATGAGTGAACAGGGAGTACAGGAGGGGACTGAGCACGCAACCCTGAGGGGCCCCTGTGTTGATGATCAGCGTGGCAGATGTGTTGTTACCTTCCCTTACCACCTGGGGGCGGCCTGTCAGGAAGTCTAGGATCTAGTTGCAGAGGGAGGTGTTTAGTCCCAGGGTCCTTAGCTTATTGATGAGCTTTGAGGGCACTATGGTGTTGAACGCTGAGCTGTAGTCAATGAATAGCATTCTCACATAGGGGTTCCTTTTGTCCAGGTGGGAAAGGGCAGTGTGGAGTGCAATAGAGATTGCGTCATCTGTGGATCTTTTAGGGCGGTATGGAAATTAAAGTGGGTCTAGGGTTTCTGGGATAATGGTGTTGATGTGATCCATGACCAGCCTTTCAAAGCACTTCATGGCTACAGACGTGAGTGCTACGGGTCGGTAGTCATTTAGGCAGATTACCTTAGTGTTCTTTGGCACAGGGACTATGGTGATCTGCTTAAAACATGTTGGTATTACAGACTCGACAGGGAGAGGTTGAACATGTCAGTGAAGACACTTGCCAGTTGGTCAGCGCATGCTCGCTGTACACATCCTGGTAATCCGTCTGGCCCTGCGGGCTTGTGAATGTTGACTTGTTTAAAGGTCTTACTCACATCGGCTGCGGAGAGCGTGATCACACTAGCGTCCGGAACAGCTGGTGCTCTCATGCATATTTCAGTGTTATTTGCTTAGAAGTGAGCATAGAAGTAGTTTAGCTCGTCCGGTAGGCTCGTGTCACAGGGCAGCTCTCGGCTGTGCTTCCCTCTGTAGTCTATAATGGTTTGCAAGGACGAACGTTGGATATGGTAGGGCTTAGTCCTGTATTGAGTCCTGTATTGACTCTTTGCCTGTTTGATAGTTTGTCGGAGGGCATAGCGGGATTTCTTATCAACTTCCGGTGTAGTGTCACGCTCCTTGAAAGCGGCAGCTCTAGCCTTTAGCTCAGTGCGGATGTTGCCTGTAATCCATGGCTTCTGGTTGGGGTATGTACGTACGGTCACTGTAGGGACGACGTCATCGATGCACTTATTGATGAAGCCAATGACTGATGTGGTGTACTCCTCAATGCCATCGGAAGAATCCCAGAACATATTCCGGTCTGTGCTAGCAAAACAGTCCTGCAGCTTAGCATCTGCTTCATCTGACCACTTTTTTATAGACTGAGTCACTGATGCTTCCTGCTTTAATTTTTGCTCGTAAGCAGGAATAAGGAGGATAGAATTATGGTCAGATTTGCCAAATAGAGGGCGAGGGAGAGCTTTGTACGTGTTTCTGTGTGTGGAGTGAAGGTGGTCTAGAGTTGTTTTCCCTCTGGCTGCACATTTAACATGCTGATAGAAATGAGGTAAAACGGATTTAAGTTTCCCTGCATTAAAGTCCCTGGCCACTAGGAGCGCCGCCTCTGGATGAGCGTTTTCCGAAATGCTTATAGCGCAACAAAGCCTCCTTCACTCACGCCGACAAACTTACCCTAGTAAAACTGACAATCCTACCGATCCTCGACTTCGGCGATGTCATCTACAAAATAGCTTCCAATACTCTACTCAGCAAATTGGATGTAGTCTATCACAGTGCCATCCGTTTTGTTACCAAATCGCCTTATACCACCCACCACTGCGACCTGTATGCTCCAGTCGGCTGGCCCTCGCTCCAGTCGGCTGGCCCTCGCTACCGCCTTATCTCAGCTCACTAGTCACGATAACAACACCCACCCGTAGCACGCACTCCAGCAGGTATATCTGGTCATCCCCAAAGCCAACACCTCCTTTGGCCGCCTTTTCTTCCAATTTTCTGCTGCCAGTGACTGGAAAGAATTGCAAAAATCACAGAAGCTGGAGACTTACATTACCCTCACTAACTTTAAACATCAGCTATCTGAGCAGCTACCTACCTCATCCCCATATTGTTTTTATTTACTTTGCTGCTCTTTTGCACACCAGTATCACTAGTTACACACCATCATCTGCACATCATCATCTGCTCATCTATTACTCCAGTGTTAATCTGCTAAATTGTAATTACTTTGCTACTATGGCCTATTTATTGCCTTACCTCCTCATGCCATTTGCACACACTGTATATAGACTTTCTTTTTTTCTATTGTGTTATTGACTGTACGCTTGTTTATTCCATGTGTAACTCTGTGTTGTTGTTTCTGTCACACTGCTTTGCTTTATCTTGGCCAGGTCGCAGTTGTAAATGAGAACTTGTTCTCCACTAGCCTACCTGGTTAAATAAAGGTGAAGAAAAAAAAATAAGAAAAAAAAGAATACAGCTCATTGAGTGCGGTGTTAGTGCCAGCATCCGTCTGTGGTGGTATGTACAGTGGGGAGAACAAGTATTTGATACACTGACAATTTTGCAGGTTTTCCTACTTACAAAGCATGTAGAGGTCTGTAATTTTTATCATAGGTACACTTCAACTGTGAGAGAAGGAATCTAAAACAAAAATCCAGAAAATCACATTGTATGATTTTTAAGTAATTAATTTGCATTTTATTGCATGACATAAGTATTTGATACATCAGAAAAGCAGAACTGAATATTTGGTACAGAAACCTTAGTTTGCAATTACAGAGATCATACGTTTCCTGTAGTTCTTGACCAGGTTTGCACACACTGCAGCAGGGATTTTGGCCCACTCCTCCATACAGACCTTCTCCAGATCCTTCAGGTTTCGGGGCTGTCGCTGGGCAATACGGAATTTCGGCTCCCTCCAAAGATTTTCTATTGGGTTCAGGTCTGGAGACTGGCTAGGCCACTCCAGGACCTTGAGATGCTTCTTACGGAGCCACTCCTTAGTTGCCCTGGCTGTGTGTTTCGGGTCGTTGTCATGCTGGAAGACCCAGCCACGACCCATCTTCAATGCTCTTACTGAGGGAAGGAGGTTGTTGGTCAAGATCTCGCGATACATGGCCCCATCCATCCTCCCCTCAATACGGTGCAGTCGTCCTGTCCCCTTTGCAGAAAAGCATCCCCAAAGAATGATGTTTCCACCTCCATGCTTCACGGTTGGGATGGTGTTCTTGGGGTTGTACTCATCCTTCTATTCCTCCAAACACGGCGAGTGGAGTTTAGAGCAAAAAGCTCTATTTTTGTCTCATCAGACCACATGACCTTCTCCCATTCCTCCTCTGGATCATCCAGATGGTCATTGGCAAACTTCAGACGGGCCTGGACATGCGCTGGCTTGAGCAGGGGGACCTTGCGTGCGCTGCAGGATTTTAATCCATGACGGCGTAGTGTGTTACTAATGGTTTTCTTTGAGACTGTGGTCCCAGCTCTCTTCAGGTCATTGACCAGGTCCTGCCGTGTAGTTCTGGGCTGATCCCTCACATTCCTCATGATCATTGATGCCCCACGAGGTGAGATCTTGCATGGAGCCCCAGACCGAGGGTGATTGACCGTCATCTTGAACTTCTTCCATTTTCTAATAATTGTGCCAACAGTTGTTGCCTTCTCACCAAGCTGCTTGGCTATTGTCCTGTAGCCCATCCCAGCCTTGTACAGGTCTACAATTTATCCCTGATGTCCTTACACAGCTCTCTGGTCTTGGCCATTGTGGAGAGGTTGGAGTCTGTTTGATTGAGTGTGTGAACAGGTGTCTTTTATGCAGGTAACGAGTTCAAACAGGTGCAGTTAATACAGGTAATGAGTGGAGAACAGGAGGGCTTCTTAAAGAAAAACTAACAGGTCTGTGAGAGCCGGAATTCTTACTGGTTGGTAGGTGATCAAATACTTATGTCATGCAATAAAATGCAAATTAATTACTTAAAAATCATACAATGTGATTTTCTGGATTTTTGTTTTAGATTCCGTCTCTCACAGTTGAAGTGTACCTATGATAAAAATGACAGACCTCTACATGCTTTGTAAGTAGGAAAACCTGCAAAATCGGAAGTGTATCAAATACTTGTTCTCCCCACTGTATATATATATAATTTATAAGTCCAAAATTGGGTGTAGCAACTACAGATTGCCCCTTTAAGTCTATCAAAAGTTTAAGCATGTGCCCATTTTTATATCATAATGTATTAGATTGGGCAATAAAAGCCCCACTTTTATTCCATAGGCTTGGATCCGCACTATGCAGCTGTTGCAAAAGTGCATTTTTCACTGGCTGTCCACTGGTTTCAAAAACAATGAGTTTTTGAAACCAGTTGAAACCAGTTTTTTTTAAAAACAGTTTTTGAAAACAAAAACAATGATAGGCAGCTTAAACTTCTTGAATTCGACCATTATTTGGTTCAAATACAAATGTAGATTCGTGAACAGCCATCCACAACAACCACAGTCCGTATGGCAGAAATATCTAAATTAGAGAGCAACAGTGTGATTCACATCAACGTGCTATCAGCAATAAGTGATATCCGTGTTGCCGCAGACTACATCACAGCCGTCATCCTTACCTCCAAGCGTTTATTCAATTGGATAATCTATGGAAGACATTTTTTTTTATCCTCTTTTTAACTAGGCAAGTCAGTTAAGAACAAATTCTAATTTATAAAGACAGCCTAGGAAAAGTGGGTTAACTGCCTTGTTCAGGGGCAGAACGACAGATTTTTACCTTGTCAGCTCAGGGATTCGATCTAGCAACCTTTTGGTTACTGGCCCAATTCTCTAACCACTAGGCTACCTGCCACCCCATATAGCTTGGACTGTAGCCTACAAAAGCCTATTCCTGCTCTTTTCCCGCAATCCGTTAAACACATTTGGTGTGTCATCATAGTGGTCTCTGACTTGTGGTCAGACTCACACTTGTGGTCAGACTCACAGACTCACTCACTCACTTCAATGCTGATTTGAATGTCATTGAGAAAACAGACAAGTGTCAGATTTTTTTCCACAAACATCCTTTCTGAATTTAAAAGTAATCCTCTAAATAATTAAGTTGTTTTTCAAAAATATCTGTAATCTGATTACAATATTTTTGCTGGTAACGGATTACAGTTACTGTTTTTTGTAATCCCTGTGGACAATAGAAAACATTAGTCTGGAGCACATTAGTCAGTTTTATACCCTCCCGTTGCAACCCTTCTCAAGTCATCAGGATTTATATACTGTATGTCAGATATGTATGATATTAGAACTTACACTTAATGCTCTCATCGACATTATACAAATGGCTTTATAAAATACATGTGATTAATTGTTTGACTTTATTTATTTAGTGATCATTCTGTAGAGCTAAATGATAAAGGGAGATCTTATTCACTCCCCACCACTTCAGCTGTTGGCTGTATGTTTGTTGTCATGCAGTCCTTTGACAATTTACACAACAGCTGGGCATTGTTCATGCAGTCACTAGTTCTGATATGAGGATCATCCCGTAAATAAATAGGCCAACTGTGGAGGACCAGAGCTCTGGAGGATGCCTCCTGCTTGTGGAATGAAAACACTCATTTATGAATGGACATACACAGCCAATCACCATCATCCCATAGATTAAATCATGTTGGGTTTTGCTGAGATGATTTTCTTCTCGTCAAATCTGCTCAAAGAGTCTTCCTAGTGAAATCTGCTGGGTTATTCATGCCGTGGCAGAAGGCATGATGCAATATCAAGTGGCTTCCATAACAGATTAAGGAGTTCTATTTTGTATCATAATCTCACATTACAGAATACAGCTCACAGAAGAGGGAGGTGGGGGGGGGGGCAAGGGAGGGAGGAGGAGGAGAGGGACAGAGGAAGGGAAGAGGGACAGAGGGAGAGGGGGAGGGGAGAGAGAGAGGGAGAGGGAGAGAAGAAAGGGGGAGAGAGGGAGGAAGGGGAAAGGGGCTGGTTTCCTCAGACATCTGGTGATGAGGATGTGTTACTCCCTGTAGCATGCCTCCTCTAGACTGGCCGCTGAATATGTGATGATGAGTAATCACCAGAGATACTGTATGAGATGCATCAAAACAGAGCGAGGTTGCACCTAAGACACCGATTTAAGGTTGGTTTTGCATTTCCCTGTGCAATGGTTAAGTTTAGGATTTAGGGAGAATAAAAAGATCCTAGATCTGTGCATAACATGTAAAAACACAGGGAGATAAGGAGACCACAGCCGTGGACTTTCACGTTGTGACAAATTGAGCCATCATTTCTCACAGTGACATATTGACCTTTGCTGACAAGAATGATTACAAACAAAATAATTAACTTATTGGAGGAAATGTAAAGTAGCATCCATACTCATTTTGTTCTGTCACAACATATTCAATATATCTCTAATCTCTTTCTTAAGTTATGTTGGTTGTGTCATTGGCATCATGTAAGTAAAAACAGTGTAGCGTTTGAAGTTTAGGAACAAAGGCAGTGTGTATGTGTTGAGGCCAGAGAGACAAGCTAGCAGCAAACGATGCTCAAGAAGCAACATACAGACTAATAATAATGACTCCTCATCTGTTTTCCCCCTCAGACTGAGCTAATATAGTTTTTGCTGGGTAATGATACCGAGACGGGAGAGCATATTCCCAGTAATTGATCCTGCTGGCAACCGCCAAGCTCTAACGAGCTAAACGAGGAGGAAAACCCTCTCAGCCAAGAGCAGAGTTTTTATAAAAGAGAGAAAGAGAAATGAATGCATGCAAGTTAGATTCAGGGAAAAATGCACTTTCTAATACAAAGACGTTCCTGGGGTTTATCTGTGGTTTCCGTGACAGTGGCATGCTGTAGCAGATCAAAGAGAGGAGTGTAAAATGGTTGGAAAGAGGGCTGCTTGAGCATTCTCTCCTTTTTCTTCTGCTGGAGAGAGGGAGGGAGAGAGGGAGGGAGCATGCGGACAGAGCACTCCCTCTTTCATCTCTTACAACATCCTCTGGGGGTTTGGGATATTCTGCGACCCCTATTTCAAAGGGGTTGCAGAACTGAAGATTCATCTCTCCTCTACCATGTTTTCTCTGTGCTGCTGGGTAGAAATCTAAGGGTTGCTGCACTTGTTGTCTTGTCTTTTTTTCTGATCAAACACGCCTTTAATTTTCACCTGATAATACAGTCTGACATTGATTAACCAGGATGACACCCAGACTGATAATTGCTATGTCTGCTTCTGAAAATTACTGTGCACTAGATCATCTCAGGGCTGGGTTTAGATTCTGAATAATTGTTCAATGTTAGGCTACCTATTTATTTTCTGTCCTCTATGCAATGGATTGGGAACCTGCCTCCAGATATGATATCTTCAAATGCATCTAGACAGTGGAACCTCACACAGCACATACCATTTATACATTTTACTTTGTTTACATTCTGTGTGACTAACAGTTCACAAGAAGCAAGTAGTTGTAGTTAATACTGTTGTTGATTAGTGCTGACTACACAATCACATAACAGCTATTTATTATAGGTTCATTGCTGGTGTATTAAATTAACCCATTTCTCCCCTTCTTTTCTCTTCCATGCATACCTTGGAATCATTCCGGAAACAGGTAAGCCATATAAATATATTGTACTGTGTTAAATTATCATAATTAGAAAAAAATCTAGTACTGAAACTGAAATATTGTAGTGTATATTGTAGTGTAGCCAGTGGATTCAAATTTTTGTCAGGTGATTCAACAGCATCTCTAATCACTAGTATCTATACGACTAATAACAAATAGCAAGTACAGTACTAGACAAATTACCAGATGTCATCGCAGCATAAGGATGCCTGGATGGTTTGAGAGGAGTGTTTGTAGGATAAAAGCCTAGGGTGTGTTGTTGTGTGATGCCTGAAACAGAGACAACAGAGAAAGGCTGCTGAATGCTGAATATTCTTGGCGCGTGCTTGGTGCTCGGTTGGAGCCCAGAGATAAGACGTTTATGTTCTGCCAGGAGGGGGAAAAAGGCCAATGGGTGCCGTGGAGATGTGTAGACATCAGTGGTTTAATGGCTTGAATCTAACTGGGGCCAATTAAAAGGCATGCAGCGTGCGCAGGGTTGGGCGGCCATTCATTTCAGGGGAAATTGAGGTTGAAATAAGCCATTGTTCAGCCACACGGCCACATCATCGCATACTGAGTACCAGACCTGCAATGGTACTCTAAAGGGTAGATAGAGAGGAGGATTGCTGTCTTGAGTGGAGATTATGAACAGTGAATGCAGTGTGTGGAGAGAGAGATAGAGAGAGAAATGGAGAGAGAGAGAGACATCCACACATACAAATACAGAGTGGGGAGGGGAGGGAGAGAGAGAAAGAGAGGCAGGGGGGAAAGATCGAGAGGCAGAGTGAGAAAGAGCGAGAAAGACACACTGGGAGAGTGCGACAAAATGCTTTGCATTTGATTTGGCTGTAGATGTCTCCCTGTCTTTATGTCGATAGGAATTGTCTGGCTGTATTTTCTGCCCGTCTCTGTGCGGATAGGGCCAGGGGTTGCCTGGTAGAGTTGGAGTCGCCTTCCTCAGGTGTGACATCAGCTGAACAGACACCACGCACTGCCGTATTGCTGACTGAGCCATAGACGCACACACACACAATGGCGATCATACATCACAGCTTGTCAGGTGTGTGTGTGTGGTGGGGGGGGGGGGGCAGCCATGCCATGCCATTACAGGACAGAGATTTGACCCTCAGCTTTTCACCTTTTCTTTAGAGAAAATCCTCACTGAGGTCGGGCACTAATGTTGGGTGATTAGGCCTGGCTTGCAGTTGGTGTTCCAATTCATCCCAAACGTGTTCGATGGGGTTGACGTTAGGGTTCTTCCACACCGATCTTGACAAACTACTTCTGCATGGACCTCGCTTTGTACACGGGGGCATTGTCATGCTGAAACAGGAAAGGGCCTTCCCCAAACTGTTGCCACAAAGTTGGAAGTACAGAATCGTCTAGAATGTCATTGTATGCTGTACTGTAGCATTAAGATTTCCCTCCATTGGAACTAAGTGGCCTAGCTCGAACCATGAAAAACAGCCCCAGAACATTATTCCTCCTACACCAAACTTTACAGTTGGCACTATGCATTGGGGCAGGAGGGGACTCCTGACATCTGCCAAACCCAAATTCGTCTGTCGGACTGCCAGATGGTGAAGCGTGATTCATCACTCCAGAGAACACGTTTCCACTGCTCCAGAGTCCAATGGCGGCAAGCTTTACACCACTCCAGCCGACACTTGGCATTGCGCATGGTGATATTAGGCTTGTGTGCGGCTGTTCGGCCATGGAAACACATTTCATGAAGCTCCCGATTAACAGTTTTTGTGCTGACGTTGCTTCCAGAGGCAGTTTGGAACTCAGTAGTGAGTGTTGCAACCAAGGACAGGCGATTTTTACGCGCTGCGCGCTTCAGCACTTCACAATGACAGCACTTTGACCGGGGCAGCTCTAGCAGGCTCTACCAGTTCACTTCACCTATTTTGTGGACCGAGTCCTCTTTGCATTTACATTGCTATGTTTAGAAAGGAACCAAGATATTTTTCCAACATGCACTCTGGGTTTTTACAAAGTGCAGGACAAGCCATTCAATCAGATTGTGTTATCGGACAGCTAGATATACCTACTTATATTATGGAAGCTAATAGCGTTTAGTTAAAATATTGTAATCAGAAGACACTATTAACATGTACATTTGATTGGTAACAGAATAAATAGCAAAAGAATAACTGCACAATAAATAATGCTGTAATTGAAAATTGTACACGGTAGGCTACTACCCCTTTAAGAGCTAGAAAATATTTTGTACCCCATGTTGTGATTTTCACCAAATATATTATTTTCTCACACTATTCAAACCACAAAAACAATAAACAGCTTATGAAGATCTTGATCTTTAGATCACATATTGCAAACAAATAATCTGAACTAAAACCTCCACACATTTTGGAATTTCTGTCCACCCTTGACAATCACTAATCAATATCCAAAAACTGCACACATTTTTTTGCCCGAACCTGCAGACCATCCTCTTCTCTCTTTTGTGGCACCAATATGACGGTTTATGGCAAGGGAAACAGTGTTGCAGTAGTCTAGTGTGTGGAGCGGGAATAATGACAAGTGAATCTGGGGATCTTCGCATTCACATTGCCCTAAAAAAGTGAACCGGAATTCAAGCGAACCGATCTCAGGCCACCTATCTGAGTTCACAAAAATTGTCTGAAAGGGACCAAATGTGAAAACACCCTATAGGTCCCCTCTCCGTTGAACTTTCAATATCCTCTTATGACGGTTTCATACTGTAACCCCAGAGAGGCGTTCTGCCTGCATGGCTGCTGAATGTGTCCACATGTGACCTTTGGTTAATGTCACACGCCACTGGCTTTCATGTCACCCCAACACAACATGACAGGGCTTTTTTCCAACCCCTATTTTCCTTCCCTGAAACAGAGGCATCGTCATAGATATTTTAGTGTAGAGCAGGCAAGGCGGGCCACATTAATTATCCCTGTGAGTGGTCTGGATGGAAGAAGGGCAGTCAGCTGGAAAGGAGAGGCAGGGGCACGGCGGTGGGGTGTAGGAGTGGGCTTCCCCAAGGGCAAGGGGGTGCTAGACGTGTGTGCGTAAAATGTATGAAATCAGCATGCTAAGGTGTTCTGAAAACCCACATTTGGTGTATTTAATTGATTTGAGGTTTTGATGTCATGTGTTTTCTGGATACACATCCGTTTCAAAATCTTTCTGAGTATTCCTGTCGAAAACTGCTCACATCCCAGTCAAATCACACACACAAAAGAGAAAAAGCTTGGGGATTATGACCGTATCAGTACGATGTTGTGAGGAATGACAGAACAGGGGAAACTGCAGGAGGGGCAGTGTCGGGCTCCATCCCAAATGGTACGCTATTCCCTATATTGAGTACTGCTTTAGACAAGGGCTCATTTGGGACGAAGCCTCAGACAGAGACAGGGCCCTAAGATGGATGTGCTCCGGGCCCCTGGCTGCAGGTAGTGTTTAACGAGCTCAGCCTTACAAAGCCATGTGTGTCATCTGATTACTGTAGCTCTGCTGCATCCTCTGTCTCTCCCTCTTTCGTTCATTCTCTCTTTTGCTCTCTCTCTCTTTCTCGTTTTGGATGCTTAATTGGAGTCATTGTCTGAAAGGGCACTTGGGTTATATTGGGAAATTTACATTTTGTTGTTGTTCAGTATTAGATAATAGATATGATAGTTTTTATTTATTCATTTTTAGGGGCTAGATACATGTATATTTTGTTGCTGTTGGCTAAATGTGTCAAAAGTGGGACAAGCAATGTGTGCTATTTAGGTGTAATCTAGTCAAGATACAGAAGTTGTCCTCAGTATTCTAACACAACAATATCACAATCATACTTCAGTATTGAAGTATGATTGTGTAGGATACCTGACGAGACTATGTCGGCGAGTGGATATACTGCCTCTACCGTTCTACTGGCGAATGTGCAATCACTGGAGAATAAACTGGACAAGCTCCGTTCAAGTTCTTCAGATCAATGTTTCTCCGAGTCGTGGCTCAAAAAGGACATGGAAAATATAAATTAAGCTGTTTTTTCTATACATTGGCAGGACAGAACGGCAACGTCGGGTAAACTCAAGGGGGGTGGTGTGTCTCTTTCTTAAAACCTCTTGAAGCTAGGGAGCAGAATTTTTATGTTTGGAAAAATAACGTTCCCATTGTAAGCTGCCTATTTCTCAGGTCCAGATGCTAGAATATGCATATAATTGACAGAGTAGGATAGAAAACACTCTAAAGTTTCCAAAACTGTCAAAATATTGTCTGTGAGTATAACAGAACTGATTTTGCAGGCGAAAACCTGAGAAAATCCAACCCGGAAGTGACTTCTATTTTGAAAAATCCCTGTTCCATTGCCTGCCTATCCTCCATTTAAAGGGATATCAACCAGATTCCTTTTCCTGTGGCTTCCTCAGGGTGTGAACAGTCTTTAGACATAGTTTCAAGCTTTTATTGAAAAAATGAGCGAGATTTATCAAAACGCGTCAGTGGATAGATGGATATCCCTCCATTAGGTATTGCGCGCAACACTGGTTGCTCGACATTTTCTTTCTCTCCAGTATTGAATAGTTTACAGTCCGGTTGAAATATTATCGATTATTGATGTTAAAAACAACCTGAGGATTGGTTATTAAAAACGTTTGACATGTTTCTACGACCTTTACGGATACTATATGGAATTTTCGTCAAGCCTTGATGACTTGCCTAAGGCTGTGGAATACTGAACATAACGCGCCAAACAAATGGAGGTATTTTGATATTAAAAAAATCTTTATCGAACAAAAGGAACATTTATTGTGTAACTGGGAGTCTCGTGAGTGCAAACATCCGAAGATCATCAAAGGTAAGCAATTAATTGTATTGCTTTTCTGGCTTTCGTGACCAATCTACATGGCTGCTAGGTGTTCTTAATGTTTTGTCTAGTGATCTATAAACTCACAAACGCTTGGATTGTTTTCGCTGTAAAGCATATTTTCAAAATCTGACACAATAGGTGGATTAACAACAAGCTAAGCTGTGTTTTGGTATATTTCACTTGTGATTTCATGAAAATAAATATTTTTTGTATTTTTTTAAATTTAAATTTGGCGCTCTGCAATTCAGCGGTTGTTTACGAAAATGATCCCGCTAAAGGGATCCGTGCATCAAGAAGTTTTAACAAAGCTGGTCTCTAATATTAAGGAAGTCTCTATCTTCTGCTCGCCTGAGTTAGAATACCTCATGAGCTGTAGACCATACTATTTACCAAGAGAGTTGTCATATATATTTTACCACCACAAAACGATGCTGTCACTAAGACAGCACTCAACAAGCTGTATATGGCTTATAAGCAAACAAAAAAATGCTCAACCAGAGGCGGCACTCCTAGTTGCCGGTGATTGTAATGCAGGAACTGAAATCGTTTTACCTCATTTCTACCAGAATGTCACCTGTGCAACTAGATCACCTTTACTGCACACACAGAGACGCATAAAAAGCTCTCCCTTGCTTACAAGCAAAAACTCAAACAGAAAGTACCAGAAGTACTCAATATGGAAGTGGTCCGATGAAGCGGATACTAAGCTACAGGACTGTTTCGCTAGCACAGACTGGAATATGTTCCGGGATTCATCCGATGGCATTGAGTTTACCACATCAGTCACCGGCTTCATTAATAAGTGCATCGACAACGTCGTCCCCGCAGTGACCGTATGTACATAACCCAACCAGAAGCCATGGATTACAGGCAATAACCGCACTGAGCTAAAGGCTATAGCTGCCGCTTTCAAGGAGCGGGATACTAATCCAGACACCCTGGACTCACTCCAATTTGCATACCGCCCCAACAGATCCAAAGATGACACAATCTATATTGCACTCCACACTGCCCTTTCCCATCTGGACAAAAGCTCAGCATTCAACACCATAGTGCCCTCCAAGCTCATCACTAAGTTAAGGATCCTGGGACTGAACACCTCCCTCTGCAACTGGATCCTGGACTTCCTGATGGGCTGCCCCCAGGTGTTAAGGGTAGACAACAACACATCCGCCACACTGACCCTTAACATGCTTAGTCCCCTTAGTTCACCCATCACCCACAACTGTGTGGCCTCGCACAACTCCAACACCATCATTTAGTTTGCTGACGAGACGACGGTGGTAGGCCTGATCATCGACAACGATGTAGGGAGGAGGTCATGGACCTGGCAGTGTGGTACCAGGACAACAATCTCTCCTTGTATATTCCCTCGTTATTTTATTGTGTTACCCTTTCCTTTTTTTGGGTAAGTGCTCGTAAACATTTCAAGGTACACCTGTTGTATGTGGAGCATGTGACAATTAATATTTTATTCACTGACCTGACAAACCATGCATCATTTATGAAAGGCATTGTCAATACTTTTGATTGCTTTTTTTCTCTGTGCTGTTATCGATTGACAAATTTATTACCACTAATTCATGTTTTTCATGTGGGCTTCGTGCTTTGTTTCATGCAAACTATTTTCCAAGCCGATACTAACCAGGCCAATGTGTAGCACTGACTGCACCCCTCAGTGTTGAAGCAGGGCAGCTCAAGTCAGCATGCAGCAGCTCTCAATCATGATGGGGGACTGCTTGAAACACAGCGCCCTGAGGAATAATGGTTATTTGGCTTGTGTGTGCGTGCGTGTGTGTACTGCACAGTACAGTATTTGACTTGATTATTTGAGGGGGATGGGGTGCTTGCTGGAAGTGAGGGAGAGGCAACAGTTGCCCTGACAACATCAGTAGCTGTCAACACCTCTGTCTTAATAGTGACAAATGGTACTTATTACATCAGCGTTAATTTCCCCCCATCTCCTTCAGATGAAGATACTTAGCCTGCACTGATCAAATTGTGTCAGCATAATTACTGAGAACAGACCCTATTAAAAGCCAGAGCTTCAGATTCAGTGTCGAGTCTTATGGTTAGGCCTATCATTCAGCTGCATCTCTGGGAGGCTGATGTAGACAACCCGTATACTAATGTCCTTAAGTCCAGAACTCTACTCAGACAGAAATACTGTAGGAGGACAGGCTAGGGGGTAATAGACATAAGGCTCAATTCAATGGAACTGCACTTCAGTATTTACAGTACATAGGAGGAGCTTTTTCCCATGGTCAAATGAAATCAGAGGATGGTTTTGATTCTGATACAAACCTACTTTTCTTACCAATTAGACTCCCTTCACAGGTGCTTCCAGTTGTGTGTGTGGGCAGTAATTTGTCAACAAAGACACTGCATTGTAAGGTAGTGTGTACGCTTATTACTATGAAATTATTAACGAGCCACCAGTCCTTACTTGGACAAAATTGGTCTTCGAAGAATTGGTCTTCGAAGTTATTTACAATAACTCAATAAGACAACATTTGAATAATAGTAATACATTGATTCATCTGAAGGTATGAATTCTTTAAGAATCTATTGGAGTTCTTTTCCAGAATAACAAGACAAACATAAGTTATTCATACAATCTACATTTAAGAACACTAATCTAAATATTTACAAACATAATGAGAGTGATCATGAAAAGGTAGGGAATAGAATGAAAGACAAGAAGGAGACCTCAAGATATCTGAATATTAAAGACGTGATGCTCAGACTGCTGTCCTTGGCTCTGGCTAGGCCACATGGAAGTGAACAAAGGAAAGATGGTGGTGTGTCCTCCTTTGTCCTGAGTTGAGGGGTTTCTTGGTGGTGGTTTCTTGCTCCTTTGCTCTGAGTTTGGATGGTCCCTCGTGGGCTGCTCCTTTGGGTTGTGTCCCGGGTTACTCTGTCTGCTGGCTCTTCCTTTGAGTTGCAGAGGCTGTGGTCTAAATTGTCTTCTCCTTATTTCCTTGAAGAAGGTTAGCTTAAATGTACCGATTAGGCCACACTAACTCTTTAAAGAGTAAGTCTCCTTCTGAGACTGTTTAGTGCATGGGCTCTTCCGTCCTAATTTCTGTACTGTATTTTTTAATTTTTTTTCACCTTTATTTAATTAACCAGGTAGGCCAGTTGAGAACAAGTTCTCATTTACAACTGTGACCTGGCCAAGATAAAGCAAAGCAGTGCGACAAAAACAACAACACAGAGTTACACATGGGGTTAACAAACGTACAGTAAAAAAGACAATAGAAACATCTATGTACAGTGTGTGCAAATGTAGTAAGGTTAGGGAGGTAAGGCAATAAATAGGCCCTAGTGGCGAAATAATTACAATTTAGCATTAACACTGGAGTGATGGATGTGCAGATGATGACGTGCAAGTAGAGATACTGGGGTGCAAAAGAGCAACAAAAAAAATAACAATATGGGGATGAGGTAGTTGGGTGTGCTATTTACAGATGGGCTGTGTACAGGTACGGTGATCGGTAAGCTGCTCTGACAGCTGATGCTTAAAGTTAGTGAGGGAGATATAAGTCTCCAGCTTCAGTGATTTTTGCAATGGAGACCAGTGAGCTGAGATAAGGCGGGGCTTTACCTATCAAAGACTTATAGATGACCTGGAGCCAGTGGGTTTACAAGTACTATTCCCTAAAAGGTACTTTTTCCCTAACTTATCAGTTCACTAGTTCTTGCCATTAAAGGCGAAGGTCCAGGCCCTGTGGTCTGCCTACTGAACATGGAGGTTCTTCTCCCTCCTTCGATAGAGATCCAGCTTGAGAGGTCCAGCTTGAGAGGTCCAGCAGGATAAGAGGCTAAGCGAGTGAGGGGGAGACGTCAGAGTCCTTTTGTAGTCCTGTGAGGTCACATGGTATCACACCGAGGTGTGAAGGGCCACTTTATGAACCTTTGTCTTGGGGAGAGAGAGAGAGTGCTAATTTGATATAGAGCAGACCTAACCCACTCTATGAAATTAGTCAAAACAGGAACATTTTACATATGGCTATAAATGAATAAGGAAATTATCTCAAACAGAGAAAAATGTCCTTGTGTACTACCTATATCCCCCCAATAGAATCCCCATACTTTAACAATGACAGTTTCTCCATCCTAGAGGGGGAGATAAACAATTTCCAGGCTCAGGGACATGTACTAGTCTGTGGCAACCTAAATGCCAGAACTGGACAAGAACCCGACACCCTCAGCACACAGGGGGACAAACACCTATCTGGAGGTGACAGCATTCCCTCCCCCAAATACCCCCTAGACACAACTACGACAACATAACCAACAGAAACGGGTCACAACTCCTGCAGCTCTGTCGGATGCTGGGTATATACAAAGTTAATGGTAGGCTTCGAGGGGACACCTATGGTAGGTACACCTATAGCTCATCTCTTGGCAGTAGTACTGTAGACTACTTTATCACTGACCTCAACCCAGAGTCTCTTAGAGCGTTCAGTCAGTCCACTGACACCCCTATTAAATCACAGCAAAATCACACTCTACTTGAACAGACCTATGGTCAATCATGAGGCGTCAAAGCCAAAGGAACTGAATGATATTAAGAAATTCTAGCGATGGAAGGAAAATTGTGTGGAAATCTACCAAAAAACAATTAGGCAACAACAAATTCAATCCCTTCTAGACAATTTCCTGGACAAAAGGTTTGACTGTAATAGTGAAGGTGTAAACTTGGCAGTAGAAAACCTAAACAGTATATTTTATCTCTCGGCTTACCTATCAAATCCCAAAATTTGAACAACAATGACAAATGGTTTGATGAAGAATGCAAAAACCTAAGAAAGAAATTGAGAAACCTATTCAAACAAAAAACAGAAAACCTGAGCCTACGTCTTCACTATGGTGAATCCCTAAAACAATAAAGAAATACACCACGGAAAAAGAAGGTACAGCATGTCAGAAATCAGCTCAATTTAATTGAAGAATCCATAGAATCTAACCACTTCTGGGAAAATTGGAACACTCTAAACAAACAACAACACGAAGAGTTATCTATCCAAAATGGAGATGTATGGATAAACCCCTTCTCCAATCTTTTTGGCTCTATAACAAAGAACAAACAGCAAAAACATATACATGATCAAATAAACTCAGCAAAAAAAGAAACGTCCTCTCACTGTCAACTGTGTTTATTTTAACTTAACATGTGTAAATATTTGTAAGAACATACCAAGATTCAACAACTGACACATAAACTGAACAAGTTCCACAGATGGTGACAAACAGAAATGGAATAATGTGTCCCTGAACAAAGGGGGGTCAAATTCAAAAGTAACAGTCAGTATCTGGTGTGGCCACCAGCTACATTAAGTACTGCAGTGCATCTCCTCCTCATGGACTGCACCAGATTTGCCAGTTCTTGCTGTGAGATGTTACCTCACTCTTCCACCAAGGCACCTGCAAGTTCCCAGACATTTCTGGGAGGAATGTCCCTGGCCCTCACCCTCCAATCCAACAGGTCCCAGACGTGCTCAATGGTATTGAGATCCGGGCTCTTCACTGGCCATGGCAGAACACTGACATTCCTGTCTTGCAGGAAATCACGCACAGAATGAGCAGTATGGCTGGTGGCATGGTCATGCTGGAGGGTCATGTCAGGATGAGCCTGCAGGAAGGGTACCACATGAGGGAGGAGGATGTCTTTCCTGTAACGCACAGCGTTGAGATTGCCTGCAATGATAACAAGCTCAGTCCGATGATGCTGTGACACACCGCCCCAGACCATGATGGACCCTCCACCTCCAAATCGATCCCGCTCCAAAGTACAGGCCTCGGTGTAACGCTCATTCCTTCTACGATAAACGCGAATCCGACCATCACCCCTGGTGAGACAAAACCACGACTCATTAGTGAAGAGCACTTTTTGCCAGTCCTGTCTGGTCCAGCGACGGTGGGTTTGTGCCCACAGGCGACGTTGTTGCCGGTGATGTCTGGTGAGGACCTGCCTTAAAACAGGCCTACAAGCCCTCATTCCAGCCTCTCTCAGCCTATTGCGGACAGTCTGAGCACTGATGGAGGGATTGTGCGTTCCTGGTGTAACTCGGGCAGTTGTTGTTACCATCACGTACCTGTCCTGCTGGTGTGATGTTCGGATGTACCGATCCTGTGCAGGTGTCGTTACACGTGGTCTGCCACTGCGAAGACGATCAGCTGTCCGTCCTGTATCCCTGTGGCTCTGTCTTAGGCTTCTCACAGTACGGACATTGCAATTTATTGCCCTGGCCACATCTGCAGTCCTCATGCCTCCTTGCAGCATGCCTAAGGCACGTTCATGTAGATGAGCAGGGACCTTGGGCATCTTTCTTTTGTTGTTTTTCAGAGTCAGTAGAAAGGCCTCTTTAGTGTCCTAAGTCTTCATAACTATGACCTTAATTGCCTACCGTCTGTAAGCTGTTAGTGTCTTAACGACCGTTCCACAGGTGCATGTTCATTAATTGTTTATGGTTCATTGAACAAGCATGGGAAACAGTGTTTAAACCCTTTACAATTAAGATATGTAAGGTTATTTGGATTTTTACGAATTATCTTTGATAGACAGGGTCCTGAAAAAGGGACGTTTCTTTTTGTGCTGAGTTTACAAATCTTAGAATCAACTTTTAAAGACTACCAGATCCCACTGGATTCTCCAATTACATTGAGTGAACTACAGGACAAAATACAAACCCTCCAACCCAAAAAAGCCTGTGGGGTTGATGTTATCCTAAATTAAATGATCAAATATACAGACCACAAATTCCAATTGGCTATACTTAAACTCTTTAACATCATCCTCAGCTCTTGCATCTTCCCCAATATTTGGAACCAAGAACTGATTACCCCAATCCACAAAAGTGGAGACAAATTTGACCCCAATAACTACCGGGGGATATGCATCAACAGCAACCCTCGGAAAATCCTCTGCATCATTAACAGCAGACTCGTACATTTCCTCAGCGAAAACAATGTACTAAGCAAATGTCAAACTGTTTTTTTACCAAATTATCGTACGACAGACACCAGTCTCACAAGTCCTCAACTGTCAGCTTCATTAAATAGTACCCGCAAAATACCGGTCTCAACATCAACAGTGAAGAGGCGACTCCGGGATGCTGTCCTTCTAGGCAGAGTTGCAAAGAAAAATCCGTATCTCAGACTGGCCAATAAAAATAAAACATTTAAGTGGGCAAAAGAACACAGACACTGGACAGAGGAACTCTGCCTAGAAGGCCAGCATCCCGAAGTCGCCTCTTCACTGTTGACGTTGAGACTGGTGTTTTGCGGGTACTATATAATGAGGCTGCCAGTTGAGGACTTGTGAGGCATCGGTTTCTCAAACTAGACACTCTAATGTACTTGTCCTCTTGCTCAGTTGTGTCCTCTTTCTATTCTGGTTGGAGCCCGTTTGTGCTGTTCTGTGAAGGGAGTAGAACACACCGTTGTACGAAATCTTCAGTTTCTTGGCAATTTCTCACATGGGATAGCCTTAATTTCTCAGAACAAGAATAGACTGACGAGATTCAGAAGAAAGTGCTTTGTTTCTGGCCATTTTGAGCCTGCAATGATGCTCCAGATACTCAGCTAGTCTAAAGAAGGCCATATTTATTGCTTCTTTAATCAGAACAACAGTTTTCAGCTGTGCTAACATAATTGCAAAAGGGTTTTCTAATGATCAATTAGCCTTTTAAAATTATAAACTTGGAATAGCTAACACAACGTGCCATTGGAACAGAGGAGTGATGGTTGCTGATAATGGGCCTCTGTAGATATTTCATAAAAAAATTGCCGTTTCCAGCTACAATAGTCATTTACAACATTAACAATGTCTACACTGTATTTCTGATCAATTTTATGTTTTTTATTGGACAAAAAAATAGCTTTTCTTTCAAAAACAAGGACATTTCTAAGTGACCCCAAACGTTTGAACGGTAGTGTGTATTTCAACGAATTGGCGAGGGCACTATAACAGTCTGTAGCACCCGGCGTCACCCTACTAGATTCGGAAGTCAAATGTCTACTGTTTGCTGATGATCTGATTCTTCTGTCCCCAACCAAGGAGGGCCTACAGCAGCACCTATAATTTCTGCACAGATTCTGTCAGACCTGGGCCCTGACAGTAAATCTCAGTAAGACAAAAATAATAGTGTTCCAAAAAAGGTCCAGTTGCCAGGACAACGAATACAAATTCCATCTAGACACCGTTGCCCTAGAGCACACAAAAAATTCTATACATACCTCGACCTAAATATCAGCGCCACAGGTAACTTCCACAAAGCTTCCACGATCTGAGAGACAAGGCAAGAAGGGCCTTCTATGCCATCAAAAGGAACATAAAATTCGACATACCAATTAGGATCTGGCTAAAAATACTTGAATCCGTTATAGAACCCATTGCCCTTTATGGTTGTGAGGTCCGCTCACCAACCAAGAATTCACAAAATGAGACTAACACCAAATTGAGTCACTGCATGCAGAATTCTGCAAAAATATCCAGTGTACAATGTAAAACACCAAATAATGCATGCAGAGCAGAATTAGGCCGATATCTAATGCTATAAATTAGAATGCTATTTGGCCCTTAACAGAGTACACAGCGGTAGAATACCTGACCCAAAATGAAGGAAGTCTTTGACTATATACCGACTCAGTGAGCATAGCCTTGCTATTGAGAAAGGCCGCCGAAGGCAGACCTGGCTCTCAAGAGAAGACAGGCTGTGCACACTGCCCACAAAATGAGGTGAAAAATGAGCTGCACTTCCTAACCTCCTGCCAAATGTATGACCATATTAGAGACACATATTTCCCTCAGAATACACAGACCCACAAAGAATTTGAAAACAAATCCAATTTTGATAAACTCCCATATCTATTAGGTGAAATATCACAGTGTGAAATCACAGCAGCAAGATTTGTGACCTGTTGCCACAAGAGAAGGGCAACCAGTGAAGAACAAACACCATTGTAAATACAACATATATTTATGTTTATTTATTTTCCCTTTTGTACTTTAACTATTTGCACATCACTACAACACTGTATATAGACATAATATGACATTTGACATGTCTTTATTCTTTTGGAAACATATGTTTCCCATGCCAATAAAGCCCCTTAAATTGAAATTGAATTGAGAGAGAGCTTGGAGGAACTCAGTAGTCCATAACAGTTCAGCATTATAGACAGACAGTAAAAGGATGTTCAACATTGTTCAACATATGACATTAAAACGACATGACGCTACAGGATGAACATTTCTATGGCAGGTTCAATTTAATTCCAGCCTCACTTTAGTTTTATGAAATAGAGAGCTTAAACCTAGCTTTAAAATAACTTTAATTACCATAAGCAATTCCAGCAGCTTAATATATGTGGGTTTGGTGTTGCCAATAGCTCAGTGGAGAATACTGTTGTTTGTTTCTTGTGTGACTGCATGGAGAGGGAAGGAAATTCACAAATTAGTGTTGTCTGATGGAAATGTGTGATTGCTGTTGTTAAGATGCTGCAATAATGAGGTTATGATGGCAGACTACTCATGGCACATTATTTAGCCTAGAGCCTGTATAAACTCACAGAACAGTTGGTTGGTGAAAATAGTGCCAAATTGAATTACTAATTTTACAATCTGTGGATATTCTACATTGTCAAATATACATTTAGTGCCAGTGGAAATGTTTCCAGCTGTGGTGTTAGTTAGCTGGTTTAATGTGACACGTACAGGGGTTCCTGTGGCATTGGCTGTCCTCCCTCTTGTAGCCTACCCAGAATGTGGCTCTCAGATACAAAGACACTGCAGACTAGAGGTAATAATTTGACGGACAGAAGTGTGAATGTTGTTGTCTCTGTCTGGAGCAAGCACAGGCCTTTGTCTTCCCAGTAGATTGGGTTTGCTTGCAGTGTGCTGTCTGTTTGTGCTGCAGCTAGCATTAGCCAGCCCATCAGGCATCTCTCAGGGATATTTAACTGCCATGAAAAAGATTACCCCCACATACAAAACTCCCACCTCACAGCTAAAATCCCACCATAGATCTATAGTCGCCTCCCCAACCATGCGCAGTCCACAGCAACAACCACTTTTAATCCAGGAACCTTTTCTCATTGTTGGCTAGAGGTGCTCATACAAGGAGCCAGCTGTAGTAGAGTACATCTAAGGGTGGCCAGCCAGTCGCTCTCTGCACTGTACTGACCTTGGCTTCTGGTTGCGTGGAAGCAGCATGGAGCCTCTGTTGTTGTCAGAGCAGAGGGAAGAAAGAAAGAAAAGAGAACTTTGAATACCTTTCATCAGGCCAGGAGTCAGAGAGAAAGAATAGCACTGCCTCATTATGCAGTATCGTGTGGAGATGAGAGCGGTTGGTTGGTGCGTGGTCGTGGAATGGCACGGCGGGAGAACACCTCCACAATGCCACCAGGTATGCAGAGAGCACATGGAGGGGAGGTGGATTAATTATACATGCAAGTACAATACAGTAGCTCCCTGCCTGCCCACCGTCTCTGTGCCCAGCCGGTCTCAGACTAAAGGCTTGCATACATCGCACCGAATGTTGATCTATCATTCGTCTGACGATTGTTCAGCGTGCTGTTTCAGGGACCAGCTGCTGTAGACGTCAAACTGCCAACATTTTTCATGCGTTTCTACATGTAAAATCGGTGCGCACTCAGTTTGCAAATTACATTCAGAGGTGCTAAGTACTCTTGGCCAGCAAACGCTATTGGTCTGTCTGAGCCCTAAGGCTGTGTGTTTATAGGATCCAAAGTACTGAAAAACTCAGGTCCCAGAGGTTATGCAGGCTGGAGCTCTGTTGGTGTTTTTGATGAGGCTAGTATAGTCCAATAATCTCCTGTATAGGCCTTGTATTACTTAGAAGGGTTAAAGGCTCGTTGACATCACAACTTGAAAAGGGAGTTTGAAATACTAACAAGCTGCATTTAACCTTTTGATAAATCAATTATTGTTGTATAAAACAAGTTAATTTAGGAAAACCATTGTTGGTTGTGCTAAAGTACTGTACAGGTCATTCTATACTCAACTACTGTACACTGTTCATATGTGTTAGTGGCTACCTGCATTTTTTATAGGCTCCTTCACAATCCAAACTAGGTTTTTAATTGCCGTCTGTCTTTCATCATGTAGAGAGCAAGGCTGGGAGGTCAACCTCTTCAAGAGTCTACTGGGATATGTGCTAATAGTGCTCACGGAAATGTTTTGGATAATTGTACAATCGAGCCATAATTGGTACTAGCATATCAGATCTTCTATAGTGCTTTTATTTGCTACTTTGAGAGGTTTTCTTCTGTAAAGTACTGTACATACATTCTATACTGTATGCTATTTCAGATCAAATCCTTCAGATATAGTCCTGAATCACAGGTTCAAACCAATGCTTTAATCAAAACTAAAGGTATTTGGATAAAGGTTAACTCCATATGATTTATTCAAATGACATATTTCACATATAAGATTTGTGTTTAAATATGCATAGTTCATCTCATGGCAGCTGGGATTTTTTTGCATGGATTGATTCAACCCAGCTGAATGATTTATGATGAATTAAAAGACATCTTTAATTTACTGAGGAGAGGTAAATAACACCAGTCACTCACTGCAAAATGGATGACGCTTTCTTTACAGGCCAATCACAACAAGCCATCAAATAATTCCTCTAAAATCACTTCTTGATTTTACAGGTCTTTGATCTTTGAGGGGGTTACATGCTGATCAGACCGGACACGCCGCGTGCGCGAGCGTCGCAAAATAAATTTAGAAATCCATGTTATTCAATTATAGCACCCACCCTGCTTGCGCGCGCCAACGAGCGTCTGCGACGCCAAGGGCTAAAATAGAAGTCGTTCCTATTTCTGACGCAGATCGTGCTGAAAGTAATCTCCTCATTGGTTTATAGAAGCAGGTACCCACGTGCCATCTCCTCATTGGTTATACCCACTTGGGTGATTGAAAGACGAACTGTTTTGCTGGTAGTCGTGGTAATACTATGAAAGTTTAGATAAGATCACCATATAAGTTCAACGATGAAAAAGCCTGGAAGGAGGAGAGATGACTAGAAACGATTCGGTTGGCCGTTTTATGTGTGGATTAATTTGTTGGAGTAGAGGACCTTGTGCAGTTCAGGTAAAATAACAACTCAATGTTTATATCCCAGGACAAATTAGCTAGCAACAGCAAGCTAGCTAAATGGGACAAATTAGCTAGCAAGTGCAAGCTAACTAGCTAAATTGCCATACATGTTTAATGCTTTTCGACCTGTCCCCAAATGAATGTCATTGGTTCAGAGTTTGTTTTGATATTTTAACCTGCGTGTCGTGATCGCGTTTGGTGTGGGGGGGCAAAATAAATGTATGCACGATAGAGCACGATGCGCAGCCGGTTTGGGTTCCGTGTAATTAGGGTTGAGTGATGGATCAAAGGAGTTACTATGTGGCCTTAAGGGGTGTTTTGATGTAGCACAAAGGAGAAGAGGGGAGATTGTGACACGCTTCGTCGCCCTTACACACACATTCATTATTGACGCTCCACAGTGTGCCGCGTCCCTACCCTACCCTACTATACCCGTGGGTCGGTGTGGTGTGTGGGCCAGCTGTCTAGTGGGCTGGGCTCTGTGTACTGGAACAGATAGGATTATTTTATTGACCCTGCAGGTACAGGGTTCCCCCTCACCTCTACAGGCTGGCTAGCAACCCCCTCTAAACTCAAATGACACTGGACCGAGAGAGGTCCGAGAGAGATGGGAAGGAGGAGAAAGTGAAAAGAGGGACTGAGAGGTGGCTGAAGGAGAGGAAGGTCCAGAGAGAGGGCTTGGTGTGTTTTATATTGTCCAGGGTGTGAGGACTGGGCTGTTGGTGAATGTAGCCTACACTATGGCAGCCATGATGGAGCCATGTGGTCAGCCAGCCGGGTGTCCATGCAGCCACCCTGCAGCGCTACAGGCTGAGGAGGAGAGGAGCTCCCTGGCTCCTGTCCCTGCATGGTGAGGTCAGAAGCCCAGTGACCTGACCTCAATCAGATCAGATTAGAGATCAGATCAGATCCCCAGCACGACGCAATACACCGCTGACCTCAGAGCAGCCACCAATTAGACTCAGAACATGCTGTCAGAACAGAACACCCTGTCCAGGAGGACAAGGAGAGAGTGTGGAGGAGCAGGCAGAGCCAAGATCTCTGTCCGTACAATGTCCATATAATACCACACGTATTTCCCATAGATTTTTCACCCAGTAAAATACTACTTGAGTAAAAGTCTAAAAGTATTTGGTTTTAAATATACTTAAGTATCAAAAGTAAATGTAATTGCTAAAGTATCAAAAGTAATAGTATAAATAATTTCTTATTCCTTATATTAAGTCAACCGGACGGCACAATTTTCTTGTTTTTTATTTATTTAGCCAGGTGCACACTCCAACATTCAGACATCATTTACAAATAAAGCATTTGTCTTTAGTGAGTCCGTCAGATCAGAGGCAGTAGGGATGACCAGGGATGTTCTCTTGCAAAGTATGTGAATTGGACCATTTCCCTGTGATGCTAAGCATTCAAAATGTAACGAGTACTTTTATGTGTCAGGGAAAATGTATGGAGTAAAAAGTACATTCTTTTCTTTAGGAATGTAGTGAAGTAAAAGTAAAAGTTGTCAAAATATAAATAGTAAAGTAAAGTATAGATACAATTTGTTTTTTAAGTGGTACTTAAAGTCATTTTACTTAAGTACTTTACACCATTGCCCACTGGGCACACACTGGTTGAATTTCAATGAAATTTCGTTGATCCAACGTGAAATAGACGTTGCAGCTGCACTGGAAAGGGAACGTGTGGAGCTGAGCTGGGCTGGGAAGGGAACGTGTGAAGCTGGGCTGGGCTGGGCTGGGCTGGGCTGAGCTGGGCTGGGCTGGGAAGGGAATGTGTGAAGCTGGGCTGAGCTGGGCTGGACTGGGAAGGGAACGTGTGAAGCTGGGCTCAGCTGGGCTGGGAAGGGAACGTGTGGAGCTGGGCAGGGCTGTGCTGGGAAGGGAAGGGAACGTGTGAAGCTGGGCTGAGCTGGGCTGGGAAGGTAACATGTGGAGCTGGGCTGGGCTGAGCTGGGCTGGGAAGGGAACATGTGGAGCTGGGCTAAGCTGAGCTGGGCTGGGCTGGGAAGGGAACGTGTGGAGCTGGGCAGGGCTGTGCTGGGAAGGGAAGGGAACGTGTGAAGCTGGGCTGAGCTGGGCTGGGTTGGGCTGGGATGGGAACGTGTAGAGCTGGGCTGGGCAGGGTTGGGCTGGGAAGGGAACGTGTGAAGCTGGGCTGAGCTGAGCCTGGCTGGGAAGGGAACGTGTAGAGCTGGGCTGGGCAGGGTTGGGCTGGGGAAGGGAACGTGTGAAGCTGGGCTGAGCTGAGCCTGGCTGGGAAGGGAACGTGTGGAGCTGGGCAGGGCTGAGCTGGGAAGGGAACGTTTGAAGCTGGGCTGGGAAGGGAAGGGAATGTGTGAAGCTGGACTCAGCAGGCCTGGGCTGGGAAGGGAATGTGTGAAGCTCAGCTGGGCTGGGCTGGGAAGGGAACGTGTGGAGCTGGGAAGGAAACATGTGTCACATCTCAAAATAGGGTTACTTAATGTTAGATCCCTCACTTCAAAGGCAGTCATAGTCAATGAACTAATCACTGATCATAATCTTGATGTGATTGGCCTGACTGAAACATGGCTTAAGCCTGATGAATTTACTGTGTTAAATGAGGCCTCACCTCCTGGTTACACTAGTGACCATATCCCCCGTGCATCCCGCAAAGGCGGAGGTGTTGCTAACATTTACGATAGCAAATTTCAATTTACAAAAAAAAATATGGCGTTTTCGACTTTTGAGCTTCTAGTCATGAAATCTATGCAGCCTACTCAATCACTTTTTATAGCTACTGTTTACAGGCCTCCTGGGCCATATACAGCGTTCCTCTCTGAGTTTCCTGAATTCCTATCAGACCTTGTAGTCATAGCAGATCATATTCTAATTTTTGGTGATTTTAATATTCACATGGAGAAGTCCACAGACCCACTCCAAAAGTCTTTCGGAGCCATTATCGACTCAGTGGGTTTTGTCCAACATGTCTCTGGACCTACTCACTGCCACAGTCATACTCTGGACCTAGTTTTGTCCCATGGAATAAATGTTGTAGATCTTAATGTTTTTCCACATAATCCTGGACTATCGGACCACCATTTTATTACGTTTGCAATCGCAACAAATAATCTGCTCAGACCCCAACCAAGGAGCATCAAAAGTCGTGCTATAAATTCTCAGACAACACAAAAATTCCTTGATGCCCTTCCAGACTCCTTCTGCCTACCCAAGGACGTCAGAGGACAAAAATCAGTTAACCACCTAACTGAGGAACTCAATTTAACCTTGCGCAATACCCTAGATGCAGTTGCACCCCTAAAAACATTTGTCATAAGAAACTAGCTCCCTGGTATACAGAAAATACCCGAGCTTTGAAGCAAGCTTCCAGGAAATTGGAACGGAAATGGCGCCACACCAAACTGGAAGTCTTCCGACTAGCTTGGAAAGACAGTACCGTGCAGTACCGAAGAGCCCTCACTGCTGCTCGATCATCCTACTTTTCCAACTTAATCGAGGAAAATAAGAACAATCCAAAATTTCTTTTTGATACTGTTGCGAAACTAACTAAAAAGCAGCATTCCCCAAGAGAGGATGGCTTTCACTTCAGCAGTAATAAATTCATGAACTTCTTTGAGGAAAAGATCATGACCATTAGAAAGCAAATTACGGACTCCTCTTTGAATCTGCGTATTCCTCCAGGGCTTAGCTGTCCTGGATCTGCACAGCTCTGCGAGGGCCTGGGATCGGGAGAGACACTTAAATGTTTTAGTACTATATCTCTTGACACAATGATGAAAATAATCATGGCCTCTAAACCTTCAAGCTGCATACTGGATCCTATTCCTACTAAACTGCTGAAGGAGCTGCTTCCTGTGCTTGGCCCTCCTATGTTGAACATAATAAACAGCTCTCTATCCACCGGATGTGTACCAAACTCACTAAAAGTGGCAGTGATAAAGCCTCTCTTGAAAAAGCCAAACCTTGACCCGGAAAATATAAAAAACTATCGGCCTATATCGAATCTTCCATTCCTCTCAAATATTTTAGAAAAAGCTGTTGCGCAGCAACTCACTGCCTTCCTGAAGACAAACAATGTATACGAAATGCTTCAGTCTGGTTTTAGACCCCATCATAGCACTGAGACTGCACTTGTGAAGGTGGTAAATGACCTTTTAATGGCGTCAGACCGAGGCTCTGCATCTGTCCTCGTGCTACTAGACCTTAGTGCTGCCTTTGACACCATCGATCACCACATTCTTTTGGAGAGACTGGAAACCCAAATTGGTCTACACGGACAAGTTCTGGCCTGGTTTAGATCTTACCTGTCGGAAAGATATCAGTTTGTCTCTGTGAATGGTCTGTCCTCTGACAAATCAACTGTACATTTCGGTGTTCCTCAAGGTTCCGTTTTAGGACCACTATTGTTTTCACTATATATTTTACCTCTTGGGGATGTTATTCGAAAACATAATGTTAACTTTCACTGCTATGCGGATGACACACAGCTGTACATTTCAATGAAACATGGTGAAGCCCCAAAATTGCCCTCGCTAGAAGCCTGTGTTTCAGACATAAGGAAGTGGATGGCTGAAAACTTTCTACTTTTAAACTCGGACAAAACAGAGATGCTTGTTCTAGGTCCCAAGAAACAAAGAGATCTTCTGTTAAATCTGACAATTCATCTTGATGGTTGTAAAGTCGTCTCAAATAAAACTGTGAAGGACCTCGGCGTTACTCTTGACCCTGATCTCTCTTTTGACGAACATATCAAGACTGTTTCAAGGACAGCTTTTTTCCATCTACGTAACATTGCAAAAATCAGAAATTTTCTGTCCAAAAATGATGCAGAAAAATTAATCCATGCATTTGTTACTTCTAGGTTAGACTACTGCAATGCTCTACTTTCCGGCTACCCGGATAAAGCACTAAATAAACTTCAGTTAGTGCTAAATACGGCTGCTAGAATCCTGACTAGAACCAAGAAATTTGATCATATTACTCCAGTGCTAGCTTCCCTACACTGGCTTCCTGTTAAGGCAAGGGCTGATTTCAAGGTTTTACTGTTAACCTATAAAGCGTTACATGGGCTTGCTCCTACCTATCTTTCCGAGTTGGTCCTGCCGTACATACCAATACGTACGCTACGGTCACAAGACGCAGGCCTCCTAATTGTCCCTAGAATTTCTAAGCAAACAGCGGGAGGCAGGGCTTTCTCCTATAGATCTCCATTTTTATGGAACAGTCTGCCTACCCATGTGAGAGACGCAGACTCGGTCTCAACCTTTAAGTCTTTACTGAAGACTTATCTCTTCAGTAGGTCATATGATTGAGTGTAGTCTGGCCCAGGAGTGTGAAGGTGAACGGAAAGGCTCTGGAGCAACGAACCGCCCTTGCTGTCTCTGCCAGGCCGGTTCCCCTCTCTCCACTGGGATTCTCTGCCTCTAACCCTGTTACAGGGGCTGAGTCACTGGCTTGCTGGTGCTCTTTCATGCCGTCCCTAGGAGGGGTGCGTCACTTGAGTGGGTTGAGTTACTGACGTGATCTTCCTGTCTGGGTTGGCGCCCCCCCTTGGTTTGTGCTGTGGTGGAGACCTTTGTGGGCTATACTCGGCCTTGTCTCAGGATTGTAAGTTGGTGGTTGAGGATTTCCCTCTAGTGGTGCGGGGGCTGTGCTTTGGCAAAGTGGGTGGGGTTATATCCTTCCTATTTGGCCCTGTCCGGGGGTTTCTTCGGATGGGGCCACAGTGTCTCCTGACCGCTCCTGTCTCAGCCTCCAGTATTTATGCTGCAGTAGTTTGTGTCGGGGGGCTAGGGTCAGTTGGTTACCTGGAGTACTTCTCCTGTCTTATCCAGTGTCCTGTGTGAATTTAAGTATGCTCTCTCTAATTCTCTCGTTCTCTCTTTCTCTCTGAGAACCTGAGCCCTAGGACCATACGTCAGGACTACCGGGCATGATGACACCTTGCTGTCCCCAGTCCGCCTGGCCTTGCTGCTATTCCAGTTTCAACTGTTCTGCCTGCGGTTACGGAACCCCTACCTGTCCCAGACCTGCTGTTTTCAACTCTTAATGATCGGCTATGAAAAGCCAACTGAGATTTATTCCTGATTATTATTTGACCATGCTTGTCATTTATGAACATTTTGAAAATCTTGCCTCTCTCTAATTTTCTCCTTCTCTCTTTCTTTCTCTCGGAGGACCTGAGCCCTAGGACCATACATCGGGACTACCGGCCGTGGTGACTCCTTGCTGTCCCCAGTCCGCCTGGCCTTGCTGCTATTCCAGTTTCAACTGTTCTGCCTGCGGTTATGGAACCCCTACCTGTCCCAGACCTGCTGTTTTCAACTCTTAATGATCGGCTATGAAAAGCCAACTGAGATTTATTCCTGATTATTATTTGACCATGCTTGTCATTTCTGGAAATTTTGAAAATCTTGGCTCTCTCTAATTTTCTCCTTCTCTCTTTCTTTCTCTCGGAGGACCTGGGCCCTAGGACCATGCGTCGGGACTGCCGCCCGTGGTGACTCCTTGCTGTCCCCAGTCCGCCTGGCCTTGCTGCTATTCCAGTTTCAGCTGTTCTGCCTGCGGTTATGGAACCGCCACCTGTCCCAGACCTGTTGTTTTTCAACTCTTGATGATCGGCTATGAAAAGCCAACTGAAAATTATTCATGATTATTATTTGACCATGCTTGTCACTTATGAACATTTTTGAACATCTTGGCATAGTTCTGTTATAATCTCCACCCGGCACAGCCAGAAGAGGACTGGCCACCCCTCATAGCCTGGTTCCTCTCTAGGTTTCTTCCTAGGTTTTGGCCTTTCTAGGGAGTTTTTCCTAGCCACCGTGCTTCTACACCTGCATTACTAGCTGTTTGGGGTTTTAGGCTGGGTGTCTGTACAGCACTTCGAGATATTAGCTGATGTACGAAGGGCTATATAAAATAAAATTGATTGATTGATTGATGTGAAGCTGGGCTGAGCTGGGCTGGGAAGGGAACGTGTGAAGCTGGGCTGAGCTGGGCTGGGCTGGGTAGGGAAGGGAACGTGAGGAGTTGGGCTGAGCTGTGCTGGGAAGGGAACGTGTGAAGCTGGGTTGGGCAGGGCTGGACTGGGAAGGTAATGTGTGGAGCTGGACTCAGTTGGGCTGGGAAGGGAATGTGTGAAGCTGGGCTCGGTTGGGCTGGGAAGGGAATGTGTGAAGCTGGGCTGAGCTGAGCTGGGCTGAGCTGGGCTGGGCTGGGAAGGGAACGTGTGGAGATGGGCTGTTCTTGGCTGGGCTGGGAAGGGAACATGTGGGGCTGGGCTGGGAAGGGAATGTGTGAAGCTGGGCTGAGCTGGACTGGACTGGGAAGGGAACGTGTGAAGCTGGGCTGAGCTGGGCTGGGAAGGGAACGTGTGGAGCTGGGCTGAGCTGGGCTGAGAAGGGAACGTGTGAAGCTGGGCTGAGCTGGCCTGGGTAGGGAAGGGAAGGGAAAGTGTGTGGGGGGGGGGGTGTATAAGAGTACTCTGTGTATAATAGTACTGTATGTCTGGAGGATCTGTTACAGACTAACATTGATAGAAGAACAGGGACAGAATATCTCTGATTGCTGTGAAATCAGAAGTCCGATGGTGGAGAAGGAGTCCGAGGCAAGGAGAGACTAATAGAAAAAAGAGCGAGATAGGAGAGAGAAAGACAATAGATTTTCTTTCATTTTGATTTTCTGCTGCAGTCTGCTGAGCCCCTGTCTTCTCTCTAGCATCCCCTCTCCCTGCTCTTCAGTCTGTCATAACACAATAACAGAGGTTTGACAGCTTAAAAGACACTGGATGAGCATGGAGGTGCTTGGGGAGAAAATTGCTGCAGAACACAGGCAGCTCAGCGGCAAGAGAGAAAAAACATTTTGTCTCGCTCAAGATGGATTCCACTCTGAGATTGCAGGGTACTAAAGACAGAATCAAAATGGAGAACTCTAAAGGAAAAAAATAAAGGCTTTTTAGACATAATTGCTTTTGGCCTATGTTGGTGATATCAAATACTCTGATACAAATCACACAATTTTATATGTTCACTTTGATTGCACAATGTATTGTGCAATCAATATTGAATAAGTAAATCATACATATCATTTATGAATATCAATACGAAAGAGATATAATTTTGCTGCAGGTGTTATTATTGATGTATCTGTTCTCTTCAAACGTTAAAGAAACGCCTGGCAATGATAAGGACATGCACACACACACACCTCCCTCTCTCCCTCCCTCTACGGATCTCACTGCTGGTTGCCCGTCTCACACAATAGAAGCTCCTTCAGGATATCAAATCCATGGACTCTGGTGTCTATTCTAACTAGGTCAATTTTTACAAAAGCTGCAGACTCTTTCTCCCTCTTCTCTCTCTTGTTATTTTCACTACCAATCTACACAGAATACCCCATAATGACAAAGCAAAAACAGATTTTTGGAAATGTTTGCAAATGCATTACAAATAAAAACTTAAATATCACATTTACATAAGTATTCAGGCCCTTTACTCATTACTTTGTTGAAGCGCCTTTGGCAGCGATTACAGCCTCGAGTCTTCTTGGGTATGATGGTACAAGTTTGGCACACCTGTATTTGGGGAGTTTCTCCCATTCTTCTTTGCAGATCCTCTTAAGCTCTGTCAGGCTGGATGGGGAGCGTCGCTGCACAGCTATTTTCAGGTCTCTCCAGAGATGTTTGATCGGGTTCAAGTCCGGGCTCTGGCTGGACCACTCAAAGACATTCAGAGACTTGTCCCGTAGCCACTCCTGTATTGTCTTGATTGTGTGCTTAGGGTCGTTGTCCTGTTGGCAGGTGAACCTTCGCCTCAGTCTGAGGTCCTGAGCGCTCTGGAGCAGGTTTTCATGAAGGATCTGTCTGTACTTGGCTCGGTTAATGTTTCCCTCGATCCTGTGTAGTCTCCCAGTCCCTGCCACTGAAAAATGTCCCCACAGCATGATGCTGCTGCCACCACCATGCTTCACCATAAGGATGGTGCCAGGCTTCCTCCAGACGTGACGCTTTGCATTCAGACCAAAGAGTTCTATCTTGGTTTCATCAGACCAGAGAATCTTGTTTCTCATGGTCTGAGAGTCTTTAGGTGCCTTTTAGAAAACTTGAAGCGGGCTGTCATGTGCCTTTTACTGAGGAGTGGCTTCACTCTGGTCACTCTTCCATAAAGGCCTGATTGGTGGAGTGCTGCAGAGATGGTTGTCCTTCTGGAAGGTTCTCCCATCTCCACAGAGGAACTCTGGAGCTCTGTCAGAGTGACCGTCGGGTTCTTGGTCACCTCCCTGACCAAGGCCCTTCTCCCCTGATTGCTCAGTTTGGCCGGGCGGCCAGCTCTAGCAAGAGTCTTGGTGGTTCCAAACTTTTTCCATTTACAGTTGAAGTCGGAAGTTCACATATACAGTGAGGGAAAAAAGTATTTGATCCCCTGCTGATTTTGTACGTTTGCCCACTGACAAAGAAATGATCAGTCTATAATTTTAATGGTAGGTTTATTTGAACAGTGAGAGACAGAATATCAACAAAAAAATCCAGAAAAACGCATGTCAAAAATGTTATGAATTGATTTGCATTTTAATGAGGGAAATAAGTATTTGACCCCTCTGCAAAACATGACTTAGTACTTGGTGGCAAAACCCTTGTTGGCAATCACAGAGGTCAGACGTTTCTTGTAGTTGGCCACCAGGTTTGCACACATCTCAGGAGGGATTTTGTCCCACTCCTCTTTGCAGATCTTCTTCAAGTCATTAAGGTTTCGAGGCTGACGTTTGGCAACTCGAACCTTCAGCTCCCTCCACAGATTTTCTATGGGATTAAGGTCTGGAGACTGGCTAGGCCACTCCAGGACCTTAATGTGCTTCTTCTTGAGCCACTCCTTTGTTGCCTTGGCCGTGTGTTTTGGGTCATTGTCATGCTGGAATACCCATCCACGACCCATTTTCAATACCCTGGCTGAGGGAAGGAGGTTTTCACCCAAGATTTGACGGTACATGGCCCCGTCCATCGTCCCTTTGATGCGGTGAAGTTGTCCTGTCCCTTTAGCAGAAAAACACCCCCAAAGCATAATGTTTCCACCTCCATGTTTGGCGGTGGGGATGGTTTCTTGGGGTCATAGGCAGCATTCCTCCTCCTCCAAACACGGCAAGTTGGGTTGATGCCAAAGAACTCCATTTTGGTCTCATCTGACCACAACACGTTCACCCAGTTGTCCTCTGAATCATTCAGATGTTCATTGGCAAACTTCAGACGGGCATGTATATGTGCTTTCTTGAGCAGGGGGACCTTGCGGGCGCTGCAGGATTTCAGTCCTTCACGGCATAGTGTGTTACCAATTGTTTTCTTGATGACTATGGTCCCAGCTGCCTTGAGATCATTGACAAGATCCTCCTGTGTAGTTCTGGGCTGATTCCTCACCGTTCTCATGATCATTGCAACTCCACGAGGTGAGATCTTGCATGGAGCCCCAGGCTGAGGGAGATTGACAGTTCTTTTGTGTTTCTTCCATTTGCGAATAATCACAGAAACTGTTGTCACCTTCTCACCAAGCTGCTTGGCGATGGTCTTGTAGCCCATTCCAGCCTTGTGTAGGTCTACAATCTTGTCCCTGACATCCTTGGAGAGCTCTTTGGTCTTGGCCATGGTGGAGAGTTTGGAATCTGATTGATTGATTGCTTCTGTGGACAGGTATCTTTTATACAGGTAAGAAACTGAGATTAGGAGCACTCCCTTTAAGAGTGTGCTCCTAATCTCCGTTCGTTACCTGTATGAAAGACACCTGGGAGCCAGAAATCTTTTTGATTGAGAAGGGGTCAAATACTTATTTCCCTCATTAAAATGCAAATCAATTTATAACATTTTTGACATGCATTTTTCTGGATATTTTTGTTGTTATTCTGTCTCTCACTGTTCAAATAAACCTACCATTAAAATTATAGACTGATAATTTCTTTGTCAGTGGGCAAACGTACAAAATCAGCAGGGGATCAAATACTTTTTTCCCTCACTGTACCTTAGCCAAATACATTTAAACTCAGTTTTTCACAATTCCTGACATTTAATCCTAGTAAAAAATCCTTGTCTTAGGTCAGTTAGGATCACCACTTTATTTTAAGAATGTGAAATGTCAGAATAATAGTAGAGGGAATGATTTATTTCAGCTTTTATTTCTTTCATCACATTCCCAGTGGATCAGAAGTGTACATACACTCAATTAGTATTTGGTAGCATTGCCTTTAAATTGTTTAACTTGGTACAAATATTTCGAGTAGCCTTCCACAAGCTTCCCACAATAAGTTGGATGAATTTTGCCTGATTCCTCCTGACAGAACTGGTGTAACTGAGTCAGGTTTGTAGGCCTCCTTGCTCGCACACACTTTTTCAGTTCTGCCCACAAATTTTCTATAGGATTGAGGTCAGGGCTTTGTGTTGGCCACTCCAGTACCTTGACTTTGTTGTCCTTAAGCCATTTTGCCACAAATTTGGAGGTATGCTTGGGGTCATTGTTCATTTGGAAGGCCCATTTGCGACCAAGCTTTAACTTCCTGACTGATGTCTTGAGATGTTGCTTCAATATATCCACTTAATTTTTCTCCTCATGATACCATCTATTTTGTGAAGTGCACCAGACCCTCCTGCAGCAAAGCACCCCCAAAACAATGGATGGTGTTCTTCGGCTTGCAAGCCTCCCCCTTTTTCCTCCAAACATAACGATGGTCATTATGGCCAAACAGACCAGAGGACATTTCTCCAAAAAGTACGACCTTTGTCCCCATGTGCAGTTGCAAACCGTAGTCTGGCTTTTTTATGGCGGTTTTGGAGCAGCGGCTTCTTCCTTGCTGAGCAGCCTTTCAGGTTATGTGGATATCGGACTCGTTTTACTGTGGATATAGATACTTTTGTACCTGTTTCCTCCAGCATCTTCACAAGGCTCCTACTGTTAGGTGACCTAAACTGGGACATGCTTAACAGCCCGGGCCGTCCTACAATCTAAGCTAGATCCCCTCAATCTCACACAAATTATCAATGAACCTACAAGGTACAACCCCAAATCCGTAAACAAGGGCACCCTCATAGATATCATCCTGACCAACCTGCCCTCTAAATATACCTATGATCTCTTCAACCAGGATCTCAGCGATCACTGCCTCATTGCCTGCATCCGTAATTGGTCTGCGGTCAAATGACCACCCCTCATCACTGTCAAACGCTCCCTAAAACACTAATTCCATCAGTAGAGGATGCCTGGTTATTCTTTAAAAGTGCTTTCCTCACCATCTTAAATAAACATGCCCCATTTAAAAAATGTTGAACCAGGAACAGATATGGCTATATCTATCTTGGTTCACTCCAGACCTGACTGCCCTTGACCAGCACAAAAACATCCTGTGGCATACCGCATTAGCATCGAATAGCACCTGCGATATGCAACTTTTCAGGGAAGTTAGGAACCGATATACACAGGCAGTTAGGAAAGCAAAGCCTAGCTTTTTCAAACAGAAATTTGCATCCTGTAGCACAAACTCCCAAAAGTTCTGGGACACTGTAAAGTCCATGGAGGATAAGAGCACCTCCTCCCAGCTGCCCACTGCACTGAGGCTAGGAAACACTGTCACCACTGATAAATCCACGATAATTGAGAATTTCAATAAGGATTTTTCTACAGCTGGCCATGCTTTCCACCTGGCTACCCCTACCCCGGTCAACAGCCCTGCACCCCCCACAGCAACTTGCCCAAGCCTCCCCCATTTCTCCTTCACCCAAATCCAGATAGCTGATGTTCTGAAAGAGTTGCAAAATCTGGACCCCTATAAATCAGCTGGGCTAGACAATCTTGACCCTCTCTTTCTAAAATTATCCGTCGCAATTGTTGCAACCCCTATTACTAGCCTGTTCAACCTCTCTTTCGTATCGTCTGAGATCCCCAAAGATTGGAAAGCTGCCGCGGTCATCCCCCTCTTCAAAGGGGGAGACACTCTAGACCCAAACTGTTACAGACCTATATCTATCATATTCTGCCTTTATAAGGTCTTCGAAAGCCAAGTTAACAAACAGATCACCGACCATTTCGAATCCCACCGTACCTTCTCCACTATGCAATCTGGTTTCCGAGCTGATCTTGGGTGCACCTCAGCCACGCTCAAGGTCCTAAACGATATCATAACCGCCATTGATAAAAGACAATACTGTGCAGCCGTATTCATCGACCTGGCCAAGGCTTTCGACTCCGTCAATCACCACATTCTTATCGGCAGATTCAACAGCCTTGGTTTCTCAAATGACGGCCTCGCCTGGTTCACCAACTACTTCTCAAATAGAGTTCAGTGTGTTAAATCGGAGGGCCTGTTTGTCCGGACCTCTGGCAGTCTCTATGGGGGTGCCACAGGGTTCAATTCTTGGGCCGACTCTTTTCTCTGTATACATCAATGATGTCGATTTTGCTGCTGGTATTTCTCTGATCCACCTCTATGCAGACGACACCATTCTGTATACTTCTGGCCCTTCTTTGGACACTGTGTTAACTAACCTTCAGACGAGCTTCAATGCCATACAACTCTCATTCCGTGGCCTCCAACTGCTCTTAAATGCAAGTAAAACTAAATGCATGCTCTTCAACCGATCGCTGCCCGCACCTGCCCAGCATCACTACTCTGGACGGTTCTGACTTAGAATATGTGGATAATTACAAGTACCTAGGTGTCTGGTTAGACTGTAAACTCTCCTTCCAGACTCACATTAAGCATCTCCAATACAAAATTAAATCTAGCTTCGGCTTTCTATTTCGCAACAAAGCGTCCTTCACTCATGCTGCCAAACATACCCTCGGAAAACTGACTATCCTACCGATCATTGACTTCGGCGATGTCATTTACAAAATAGCCTCCAACACTCTACTCAGCAAATTGGATGCAGTCTATCACAGTGCCATCCGTTTTCTCACCAAAGACCCATATACTACCCACCACTGTAACCTGTATGCTCTTGTTGACTGGCCCTCACTTCATATTCGTCGCCAACCCCACTGGCTCCAGGTCATCTATAAGTCTTTGCTAGGTAAAGCCCCGCCTTATCTCAGCTCACTGGTCACCATAGCAGCACCCACCCGTAGCACGCGCTCCAGCAGGTATATTTCACTGGTCACCCCCAAAGCCAATTCCTCCTTTGACTGCCTTTCCTTCCATTTCTCTGCTGCCAATGACTGGAACGAATTGCAAAAATCACTGAAGCTGGAGACCTCACTAACTTTAAGCATCAGCTGTCAGAGCAACTAATTGCACCTGTAAATAGCCCATCTGTAAATAGCCCATCCAACTACCTCATCCCCATATTGTTATTTATTTGTTTTGCTCCTTTGCACCCCAGTATCTCTGCTTGCACATTCATCTTCTGCACATCTATCACTCCATTGTTAATTGCTAAATTGTAATTACTTCGCCACTATGGACTATTTATTGCCTTACCTCCCTAATCTTACCTCATTTACAGTTTACCTCATTTGCACACACTGTATATAGAGTTTTTTATTTTGTGTTATTGACAGTACGTTTGTTTATTCAATGTGTAACTCTGTGCTGTTGTTTGTGTCGCACTGCTTTGCTTTATCTTGGCCAGGTCGCAGTTGTAAATGAGAACTTGTTCTCAACTGGCCTACCTGTTGTTCTGGGATTGATTTGCACTTTTCGCACCAAAGTACGTTCATCTCTAGGAGACAGAACGCGTCTCCTTCCTGAGTTGTATGACGGCTGCGTGGTCCCATGGTGTTTATACTTGCGTACTATTGGTTGTACAGATGAACGTGGTGCCTTCAGGCGTTTGGAAATTGCTCCCAAGGATGAACCAGACTTGTGGAGGTCTACAATTTTTTTCTGAGGTCTTGGCTGATTTCTTTTGAGTTTCCCATGAGGTCAAGCAAAGAGGCACTGAGTTTGAAGGTAGGCCTTGAAATACATCCACAGGTACACCTCCAATTGACTCAAAGTATGTCAATTAACCTATCAGAAGCTTCTAAAGCCATGACATACTTTTCTGGAATTTTCCAAGCTTTTCAAAGGCACAGTCAACTTATTGTAAGTAAATTTATGACTCACTGGAATTGTGAATAAGTGAAATAATCTGTCTGTAAACAATTGTTGGAATAATGACTTGTGTCATGCACAAAGTAGATGTCCTAACCGACTTGCCAAAACTATAATTTGTTAACAAGAAATTTGTGGAGTGGTTGAAAAACGAGTTTTAATGACTCCAACCTAAGTGTATGTAAACTTCCGACTTCAGCTGTAAGTATGATGGAGGCCACTGTGTTCTTGGGGACCTTCAATGCTACAGACATTTTTTGGTACCCTTCCCCAGATCCATGCCTCGACACAATCCTGCCTCGGAGCTCTACGGTAAATTCCTTCGACCTCATGCCTTGGTTTTTGCTTTGACATGCACTGTCATCTGTGGGACCTTATATAGACAGGTGTGTGTCTTTCCAAATCATGTCCAATCAATTGAATTTACCACAGGTGGACTCCAATCAAGTTGTAGAAACATCTCAAGGATGATCAATGGAAACAAGATGCACCTGAGCTCAATTACGAGTCTCATAGCAAAGGGTCTGAATACTTATGTAAAAAGGTACTTGTTTTTTTATTTTTTATAAATTAGCAGAAATGTCTAAAAACCTGTTTTCGCTTTGTCATTATAGTGTATTGTCTGTAGATTGATGAGGATTTAAAAAAAAATCTATTTTATAAAAAAAGCTGTAACGTAACAAAATGTGGAAAAAGTCAAGGGGTCTGAATACTTTCTGAAGGCACTGTATTTGTAATTATCTATTTATATACAATAGATATTGAATTAATGATTAAATATGCCCATATTAAATGTAGGTTTATCCGGTTCTTTTGTATATTTGACCAATTGGTAACTTTGTAAAAAAAACATGTACGCTTGACTTGTCATTGATTCTCTGTACATTTCAGGCCACATGGGGCCTGTAAGCATGACGTTTTACAGTCTATTTTGATCAGGCTTTATCTAAAGACATCCTCCTCGTTGTCAGAGACGAGGCACAGCCTCTATAGCTGGTTTTACTATAGCTACTATAGCTGGTTTTAACTGAAGCTGCCCCTGGCTGGTGTACCTTGGGACCTAAATGCTCACTAAGCTGTCTCTGTCTTAGCATGCTCGCCAAAGCACAGTGAAGACAATCTCTTGTAAATTGCTTTTTCGATCAGTTTTGACATCAGTCTGCTCTCCTGGGGATAACGCATGCATATGGTTGCAAGAGGAAGGTATCATTCCTTATGGTTGTTGACAACCCCACTCAGTCGGGTTTGATCCCCAGAATTAACATAATATTACTGCACAGACTGAACTGCTAGTGACACCCAAAGAGGATTTGGTTGCTGAAGCAGAGGCTCAGACCAGATAGATTACTGGAGCTAGGGAGGGCAGAGGTCAAATGTGAAGGTTATTTCAGGTAAAAGGTCTTGGTATGATATGTTTAAGGATATGCACTACATGACCAAAAGCATGTGGACACCTGCTCGTGGAACATCTCATTCCAAAATCATGGGCATTAATATGGAGTTGGGCCCCCCTTTGCTGCTATAACAGCCTCCAACTCTTCTGGGAGGCTTTCCACTAGATGCTGGAACATTGCTGCAGGACTTGCTTCCATTCAGCCACAAGCCAATTAGTGAGGTCGGCACTGATGTTTGGGCAATTAGGCCTGGCTCGCAGTCGGAAGTTCTTCCACACCGATCTCGACAAACAATTTCTGTATGGACCTCGCTTTTTGTACGTGGCCATTGTCATGCTGAAACAGGAAAGTCCTTTCCCAAACTGTTGCCTCAAAGTTGGAAGCGCAGAATCGTTTAGAATGTCATTGTATGCTGTAGTGTTAAAACTTCTTAGGGATAGGCGTCCCGTCAATGGGACAGTTGTAAATCATGCAGCGCCTTGTGTCACGATCGCAGATTTTAGAGAAACAACAAATGTCGGTACATATAAGTGTCTTATATCGGCTGAAAGCTTAAATTCTTGTTAATATAACTGCACTGTCCAATCTATGATGATTGCATGGCTATGTGCTCGATTTTATACACCTGTTGCTGACAGGTGTGGCAGAAATAGCCGAATCCACTAATTTGAAGGGGTGTCTATATACTTTTGTATATAAAGTGCATTTTGAAAGTATTCAGACCCCTTGACTTTTTCCACATTTTGTTACATCACAGCCTTATTCTAAAACATTGTTTTTATTTAAATTTCCCTCATCAATTTACACACAGTACCCCATAATGACAAAGCAAAAACTGTTTTTTAGACATTTTTGCAAATATATAACAAATAAAAAACTGAAGTATCACATTTACATAAGTATTCAGGCCCTTTACTCAGTACTTTGTTGAAGCACCTTTGGCAGTGATTACAGCCTTGAGTCTTCTTGGGTATGACGCTACAAGCTTGGCACACCTGTATTTGGGGAGCTTCTCCCATTCTTTACACATCCTCTCAAGCTTTGTCAGGTTGGATGGGGAGCGTCGCTGCGCAGCTATTTTCAGGTCTCTCCAGAGATGTTCGATCATGTTTAACCTCTCTAGGGTACGTGAGACGGTAAAATCCCACCTCTTCAACAGCCAGTGAAACTGCAGGGCGCCAAATTCAAAACAACAGAAATCCCATAATTAAAATGAATCCCCCTGAATCCTCCTCCCCCTCCCCCCCCCTCCTCCCTCTCTGCAGATGACTTCGTCAACCATTTTGAAAAGAAGGTCGACGACATCCGATCCTCGTTTGCTAAGTCAAACGACACCGCTGGTTCTGCTCACACTGCCCTACCCTGTGCTCTGACCTCTTTCTCCCCTCTCTCTCCAGATGAAATCTCGCGTCTTGTGACGGCCGGCCGCCCAACAACCTGCCCGCTTGACCCTATCCCCTCCTCTCTTCTCCAGACCATTTCCGGAGACCTTCTCCCTTACCTCACCTCGCTCATCAACTCATCCCTGACCGCTGGCTACGTCCCTTCCGTCTTCAAGAGAGCGAGAGTTGCACCCCTTCTGAAAAAACCTACACTCGATCCCTCCGATGTCAACAACTACAGACCAGTATCCCTTCTTTCTTTTCTCTCCAAAACTCTTGAACGTGCCGTCCTTGGCCAGCTCTCCTGCTATCTCTCTCAGAATGACCTTCTTGATCCAAATCAGTCAGGTTTCAAGACTAGTCATTCAACTGAGACTGCTCTTCTCTGTATCACGGAGGCGCTCCGCACTGCTAAAGCTAACTCTCTCTCCTCTGCTCTCATCCTTCTAGACCTATCGGCTGCCTTCGATACTGTGAACCATCAGATCCTCCTCTCCACCCTCTCCGAGTTGGGCATCTCCGGCGCGGCCCACGCTTGGATTGCGTCCTACCTGACAGGTCGCTCCTACCAGGTGGCGTGGCGAGAATCTGTCTCCTCACCACGTGCTCTCACCACTGGTGTCCCCCAGGGCTCTGTTCTAGGCCCTCTCCTATTCTCGCTATACACCAAGTCACTTGGCTCTGTCATAACCTCACATGGTCTCTCCTATCATTGCTATGCAGACGACACACAATTAATCTTCTCCTTTCCCCCTTCTGATGACCAGGTGGCGAATCGCATCTCTGCATGTCTGGCAGACATATCAGTGTGGATGACGGATCACCACCTCAAGCTGAACCTCGGCAAGACGGAGCTGCTCTTCCTCCCGGGGAAGGACTGCCCGTTCCATGATCTCGCCATCACGGTTGACAACTCCATTGTGTCCTCCTCCCAGAGCGCTAAGAACCTTGGCGTGATCCTGGACAACACCCTGTCGTTCTCAACTAACATCAAGGCGGTGGCCCGTTCCTGTAGGTTCATGCTCTACAACATCCGCTGAGTACGACCCTGCCTCACACAGGAAGCGGCGCAGGTCCTAATCCAGGCACTTGTCATCTCCCGTCTGGATTACTGCAACTCGCTGTTGGCTGGGCTCCCTGCCTGTGCCATTAAACCCCTACAACTCATCCAGAACGCCGCAGCCCGTCTGGTGTTCAACCTTCCCAAGTTCTCTCACGTCACCCCGCTCCTCCGCTCTCTCCACTGGCTTCCAGTTGAAGCTCGCATCCGCTACAAGACCATGGTGCTTGCCTACGGAGCTGTGAGGGGAACGGCACCTCAGTACCTCCAGGCTCTGATCAGGCCCTACACCCAAACAAGGGCACTGCGTTCATCCACCTCTGGCCTGCTCGCCTCCCTACCACTGAGGAAGTACAGTTCCCGCTCAGCCCAGTCAAAACTGTTCGCTGCTCTGGCCCCCCAATGGTGGAACAAACTCCCTCACGACGCCAGGACAGCGGAGTCAATCACCACCTTCCGGAGACACCTGAAACCCCACCTCTTTAAGGAATACCTAGGATAGGATAAAGTAATCCTTCTGACCCCCCCCCCCCCCCCCTTAAAAGATTTAGATGCACTGTTGTAAAGTGGCTGTTCCACTGGATGTCATAAGGTGAATGCACCAATTTGTAAGTCGCTCTGGATAAGAGCGTCTGCTAAATGACTTAAATGTTAAATGTAAATGTAAAATTCCTCAAACATACATGTATTTTACACCATTTTAAGATACACTTGTTGTAAATCCAGCCACAGTGTCCGATTTCAAAAAGGCTTATGTTAGGTGAATGCCTATTCACAGAATAACACAGCCATTTTTCCAGCCAAAGAGAGGATTCACAAAAAGCAGAAATATAGATAAAATTAATCACTAACCTTTGATGATCTTCATCAGATGACACTCATACGACTTCATGTTACACAATACATGTAAGTTTTGTTTTGTTCGGTAAAGTTCAGATTTATATCCAAAAATCTGAGTTTACATTGGCGCCTTACGTTCAGAAGTTCCAAAACATCCTTTGATTTTGCAGAGAGCCACATCAATTTACAGGAATACTCATAATAAACATTGCTAAAAGATACAACTGTTATGCATGGAATATTAGATGCACTTCTCCTTAATACAACCGCTGTGTCAGATTTCAAAAAAACTTCACGAAAAAAGCAAACCATGCAATAATCTGAGTCGACGCTCAGAGCCCAATCAAGACACAAATAAATCCGCCATATTATGCAGTCAACAGAAGTCAGAAGTAACATTATAAACATTCACTTACCTTTGATGATCTTTATCAGAATGCACTCCCAGGAATCATAGTTCCACAATAAATGTTTGTTTTGTTCGATAATGTCCATCATTTATGTCCAAATTCCTCCTTGTTGTTCTAGCGTTCAGTACACTTTCCAAACTCACGACGCGTGGGCAGGTCCAGCGGAAAGTACGGACGAAAAGTTAAAAAAGTTATATTACAGTCCGTAAAAACATGACAATAATTCTTCAATAATGTTCCAACCGGAGTATTCCTTTTGTCTTCAGAAGTGCGATGGAACAGAGCTTGCTCTCACGTGGACGCGCATGGTCAGGGCATGTTCAGGTCATGATAGACCTGACTCATTCCTCTCTCCTTCGGCCCCACTTCACAGTAGAAGCATCAGACAAGGTTATAACAACTGTTGACATCTAGTGGAAGCCTTAAGAAGTGCAACATTACCAATATCCCACTGTATCTTCAATAGGAGCTGAGTTGAAAATCCACCAACCTCAGATTTCCCACTTCCTGGTTGGATTTTTTCTCTGGTTTTTGCCTGCAATATGAGTTCTGTTATACTCTGTAGGTTTTCACTCCAACCCCAGTTGTAACCAACCTGTTCCAACCAATTCATCTTTTCAACCAGCTAATTATTACAATCAGGTGTGCTAGATGAGGGATGGAGTGAAAACCTACAGGACTATAGCTCTCCAGGAATAGGGATGGACAGCGCTGTCATAGAGGAAGTCTGGAGCTCTTTCAGAGTGACCATTGGGTTCTTGGTCACCTCCCTGACCAATGCCCTTCTCCCCCGATTGCTCAGTTTGGCCGGGCGGCCACCTCTAGGAAGAGTCTTGATGGTTCCGAACTTCTTCCATTTAAGAATGATGCAGGCCACTGTGTTCTTGGGGACATTCAATGCTGCATTGTTTGGTACCCTTCCCTTGATCTGTGCCTCGACACAATTCTGTCTCGGAGCTCTACGGACAATTCCTTCGACCTCATGGCTTGGTTTTTGCTCTGACATGCACTGTCAACTGTGGAACCTTATATGGACAGGTGTGTGCCTTTCCAAATCATGTCCAATCAGTTGAATTTACCACAGGTGGACTCCAATCAAGTTGTAGAAACATCTCAAGCACCTGATCTCATAGCAAAGGGTCTGAATACATATGTAAATAAATTATTTCTGTTTTTATTTTTAATACATTTGGAAAATTTTCTGGAAACCTGTTTTCGCTTTGTCATTTTGGTGTATTGTGTGTAGATTGAGGATTTTTATTTTATTTAATCCATTTTAGAAAAAGGCTGTAACTTAACAAAATGTCGAAAAGGTCAAGGGGTCTGAATACTTTCCGAATGCACTGTACAGTGTATACTGTATATATTAGGTCATTCATGTTTGTGAATGCCATGGATTTTGCAGGACCATGTGTATTTTCTAACTGGATGAATAGCTTCCTATTGAGCTGATTGGCCAGACGACCTCCTGTATTTTTTTATGTGAATAACCCCTCCTCTCTCTTTTTCTCTTCTAGGACCTAGATTTCTCATCACAACCACAGGAGCCTTGTATATTCTGGATGTCCAGAATGAGGATGGATTGTATAACTACCGCTGCACCACACGGCATCGCTACACTGGCGAGACCAGGCAAAGCAACAGCGCCCGGCTTTTTGTGTCAGGTCAGTCTATGGTGCCCTAAATACCTTAAATAATGTTACCCCAGAAACATCTAGATATCTGTACAGTACACCATGTTGCAGTAATACATCAGAAACTTCTGCATCTTCATATATTGCAATGTCCACAACACAGTGAATGCTATCGTAACACTATCTCTTCTAATAGTGAACTCTATTCTTATCATAACATATTCTCTCTCTTATCTCTCATAAGATCCCACTAACTCAGAGCCGGGGATTCTGGATGGCTTTGACCGTCGGGAGGTCATGGCGTCCCATCGGGTAGAGCTGCCCTGTAAGGCGTCGGGCCATCCCATGCCCAAGTACCGCTGGCTGAAGGACAACAGCCCCCTGGAGCCCGACACACGTTTCCGCCAGAGTGTCACGGGCCTGCTGATAGAGAGCGCCCAGCCCACCGACTCTGGCACCTACGTGTGTGAGGTGTGGAACAGCTATGGCAACGCTGAGGTGGTGGGCCGGCTGCTGGTCAAACGTGAGTCCAAACACCACATCACACTCACACATCAGGAGCTATCCCAGCCTGGGTGCCATGATGTCTCTGCGTTAGCTGCTATAGCCCTGTCACTTTGTTTATCTATTTCTTTGATAATGTTCACACAACAAAATATTTATTTCACAGTATAACAATGTCATAGGCCGCCAGTTTGGTTTGTGGTTTTTGATGTGTGTTCTGTGTTTTCTCTGGTGTCCAGAGCCCCTGAAGGCGGTGGTCAGCCCACGAAAGGTGAAGGGCAGCGTGGGTAGTAAGGTGTCCTTGCATTGCAGTGTCAGTGGCTCTGATGAGTACGAGCTGTCGTGGTACCGTAACGGAGAGATCATCTACCCCGGCAACAACGTGCGGATCACAGGCATCAGCAGGGAGAACTTGATCATGGAGGGCATGGCCAAGAGCGACGGCGGGGCCTACCAATGTTTCGCCAGGAAGAACAAAATGTCCGCTCAGGATTTTGTTCCGGTCATCTTGGAGGGTGAGATACAGTAGCGGTTTCTTATAAAGATCAATGTTGCTATGGCAGTTATTGGATATATTGGTGGTGTTGTAACAAGATAGTGGTTAGAATATATTACCATGTGTTTTTCTTTTCATGTGTACTGTACCACTTGGCAGTTGACTGTAGCATGAGCGTTCACGGTTTTATGTTGTGCGCAGGGGCGCAACCTTTGTGTTAGAAGTGGGGGGGACATAATTATTATTTTAAAAATGTATCCAGTATGATAAACACAGCCTACCCGACCACTCTGAGGTGTCTGCATAGTCCTACAGCACCATTGCCTTGTTTTGTGTCACATTCCAATGATAAAACTGGGGGGGACAAAAATGCAATTTCAGAATGTGGGGGGGACATGTCCCCACCGTACCCAGTGAAAGTTTTACCCCTGGTTGTGTGTATGTTTTGTCTCCATGTATGTTTAGTAGCACCAGCACTGACTTAGCACAAAGGGATTTTGGCCCTGGATCGATGCAGGGCCTATGTTAATGCGTTGTGTTGTGCTGCTGTAGAGCAGCCACTGTCATTAGGGCTACTATCCCAGTCAGCTTTAAACTGCTTACCTGAGCCTGGTTGCTTGGGCAACTGTCTCGCGTGGCCACGGAACTGTATAAGGAGGATATTGATCATCTATAATGATGTAGAACATACCAGGGTAGTAGATAGCAACAGCAGGCCACTCTAAAATAAAGCTGTTTTTTATTTGGCCAAGACTGCCCCCAATAATGGCAGACAAAGACAAAAGGTAGGCGCACAGCTTTGAGTGACAGATGATAGATATTCTATTGCTGTTTTTGTTCAGTTCCTATTAACCATTACCCATGGTCTCCCTCTCTCTCCCCTTTCAGACGGCACTCCGAAGATTCTGTCCTCCTTCAGTGAGAAGGTGGTCAACCCCAACGAACCGGTCTTCCTGGTGTGTAACGTCAAAGGCACTCCCCCTCCCTCCTGCACCTGGAACCTGGACGATGACCCGGTCATCAAGGACAACCACCACCACCCCGGCCACTACGAGACCAACGAGGGCCACGTGGTCAGCCAGCTGAACATCACTCACACTAAGGAGGTGGACGGAGGGGTGTATCGCTGCACCTGCAGGAACTCGGCCGGGGCGGTCTACCACCAGGCTCGAATAAACGTAAGAGGTGCTTGTCAGATCAGCTCCTCCAAAACAACAAAAACATACACCTAACTCATGTTTGTTTGGTTTCCAAATTCAATGCCTGTTTCTTTTAGGTTTTTGTTGTACCTCCTTTGTAAAGTGCCTACAGATTCCTAACCTTTTTACTTTTTACTCATTTTCAGATTTCTTTTGTCTTTCTTTCTTTCTCTTTGCTCCCTTTATTCCTCAGTTGCAGCTTTTGGACTCCATTGTTTAGTTTCCCCTAATTTCTTTGTGTTTTTTTTTTTATCCCTGTGTGAATCTCTCATCACATCGTCCCTCTATGCTCTTTGTGTGATTGTGATACTCCAGGTATTTTGCTTTTTCTATCCTAACACTGCTTCTAGTCACCCATATCTTGTTTGCCTGTTTGCATGTCAGTCCCTCATACTGTCAATGACAATGCCAGGTCACAACCACCCATGTTTTGTTAGTGTGTGTTTATGTGTATTGTGTGTATGATCCATCCATAACATATCTGTTCTATTGATTGTGTCTTATTTGTTGGACATAGTACCTCACTTCTTGTCTTTAATAGTAATCTGATCCTCTACACAGATCACTGTTCCTGAGATGATTCCCGTCAGCTGATTTGCACTGCTGTTCCATGTGTAGATGTTTGAACACAGTTGACCAATTTATTATTATTTTCTTTGTAGGCCTTACTGACAGGCAGGTTTTCAGCCCAGTGTGGTGTATCCTGTAGAGCGTCACATAGGTTAACTTTGTACTACATGTTTCTAGGCTGGTGGTGGTTTTATCTTTAGACTGCAAAAGGGAATATAGTTCTCGCTCTCTTGTTTCCTTAGTTAGTTTTTACTTATTATGTTGTTGCTGAATGTATAGATTATTTATTCAGACGAGACAATTAGTTTCAAGTGGATCTTGGATTTGTAATTCAGTTAACTCATACAGTGAATATTGTCCACTAAAGTGTTCTGTCTTTCAGCTGTCAGCCAACCCTACCTTGTCCTTGTCTACATATTCAACCCTAACTTGTCCTTGTCTAATATGGTCCTGATTTCACAGCCCTCTCTTCAGAGTCTACCATGAGGTCCTGTGGTAAAAACGAACACATTTGGGTGTGCTGTCAATACATACGGCTTGATGTTGCTGACTGTCATGTCACAATCCCCTCACCCATAAATGTGTTTATAGAGAGCTCTCTCTCCCTCTCTGTATTTTTAGGGGCTGCCAGCATCCGTCCAATGAAAAACATCACGGCCATCGCAGGGCGGGACGCGTATGTCCACTGTCGCGTTATTGGCTACCCGTATTATTCCATCAAGTGGTATAAGAACTCCCACCTGCTCCCCTTCAATCACAGGCAGCGGGCCTTTGAGAACAACGGCACTCTGAAGCTGTCTAACGTGCAGGAGCTGGACCAGGGAGAGTACAATTGCAGGGTATTGGTCAAACCTCACCAAGAGACCAATCAGAGCGTCCATCTCAGTGTCAAAGGTAGGAAGAGCCCGTCTCCCTGACTCATGCACTGTGACAGTACACAGTAAACACACTAGCATACCACACTTGGGTAAGTGTAAAGGACGTCACGCTGCTTGCTTAGCGAGTTCATCTTCCTCTCGATTTGGCCCACACCTGGCGTAAACTCCTGACCTCTGCCATGCTAGCACACACGACCACCCTCCGGAAGTTTCTTACCAGTCGGCACCACATGAAAAGCTAGCTATTCACGGTCGCAAGTGAGGAGACTGCAGGCTGAGGAGTAAGTTTCACACATCTCCATGTGATACATAAGCATTCTAAGAGGTATGAGAGTGTGGACAGTAGAACATGGCAAAGCTGTAGGCAGAGATAGGAAGTGACCTCGCAGGTTATACTCCCATTGGCCTTCACATCACATTGTGTACCATAAGCTACAGTAACATATTCACCACTGCTACGACTGCACTGCTATGGGATGTGAGACTGAGCTAGGGTCATTAGTATGACTGCACGTACAGTAGCGATTGAGCTTGATTACCAGAGGCCCAAGAATACGTAATGGTAACGTTAACGAGTGATTCCCCACGCCTCATATCCATGTCATGAAGGATGCAGCCACTGCTTAAGACATTTCCATAAGATGAGCCTGGGGGGCGGGGGAAAAGGGGGACCACATGATATAAAGCAACACTTCCCCGCTACAAGTACCTTAGTTAATTTGCTCTGCTCATGCTTCAAATTCTGAAAGCGGCTGGTGAGATCGCAGGAGTCCATTATCCCTACTTTGTTGTGAATTCAATCAGCGCTGAAGTGCTGCTTATTTCAGTGTTATTTTAACTTGTTGATTCTCAAAAACAGCTGACTTGCGAGATGGCTGGAGAGTCCCCTGAGAAGGTGCCACAGTGGACTTACTGAGGAGGATCTCACATCTAGGTCATTATCTAGTCTAGCATGGGGCCTGATTCTCCAATAATTTGTTTAACATGGTGGTTTTTCCCCACTTGAGGATCGTTAGGTTTTCTTTGATCTTCTCTTTCTAGACAGACTGACATGGCATGAGTCGCCAAAATACAGAATCACCCCTTCAAGTGTTTCTGGAATAGTACACCTGTGCTTGGTACTGTTTGCTCTGACTCAGAGTACAGAATGTTCAGCTAGACAGGAGGAATGACTAAGGTGGAATTATGTGATGATTCACTCTCAGTCCTTTTGAGTTCAGAGTCTATACAACGATTTCCAATGACCAAAGGGATTGATAGAAGATTGAAGTATGACACAGGAGATTGAACCGTTATATTGTATTGTCTCTCAGCCTAATGTGGTAATGGTCATCATTTCTCCTGTTCCCTTCCAGTTCCACCATACATCCAGCCCTTTGCATTCCAGCGGTTCTCCATTGGCCAGCGTGTCTTCATCCCCTGCGTGGTAATGTCAGGTGACCAGCCCCTGGACATCACATGGCAGAAGGACGGGCGGCCAATCCCTGCTAGTCTGGGGGTCACCATCGACAACATAGAGTTCACCAGCTCACTGCGGATCTCCAACCTGTCCCCAGACCATAACGGAAACTACACCTGCATTGCACGCAACGAGGCTGCAGCCGTTGAGCACCAGAGTCAGCTCATTGTCAGGGGTGAGAGGAGGCTAGCACATTGTTCCTGTCTCCGTCACTGCTTCTAGATATATTTCTCTTAGGTTCCCTCCTCTTACTCCCTGACTCGTACTGTCTTTCTTTCTCTCTCTGTTTCTGTTTGTTTCTCTGCTGCTCTCTCCGTTGCTTCGCATCTGTCTTTATACTGTATATTTCTCTCCACTGCACTCTTTTTGTCAATCTTAATCTATCTCTCATACTATCTTTCTGTCTCAGAAGTACTAGAAAGTCAGTCTGTGTGTGGTTCCCTCTGCTCCTCCAGTTCCTCCCCAGTTTGTGGTGCAGCCCACAGACCAGGATGGGATCTATGGCAAAACTGTGACCCTAAACTGCTCTGCTGAGGGTTATCCACGCCCCACCCTCGTATGGAAGCACTCCAAAGGTAAACAGATACGTAAATCAAGCATCAGAAGACTGTCGGTAGCATTAATTCAATGGTTATACAAACGTATTAAAGGACATTGTTTAGGGATGTAACAGCAGCTGTTTTGGACAGAGTAACTGTAGTTGTAGTTGAACGCATATGGTTTCATCCACAGCCCATGTATGATGTGGTTCAACAACTGCAGGTGTACACATACACTTTCACGGATCACAGGTGTACAGCCACTGTGGGTTGTGTGGTGGGGGAGCTACCAGTGAGGTGTGAGAGAGCAGGTGAATAAAGTGGCACAGCACTTGACCAGGATAGCTGAAGAGGGTACCCAGGTGTTTGCGGCTTCGTCCATAACAGGGGTGAAATCTTCCCCCAATGGAGAGACGGCAACTAATCCAACCAATGGTGTGGCGTGGGGGGCAGTGTGAGGGGCATCAAAGGTGTGGGTCAGGGCCAGACTCAGCAGCCAGGCTTTGATGGGATTTGTTTGTGACTTGGGCTCCCTGGGACCGAGAGGAGATTGGGTTTGATGTGAGAGAGATGCTCCTCAATATCTTAGACGCCCTGTCTGATTAATAACGCCTGACAGAACCTTGGTCCTTCGCCACGGCGATGGCAGAGTGAATGTGCAAGTGTCTGAGTTGCTGTATGTTATGGCACTGGAGATGCTTTTTATTCTCCCAGTCAGGTGTTAGGAGAGCAGAGCCACAGAGAGATAGAAAAGTGAATAAGGAAAGGTCAGCTGGTGTTATCATAACTGCTAGCTCTCTCTGGATATGCAAAATCCATCATTCAAGAGCACGTCTTTCTCGGTCTCTCTCTCTCTCTCTCTCTCTCTCTCTATCGCTCTATCTCTCTCTCTCTGTCTATCTCTCTCAATTCAATTCAATTCAATTCAAGGGGCTTTATTGGCATGGGAAACATGTGTTAACATTGCCAAAGCAAGTGAGGTAGATATTATACAAAAGTGAAATAAACAATACAAATTAACAGTAAACATTACACATACAGAAGTTTCAAAACAATAAAGACATTACAAATGTTATATTATATATATACAGTGTTGTAACAATGTACAAATGGTTAAAGCACACAAGTTAAAATAAATAAGCATAAATATGGGTTGTATTTACAATGGTGTTTGTTCTTCACTGGTTGCCCTTTTCTTGTGGCAACAGGTCACAAATCTTGCTGCTGTGATGGCACACTGTGGAATTTCTCCCAGTAGATATGGGAGTTTATCAAAATTGGATTTGTTTTCAAATTCTTTGTGGATCTGTGTAATCTGAGGGAAATATGTCTCTCTAATATGGTCATACATTGGGCAGGAGGTTAGGAAGTGCAGCTCAGTTTCCACCTCATTTTGTGGGCAGTGTGCACATAGCCTGTCTTCTCTTGAGAGCCATGTCTGCCTTAATTAAAAATGCAGTCAAGTGCTTCAGGTTAGCGAGGGGTCATGTGGCAGTACTATTCCCACTCTGCTGCCTTGTAGACAAGAAGAGAGACAGACAGAGAGAGAGACAGAAAGCGAAATAGAGAGAGAGAAAGAAAGAGAGAAATAAAATAAAATAAAATGCTCTCTCTCTGTCTCTCTCTCTCTCTCTCTCGCTCTATCTCTCTCTCTCTGTCTATCTCTCTCTCTTTCTCTCTCTGTCTCTGTCTCTCTCTCTCTCTCTCTCTCTCTATCTCTCTCTCTCTTTCTATCTCTCTCTTTCTCTCTCTCTCTCTCTCTTGCTCTCTCTCTGTCTCTCTCGGTTTCTCTCTCTGTGTGTCTCTCTCTTTCTTTCTCTCTCTCTATTTCGCTTTCTGTCTCTCTCTCTGTCTGTCTCTCTTCTTGTCTACAAGGCAGCAGAGTGGGAATAGTACTGCCACATGACCCCTCGCTAACCTGAAGCACTTGACTGCATTTTTAATTAAGGACCAAAACCCACAGCTCACTAAATGTCCTTATCTTTACACGCTAACTTTAGCGCATGCTGATATCTGGCCCAGTTCAGACATATGTTTAATACTCTATGAGCGAGCCTGGATGTGTTGCTATTACTGTAACATAGGTAGACCACTTACAGCTCTGAGTGGATTTCCATTCCCAGGCAGCTCGTTGACCTGAACATTTTCAGCATTAGACATTTCCTACACTACACTTAAGTCATTTTGACCTTTTTGAATGAGACTGTCCAACATTACCTCCAACGGAAACATGGATGATTATAGAAAATATACTTGTTCCCTGATATGTGAAAGTATAACGCTGTATGCTGGTATGCTGAAGTATACTTCACCACCAGAGAAATCTTTGAAGAATATTTGACCTACAAAAGCATGTACATACTGATACTAATCTTTGTGTTTCACCAAGACAAAATCAATGCTTTGGGGATTCGGTTGTATTTACCCAAAAATATATGTACAATACATTTTTCCGTCTTTGATGTGTAGATTTGTAAATGTACATGCTTACAAGTTCAGTGTTGTTCACATGGAAAATACCAAACATGGCTTACAGGCATCAAATCCTGAGAGTCAGTGGATAAATAAATCCTCACATGTAAAAACAAAGGAAAATAAAAGTACTTTGCTGTGTAAAGGAAACTGCACTGCATTTCATTGGCTGATTCCTTGTTTCAAGGCCTGATTGCAGTCTTGTTGTGTTCTTCCTTTACAATCTGCTCTGGTTTTGAACATGGGCACCATCTCTTTAATGATTACCCACTTTTAGTGGCTACATTCTTCACAGCAGCTGCTGAGGTTAAGGGGCAGCGTTAAGATGCATGTTTACTGTCCTTAAATCCCTAAAGCTTTGTCACTGAAGCGTTACACACACTGTACAAGTCGAATAAGGATGCGCATCTGTCAATAGTCTGCACCCAAAACATGAGCATTAAAAACAAAAACAGTAGTAGCTTTGAGTTTAAATTAGTTCGGGGAAATTGTAAAACACCACCCCCATGTGCTCTTAAGCTTACGTTGCTTATGCCATAAATACAATTGTTCCGATTAAGGATTAGAGGATATTGTAGACTTACACCTCCTTTACAAATACATTCAAAATGTTTTTGATGGTGATTTTTGAAAGGTGCTAAATGCATTTGAAATGTGTATCATCCATGACTCATTTCCCCGTCCCTCCTTGTCTCCACCCCAGGTAACGGGGTTCCCCAGTTCCAGCCCATCGCCCTGAACTCTGGCTCCCGTATCCAGCTGCTGGTCAATGGCTCTCTGCTAATCAAACACGTGCTGGAGGAGGACAGCGGCTACTACCTGTGTAAGGTCAGCAACGATGTGGGAGCTGACGTTAGCAAGTCCATGTACCTCACCGTCAAAAGTAAGACTCCAAAACTACTGTAACGTTTCTTTTTGACTTCCTTGTTAGACAAACTCTGTTTGGTATTGTTGGGTGAAGCATCAAATGACAAGTATGTCTTTTTTATTTGATTTATTTGTATTTAACCTTTATTTAACTGTATCAGGTCTGTGAGTTTGGGTCAGAGGAAAGAAGGGTAAGGGTAAAATGTTGACCCCACAGTATAGTCACTGGTACTTTGGCCACGGGAGGGGGGAGGGGGTGGAACCGGGTGTTTTTCTGTTGAGCAGCTAAGGACTTATGTCCCCTCCATTACACGCTCAACTCTTCATTCAAGCAGAGTCTGCCATGTGGAAAAGAGAGGGAGAGAGCACAACACCACTACACCACTGTGCTCTCTCTTTCTCTGGCCTGCTTTCTCTATCTCACTCTTTCACCCTCTCTCTTTCACCCTCTCTCTTTCTGTCTGTCTGTCTGTCTGTCTGTCTGTCTGTCTGTCTGTCTGTCTGTCTGTCTGTCTGTCTGTCTGTCTGTCTGTCTGTCTGTCTGTCTGTCTGTCTGTCTGTCTGTCTGTCTGTCTGTCTGTCTGTCTGCCTGCCTGCCTGCCTGCCTGCCTGCCTGCCTGCCTGTCTGTCTGTCTGTCTGTCTGTCTGTCTGTCTGTCTGTCTGTCTGTCTGTCTGTCTGTCTGTCTGTCTGTCTGTCTGTCTGTCTGTCTGTCTGTCTGTCTGTCTGTCTGTCTGTGTGTGTGTGTGTGTGTGTGTGTGTGTGTGTGTGTGTGTGTGTGTGTGTGTGTGTGTGTGTCTGCATTATTATGTAGCAGTCAATGCCAGGAGGGAGCTGCATTTGGCTCTGACAGAGAGAGCGGCTTAGCAGGGGGGCTCCTGCAACAGCTTGATAAGAACAGCAACAAAAAATAAGCTCTCCTCACATCTGAGCACCATCAAATGAGAATACTTCCGCCACGCAGCAAAGCCAGACTGGCAGTGCCAGGAGACTGGTGACCAGGTCATTAACATACTCCACATGCTGCAGCCACACCAGTCTACACAGCAGAGAGAGACACCACAAACTGTCTGGACTCCAATACAAAACCATGTCCTGTCCTTCTTTCAGTATGTCATGACTCATCACTCAGACTGTATCTGTTTCAACCGTGTGATGATTCAATGTACAGTTACTACAGTAGCCTATAGGCCATCTGAGCATCTCTAAGGTCCATTGTTCAATGACTAAACCTTTGGAATGACACAGTGTCTAATGAGTGACCTCATGTCACTGAACTTTAGGTTCCATCTCATGCCTTTGCGTTTCATATACTTACTCTGATTTGTGCAAACAAGCATGAACAATCTATTTAGACAGAGTCTCTGATCATGGTGTGGCTAAGACACTGAGAAGATCAAATCAAATCAAATGTTATTTGTCACATGTGCCGAATACAACAGGTGTTCACCTTACAGTGAAGTGCTTACTTACAAGCCTTTAACCAATAATGCCGTTTTAAGAAAATACCAACAACAAAAAAGTAAGAGATAAGAATAGCAAATTAAAGAGCAGCAGTAAATAACAATAGCGGGGCTATATACAGGGGTTACCGGTACAGTCAATGTCAATGTGTGGGGGCACCTTTGTCGAGGTAATTGAGGTAATATGTACATGTAGGTAGAGTTATTAAAGTGACTATGCATAGATAATAACAGAGAGTAGCAGCAGCGATCCAGAGGGGGTGGGGGGAATGCAAATAGTTTGGGTAGCCATTTGATTAGCTGTTCAGGAGTCTTATGGCTTGGAGGTAGAAGCTATTTAGGAGCCTCTTGGACCTAGACTTGGCGCTCCGGTACCGCTTGCCATGCGGTAGCAGAGAGAACAGTCTATGACTGGGGTGGATGGAGTCGATGACAATTTTTAGGACCTTCCTCTGACACCAAACCAGGCAGTGATGCAACCCGTCAGGATGCTCTCGATGGTGCAGCTGTAAAACCTTTTGAGGATCTGAGGACCCATGCCAAATCTTTTCAGTCTCCTGAGGGGGAATGGGTTTTGTCATGCCCTCTTCACGACTGTCTTGGTGTGTTTGGACAATATTATTTTGTTGTTGATGTGGACGCCAAGGAACTTGAAGCTCTCAACCTGCTCCACTACAGCCCCGTCGATGAGAATGGTGGCGTCCTCGGTCCTCCTTTTCCTGTAGTCCACAATCATCTCCTTTGTCTTGATCACGTTGAGGGAGAGGTTGTTGTCCTTGCACCACACGGTCAGGTGACCTCCTCCCTATAGGCTGTCTCATCGTTGTCGGTGATCAGGCCTACCACTGTTGTGTCATCAGCAAACTTAATGAGGGTGTTGGAGTCGTGCCTGGCCGTGCAGTCATGAGTGAACAGGGAGTACAGGAGGCTGAGCACGAACCCTTGAGGGGCCCCCGTGTTGAAGATTAGCGTGGCGGATGTGTTGTTACCTACCCTTACCACCTGGGGGGCGGCCCCGTCAGGAAGTCCAGGATCTAGTTGCAGAGGGAGGTGTTTAGTCCCAGGGTCCTTAGCTTAGTGATGAGCTATGAGGGCACTATGATGTTGAACGCTGAGCTGTATTCAATGAATATCATTCTCACATAGGTGTTCCTTTTGTCCAGGTGGGAAAGGGCAGTGTGGAGTGCAATAGAGATCGCATCATTTGTGGATCTGTTGGGGCGGTATGCAAATTGGAGTGGGTCTAGGGTTTCTGAGATAATGGTGTTGATGTGAGCCATGACCAGCCTTTCAAAGAATTTCATGGCTACAGACGTGAGTGCTATGGGTCGGTAGTCATTTAGGCAGGTTACCTTAGTGTTCTTGGGCACGGAGACTATGGTGGTCTACTTGAAACATGTTGGTATTACAGACTCAGACAGGGAGAGGTTGAAAATGTCAGTGAAGACACTGCCAGTTGTTCAGTGCATGCTCGGAGTACACGTCCTAGTAATCCGTCTGGCCCTGCGGCCTTGTGAATGACGAGCGTCGGACCCGGTGTAGTACGATTCGTTCTTAGTCCTGTATTGATGCTTTGCCTGTTTGATGGTTCGTCGGAGGGCATAGCGGGAATTGTTATAAGCTTCCGGGTTAGAGTCTCGCTCCTTGAAAGCGGCAACTCTACCCTTTAGCTCAGTGCGAATGTTGCCTGTAATCCATGGCTTCTGGTTGGGGTATGTACGTACAGTCACTGTGGGGACGACGTCCTCGATGCACTTATTGTTAAAGCCAGTGACTGATGTGGTGTACTCCTCAATGCCATCGGAAGAATCCCAGAACATATTCCAGTCTGTGCTAGCATCTGCTTCATCTGACCACTTTTTTATAGACCGAGTCACTGGTGCTTCCTGTTGTAATTTTTTATTGTAAGCAGGAATCAGGAGGATATAATTATGGTCAGATTTGCCAAATGGAGGGCGAGGGAGAGCTTTGTACGTGCCTCTGTGTGTGGAGTAAAGGTGGTCTAGAATTTTTTTTCCTCTGGTTGCACATTTAACATGCTGATAGAAATGAGGTAAAACGGATTTCAATTTCCCTGCATTAAAGTCCCCGGCCACTAGGAGCACCGCCTCTGTTTGCTTATGGCGGTATACAGCTCATTGAGTGCGGTTTTAGTGACAGCATCGGTCTGTGGTGGTATGTAGACAGCTACGAAAAATACAGGTAGATAGTCTAGGTAGACAGTGTGGTCTACAGCTTATCATGAGATACTCAACCTTAGGCGAGCAAAACTTCGAGACTTCCTTAGATATTGTGCACCAGCTGTTGTTCACATATATGCATAGGCCCCCACCCCGTGTCATACCAGAGGCTGCTGTTCTGTCCTGCCGATGGAGTGTATAACCCGTCAGCTGTATGTTCTTAATGTCGTCGTTCAACCATGACTCGGGGAAACATAACATTACAGTTTTTAATGTGCCGTTGGTAGGATATACGTACTTTCAGCTCGTCCCATTTACTTTCCAGAGATTGAACATTAGCTAGCAGGACGGAAGGCAAGGGCAGAAAAGCCACTCGTCGCCTAATCCTCGCAAGGCACCCTGATCTTTTTCCACTAAATCTCTGTTTCCTTCTCCAGGGAATCACGGGGATCTGGGCCTGGTCGGGTGTCTGTAGTAGTATATCCCTCCTGTCTGACTCATTGAAAAATAACTCTTTGTCCATTTTGAGGTGAGCAATCGCAGTTCTGATGTCCAGAAGCTCTTTTCGGTCATAAGAGATGGTAGCAACAACATTATGTACAAAACAAGTTACGAACAACGCAAAAAAAATTACAAAATAGCATGGTTGGTTAAAAGCCGATAAGACGGCAGCCCTCCCCTCCGGCGCCATTGTTCACAGATGCAACAGAGTGGCTGTATGCTAGCTAGCATGGCTACGATGCCCTGGCCTACTCCACCCAGTGTACTGTACAGTATGAGCTTGTCATAGTTAATGAGGCTAACATGGAAGTGCTTATGTAGCACTCTGTGTTTCCGTCAGTACATTAGCTCACTGGAGGCCATGGTTGCCATGCAGTGGCTAGACCTGTGGTGACACTGACTCTCAGCCCTCCTAGAGACAGCACATTTACACAGCCAATCAGCAATTTGCTGGGTCCAGGCACCATTACTTTTTTCACATTACCACACAGGTCATTGGTCAGCATGCCATAAACAGTAGCTATGCAGTTGATTAATGACTACTTATCACTGACAGACAGTTGGCTGTACACCGTAGCCAGGCCCAACAACAGCAAGACACTTCCAGACACAAGAAAGTCTCTTCCTCTCCTCTCTACCTTCTTTTCCCAGGAGGTATTTGTCTCCTGTTGTCATCGCAGCGTTCTGTGGCAGTGTGGTGGTGAGTGAGTGTGAGAGAGTAATTGTGCAGGAGAACAGGGCATTAAAGTGGCTCCACACAACCAGTCATCCCTGTACTGTATGGCCTGTGAGAAGAATGCTGGGCCGGCCTGAGGAGTGTGTGTGTATGTATTGTAAATATGCGTGTGTGGGTGTATTGTAGGTTATATGCATTTAATTGTGTGTGTGTGTGTGTGTGTGTGTGTGTGTGTGTGTGTGTGTGTGTGTGTGTGTGTGTGTGTGTGTGTGTGTGTGTGTGTGTGTGTGTGTGTGTGTGTGTGTGTGTGTGTGTGTGTGTGTGTGTGTGTGTGTGTGTGTGTGTTTGGGGGATATTGCCCAGTGAGGCATTGCGTGGCGTGATGGCCTACTTTCCCACGATGCCCGGCGAGGAGAGGAGATGATGAAATGAGGGTTGAAGCGTATTATCTTCACACAGCACCGTCACCCCATCCTCAGCCCCAGATCAGCCTCCACCATGACACTGAGACCAGCACGCCCCAGGACACACGATATCATTGGGAATGTGCAGGGGGAGGAGGGGAGAGCAAGAGATTTGCTTTTAATGTATCAGTCTCAAAGTCCTTCGTAGCCTACTGTAAGTGTGTGTGTATGTGTGAGCTGGCTACATTGTACTGTACTGTACTGTAGGTTAGGATGGAGGAGTTAGGTGGAGAGCTGCTCCTGATCACCAGATTCAGTAAGCCTTCAAAAGCTTCATCAGGAAGGCGGAAGGAGATTTAGGGCTGTTATAGAAAGGGGCGTTACAGTAACACTAATTGTAAAGGGGACCTACTGTGAGCGTGTCTCTGTGTAGTGAGCTGTATAGATTCCCTACTTTATAGATTCCTGCTCATTCTCTTCTATAGCCTACTCTCATTTCCTGTTTATTTTTACTCAAATCTCTCAAGACTATTTTCATTTAATGATGATCGACATCTTGGAGAGGGGAAATTCTGATTATCCAAAAATCCCAGAGTTGTGATGTCTTTGGGGCTTTTGTTAGTGGTATCCATCATGCTACTGGGGGGTTGGAAGCTATCATTACATGATGGTACAGCTGTACTCTTGTCACTCATCATAATATCACATTTCATGCCTTATAACCCCTGAACTGTGCACTCAGACTCAAGATGCTTTCTGTAAAAGTGTACTTATTCGCTTGAGTGGATTGAAAAGGAAGACCATTAGTGTTTCAGTATGCACTGCTGCCTGCCTGCCCTCCCTCTCCTAACTATCGTGTGTGTGTGTGTGCACATTTGTGCATGCATGTGTGTGTCACCGGCCAATGAAGCTCTTCAGTGCGTTTCTGCTTCATTTAAACCCGTCAGTACTTCAATTAGAGACAGACTAAGTAAGGGCACAGGGGAACAGCTATTTGCATGTGGTGTTCTACCTTATTTTCAGTCCCTCTCTTCTACAGAGAAGGGATACAGATCAAAAAGATACAATGATTTTTCTCCTGCTGTGCAGATAATACATTTTCCTCAAAATGTGTACACCTTAGCCAACTAGAAATCCTACAGTAAGATGTTTTCATTTTATTTGATATACCAATGTTTTTGGGATTTCCCTTTACCAAAATTGAACTCTATAATGTTCTGTTCATCATGCACAATTTCAAGACTGGCAGTTTTTGCAATTCAAACCTTTTAATAATGCTACTGGATGATTGTTTTCTTTATCTCCATCCAATATGGCAACCTCCCCCTCAGTCTCCCTTTGCCTAGTGACACACAGCCAGCCCTGACTGTGACCTGACAGACAGATAGGAATAGAAACCTCCTCCCTCCCTCTCTCTCTCGCTCTCTCTCTCCCCTTCTCTCTTTCTCTCCCTACAGCGCTTTATTACCAGGCTCTGTAACATCGCTGGAAATTAAAAAATATACATCAACCAAGCAATTATGGGCCATCAAAAAGAATACTGGTAGCCTGAGGGGCTACTGAGGGCTGTGTGGTGATCGTAGCGAGGAGACAGGAGTCTGGCTGAAAGCAGCCTTTTGTTGTCCTCCAACCTTCTTTAACAAGTCTCAGGTTGTTGTGAGGATGGTTTAAGATGGAGAACACCTTGAGCTGCCTGTTTGTTCTCGGTCATCTTTGACACCTGAGGCCTTTACTGTAGCAGTATTGGGAGTGTCACAGCAAACTGAGTATGACACTGTGACAGCACAGAGGAGGCAGTCTCTGTAGCTTTAACAGACAGCCACAGCAGACAGACATTTCCCTGCAATTTGATCATGTGGACCTGTGCTGATCACACAGTGATGGAACTGGCTTATGTGCCAGAGCTACGCATGTGATAACAATAGCAGATCGTTTGCCTGTGTTGTTTGAAAGGCATGTCAGAACTAGGATTCTTCTTATTTTCTGCGTTTTTTCTCCCCTCCTCCGGCTCCCCCTCTTCCCTCCTCTCCTCAAAGGCGGAGCGCTCATCAAGGCATGCCCTCGGTCTCGCGGGGGCAGGAGTAGGAGAACATCAGGCAGGTCTCCTGCTGACGCGGCCCGCCACGGCGCTGCCTGCTGCCTCAGATGTAGAAACTACCCCTGTTAAGGAGCAATAACATTTAGAGAAGGCTGAGGAGGATTTTTGAATGTGCCTCACTTAAAATTCATAGTTGTCACGCTAAATAAATCAGCGTTCTTTGGCGTAGCTTGAGAGTGAATAAGAGATGAGGCTTAAACGTTGGCAGACCTTAGTCTGACACATTCAATCATGTCAGAGACGGGCTGTCAGCTAGCGGAGCCGCATCTCCCTCCTACACACACACCCCTCTAAGTGTGTCACCTGGGATTATGTGTGGTTTGTTTTTTCTGCATGTGTTTCTCTGTTTTTCTGAATTTGTGTGTGTGTATGTGTGTGTTCTGTGTATGAGTGTTGCCTTCTTGTGTTGGTGTGCGACTGTGTGTGTAGAAGACAGCAGAGAGGTCGAGGCTCTGAGTGTGTGTGTGGAGAGGTAGTGAGACAGCAGTGGGGCCAGAGGAGTAGTCTTGTCTGCTGTGTATGAATAATCAAAGTGGGCTCTCATCATTAAATCATAGCCATCCTGGTGGGATAGGAGAGAGAGGAGAGAGATCACAGTTACACTGCTGCAGGGGAACATGCTCTCAGACAGTGTTTCTGAGACGTGCCACGAGTCCTCTCCGCTCGTACTACCCACTTAGCTCCTGGAGAAACAGCTCCTTTAACACACACACACAAACACACGCACGCACGCACGCACGCACGCACGCACGCACGCACGCACGCACACACACACACACACACACACACACACACACACACACACACACACACACACACAAAGAAATGGGCTTGCCAGGTTGACCTACTGACCCCAGGTTGACCTACTGTAGCAGTATCAAGTGTGTGTGATTGTGATTGACACGTGTCAGAGTAACAGGAGAGAGGCCCTCCTCCGTAACCCTGTGTGAATGACAGATGAGGTCACAGTGTCAACTCAGGGCAAAGGTACATTACTACAGAAGGGGGGGGGGGGGGGGCAGGGGGCAGAGGGCCACTGTCAGACAGACAGACAGACACTATTGTATGCCATCGTTGACATTTTATATTGACAATGGCTACAGCGCCAGCCCCCAGACTTATCCAATTGTCTTAGCCAGTAGGATGTACTGTATGGATGATCTTGTTAAACACATACAGTAGACATACACATTCATATACAATACATTATTTTGTCTGCCTTGAATTCCTCTCTGAAACATCAGCAACAGTGCACTGTACGTACAGTATGTGCTGCCTTTGTAACAGATATCAGTACAGCAGGTTGTACCATTAAGGTTTTCAATGTAACTGTGATATACACAAACCTATGTGAGGCAGTACAGGACTGTGTTGTGTATCTGTACAGTAGTAGAAGACACCTGCAGCAGTTTATAGCTGGACTGGGGTATTTCCCCAAATACACACACACACACACACACACACACACACACACACACACACACACACACACACACACACACACACACACACACACACACACACACACACACACACACACACACACACACACACACACACAGAGCTGCTGCTAATGAGCGTGGTGCGTCGTAGTGCCGTAATGCCAGACGAGCTCTACACACCGTGGGGAGTTCAGAGTAGTCACAGCTTTCCTCTGCTCTGTAGCACCCTGTCTCTGTCTCTGTCTGAGACGCTCTGCCTCAGGAACAACATGTAAACAGTTGCTGTCTGTCTGTATCAAAGATGCTGTAGCAGAGACAAGATTGCTTACCTGAAGGCCTGTTTTTGAACCATTAGTGTTCAATGTATTGTGGGAACCAGGGCGATCTAAATAGGAGTTCATGCCTCTCCATAGTTGACTTTTCTCAGCCGTGATGTTGGGAATGAGTTCCCCCTTAGGCTTTAGGGTGGCAGAGGCCAGTCTGTGAACTTATAGTGAATTGTTAAAGGAGAATGTATGAGCCTCTGTTGAGTTAAATAAAAGTTACAATCTCTGCGTCAATCTCTCCCTTTCTTTCCTCTCCCCCTCTCTCTCAGTCCCGGCCATGATCACGTCGTACCCCAACACCACCATGGCCACGGTGGGCCAGCAGAAGGAGATGAGCTGCACGGCCCACGGGGAGAAGCCCATCATGGTGCGCTGGGAGAAGGAGGAACGCATCATCAACCCAGAGACCAGCCGCTACACCGTCGTGGTCAAAGAGGTGGCTGACGAGGTCATCTCCACTCTGAAGGTGCGCTGGGGGATTGGGGCCTCCACCTCAAAAGGGGATGATGTATATTGTTGTGTTTGTACTGAGCTGGTATTAGTATAGTACGCTCTCAATATAGCATGAATAATTATAGTAGCCTTTGTACTTGCAGTGATTGATGCTGGACATTTTGTGTAGCCTATAAAATAACCAGAGGTTATGATCAGTTGAATACTGAACTATGATGGTGCATAATGGTGATGCTTCCTGGTTAAAAACTACATTGACCTCTCCTCAGATTTTGCCCACAGTTCGGGAAGATTCTGGATTCTTCTCCTGCCATGCCATCAACTCCTATGGTGAAGACAGAGGGATCATTCAGTTAACAGTACAAGGTAAACCCCTGGCTTCAGCTCCAGCTTCTTAAGCTGTTTCTTCATAGTGGAACCTTTTTGTTGCTACTGTATGTTGTTCCTGACTACATGAGCCAATATCTCTGGGCCCTAGTTAACTTCAGCCTGCAGTTTGTTTTCTCCTTGTCAGGACAACTAAGTGAACAGGTAAACCTCTCTATCTAATCTGTGTGTGTGTGGTGTTAAACCCGTTTAGAACCTCCAGACCCTCCCGAGGTGGAGATCCGAGAGGTCAGAGACCGGACAATCGCCCTCCGCTGGACCATGGGCTTCGACGGAAACAGCCCTATCACAGGATATGACATTGAGTGCAAGAACAAGTCAGGTAGGGCTGGCATATAGGCCTATGGAATAACGTGATAAATCCATATGAAATTGCATATGACATAGTTATAACTAAATCTGTTTCTGCATTAGCTAACTTGTTTGTTGTTGGTTGTCATGTCATACAGAGATGCTAATAGGTTCATTGTGTTTGCCCCCCCCCCAGCCTCGTGGAATTCAGCCCAGATAACAAAAGACGTGTCCCCCCAGCTGAACCAGGCCACCATTATAGACCTGCACCCCTCCTCTACCTACAACATCCGCATTTTCGCCAAGAACGACATCGGCAAGAGCGACACCAGCAACGAGCTGACCATCACCACTGACGAAGCAGGTCAGCCCACGCAGATCTCTCCTTCACCGGGTCAAAACATCATGTAGTTATGTTCCAAACCAGGTTGACACATATTCTGTTTGTCTTCAGATTTTAGCCATGGATATGTATTTATTTGTATTGTAATATTCCCTTGAATACAGTAAAGGTCCGTCTCTCATTCATAACAGAGCAAACAGATTTCTAGTGCTGCATCGCCATCTAGTGAAATATTTCCGAAATATAATTCATGTCTGAATTGCCTCCGTCAAAGATGGTGGATTATACAGATGATTCAAAAAGGCCTTTTACCATTGAATTTTTTTTTCACAGTTCTGGTCTACTTAAGGGGTGGCTCTCCCATATGCAGCAATGCGATAGCAGCTGGGTCTAGTCTACTTAAATAATTCGCCACACACCAACCAGAAAAAAGTATTGCTTTCTCTATCGTCTCTGCTATCATCTCTGCCTCATTCAACTGAATCTCTCATAAGAGTGTTTTGTGTTAATATTACACATCTGTTCTACAGCCCCTGATGGCCCTCCACAAGAAGTACAACTGGAGGCCACCTCTCCACAAAGCATCAAAGTCACCTGGAAGGTACTGTGTCTTCATGGAGTTAAACAGAGAGATTTTCCTGTTTCTATTTGTGTCTACAGTATGTACAGTCTGATCCATCCCTCCTCCTCCTCCTCCTCCTCCTCCTCCTCAGGCCCCCCACAAGCACCTTCAGAACGGGGTGATCCGGGGCTACCAGGTGGGTTACAGAGAGTACAGCTCTGGAGGCAGCTTCCAGTTTAACATCATCAGCATGGACACCACAGGGGACAGCAGCGAGAGCATCACCCTGGACAACCTGAGGAAGTTCACTGAGTATGGGGTGGTGGTGCAGGCGGCTAACCGTGCTGGCACCGGGCCCTCCTCTCAGGAGGTCATCACCAAAACACTGGAGGATGGTTAGTATAGATCAGGGGGTTAAGGGGTGGGGTAGGGTAGAGTTGTGTGTGTGTGCACGCGTGTCCCTGCATTCATGGGTGTGAGTTTTCAGGGACATATTTGGTTTAGTTTACCTCTTGATAGCATGAGAATGTTTGCAGTGTGAAAATTCACTGCCGTGGGTAGACTACCATCTTCTGGATGAATGCTGAATTACCTCAAACCAAAAGATGTGAAATCAGCAATACAGTTAGAAGCCAGTAGGCGGAGTTAATTCAGTCTAGTTTGACAATTGTCTGTACATTTGTCCTAACTTTGTTTCCCCTCCTGTCCCTTAACAGTCCCCTCACGTCCCCCTGAGAATGTCCTGGCCATGGCCAAGTCTCCAGAAGTCATCTCTCTTTCCTGGTTGACCCTGCCCAAAGAGGCCCTCAATGGAAACCTGCAGGGCTACAGAGTCATCTACTGGGCCAACTTGCCAGATGGAGGTAGGGGCTTATTAACAGACAATCAGAACACACGGATCACTGGTGGTGTGAGCACTATGATCGTAATGGTTTTAGCCCTTTAGTCTCTAATTTTCTATATTAATTGTGCTATGTAGCATGTCATTGATCTTGTACTTGGCAGATTTGCACCCCTAGTTTCGTTTTAATTAGTAGTAGTGGTTTAGTTTTTAGTTTTCTCAACAGGCAACACTAGATCATGGGTTTGCCTTGTTGAATTTTTGCAATATTTCAGCAACATTACCATTTTCTCCTTGATTTCATTCTGCCAGTGTTGGTCAAATTAGTTACAAATTACACTTCTAGCTTTACTTATAAATCAACTATCCAATGAGTATTATATCTCAATAGACACATAGACACATCCTGTTCTGTACATAATCTAGTCCATTAGTTGTTTAGTAGCTTCATTCTAGTGAGGTGGGTTATATGGAGGAAGGTACCACAGGGCCAGAGTGGGCAGCACCCAGAGCTAACACCCTGCTCCTGCTCAGGCCCTGTGGATGGGATCCAGCCTGCAGCCTGCCGGGTCTCCATCAATAATTCACAGGATGCAGTATGTCACTGCTTCAGCTCTGTCTACAAGGACACTCAGTCAAGGACAGAGGAGACGCAGCAGACAGAGCACTACTGCCAATAGTCAGTCACTACATAGTCAGTCACTACAATATCACAGATACTACCTCGGTCAAAAATCACAGTAGTTTACTGTGTATGGCCATCATCTTGTATGGTAGTTTGCAGTGTGGTCTTACGTGGTCACTGTACTGTAGTTCTTTGAATTCTATCACACTGGATCATAGACTTGATTTGACATGGTGTGAGAGTGAGTGATAAACTGTTGTGTAACCATTGTGTGACATTGTCAGAGTTGGGAGAGATCAGGAACGTGACCACCTCCTACCCGTCTCTGGAACTGGATGGTCTGGAGAAATACACCAACTACAGCATCCAGGTTCTGGCCTTCACCCGGGCCGGGGACGGGGTGCGCAGCGAGCAGATCTTCACCCGGACCAAGGAAGACAGTGAGATACAAATCCTGGCTTGAGATACACTTGAGATAGATGTGGATCCTTGCTTTCACATTGACATCAAAGCATGATTCCTGCAAAAGTCCAAGCTATGCATGCATACGTCAAATCAGATTTCAGTAATAAAGCACTGTCTGCAATGGGCTTGAATAGGGCCATGAACCCATATGTTTCTATTAATACTTGCAGTATATATGTATGTTTAACATAATCTTTACTCTCCTTCCTCCCTCTAGTCCCTGGGCCTCCAGCGGGGGTTAAGGCCGCAGCCTCCACCAGCTCCGTGGTGTTTGTGTCCTGGCTCCCTCCTCTCAAACTCAACGGCATCATCAGGAAGTACATCGTCTTCTGCTCCAACCACCCCACGGTACAGAGCTCTATTATCATTAACACAGCTTTCATTATAACGCCGCCTCCAGTCCTGCCATTCTGGGCTGTATTTGAAAGTCCTGTACAGAGAGAGAATACTCTTGAAGATTACTCCCCTGTTAAATGCACAGACGTGTAACCCCCTTCCCTTTCTCCGTCCCTCTCTCCAGGTGATGAGTGAGTTTGAGGCTTCTCCTGATGTATATTTCTACAGAGTGCCAAACCTGGCCCGCAACAGGAAGTACAGCATCTGGGTGGTTGCCGTGACAGCCGCTGGGCGAGGCAACAGCAGTGAGACCATCACAGTGGAACCTCGGGCCAAAGGTACAGGCTGCCTGTGTAACAGTGTAACTATCAAAACTAATCTGGCTGAAGTATTATTGATTGCAGTATGGTGTTGGTGGTGTTGACATCTATGATATTGCTTGCATTCTGTTTTTATTCATCATTGTTTTCCATAGGAGTAGAATGGTACAGTCACAGTGGTGCATGTATGTAACCCCCATAGCTCCGGCCAGGATCCTGACGTTCAACGGAACAGTGACTACACCCTGGATGAGGGACATCATTCTGCCCTGCAAGGCGGTCGGAGATCCACCCCCCACCATCAAGTGGCTGAAGGGAAAGTAAGTCAAGGCCATAGAGATGTATAGAGATCGCAACGTTGTAGCTGTGCCATTATGGCGTCTGTGACAGCCATTGAGGCGATCTACATTTTAAACTATTCAATTTTTTTCTTATTTTGACGTTTGAAAAAAGTTCAAAGCTAATATTGGTGACTTACCGCCACCTGCAGGGCTGGAGTCTTGAAGCAAATATTGTGTGTCGTTCATTTATTGTGGCCACTCTATGGCGGTCATATAGCTTTAAGCTGTTTACGAACTAGGCAAACCATGCAAAACCGGGTTATTTCCAAATAATGATCTCTATACATCTCTATGGTCAACACCCATCTGTCACATGATTCAACACAATGCAGAAATGTCAAAATTTTTATCATGTTTTTACTCTGATCACATTCTGTACTGAACATCATCCGGTCAACTCTACCTCTCAACAGCAATGGTACCCCTGGTCCTGTTCTGATTGACGGACGCCACAGTGTCCATAGCAACGCTAGTTTCATCATCCGGACGGTGAAAGCAGAGGACTCTGGGAACTACAGCTGTGTGGCCAGCAACAACTGGGGCTCTGATGAAATCACGCTGAACCTGCAGGTTCAAGGTAAGACAGAGAGAGATGCAAAAGGAGAACTGTCTAAAACTGTCCAATACTAATTGGTACTAACACTTCAAAGGCCTTTCTACGTAGGTTAGCCGTAGGTCTTCTGAGGACACTTTGTGGCTAGTTTGATGTAGCACAGATGCTTTGTTGTCATGGAACTTGTTCTAAACATCATTCCCTTTGTTCTACAGTTCCTCCAGACCAACCACGCCTCACAGTTACCAAGACAACTACCACATCAATCACTCTGTCCTGGATACCTGGGGACAATGGAGGAAGCTCCATCAGAGGTGAGTGACATTAGGCCATTTGGACACACCAGAGACACCTCTACAAGGCATAGACCTCCTTTCCGACACCCCAGTGACACTTCAACAAGACAAATATTCCCATTCACACACACTAACTAATGACATTTCAACAAGAGAGAAAGTAGACCTCCATTCACACACACTAACTAATGACATTTCAACAAGAGAGAAAGTAGACCTCCATTCACACACACTAACTAATGACATTTCAAGAAGAGAGAAAGTAGACCTCCATTCACACATACTAACTAATGACATTTCAAGAAGAGAGAAAGTAGACCTCCATTCACACACACTAACTAATGACATTTCAAGAAGAGAGAAAGTAGACCTCCATTCATACACACTAACTAATGACATTTCAAGAAGAGAGAAAGTAGACCTCCATTCACACACACTAACTAATGACATTTCAACAAGAGAGAAAGTAGACCTCCATTCACACACACTAACTAATGACATTTCAACAAGAGAGAAAGTAGACCTCCATTTGGGCAAACCAACAACACCTCAACAAGTCACTGGTAACTACTAAGACACACAAATGACACTTCAGTTACACGGCTAGTATCCTATTAGGACATTGGGTGAACAAAATCATCTTACAAGGCCCTCCACTTCTCATTATCTTAGACAGGCCTAGTAATTGCGTTGAGTGGGGTGCTAAAACAGTGGAGAGGGAATAGATTAAAAAGGAACAAAGAAGATTAGGTGGGTTAAAGTGGAAGGTTAAACCACTCATTCAAGAAGAAAGCCCAATCACAGAAGGAGTAGCACTGGTGATTTATCATAGCTGGTCATCACTGGAACACAACAGGCTTCTGGCCTCTCAGGCTTTTTAAAAGAGATTTTAAGGGATATCCAGGATGATTTCCTATGGTATTTGTTTTCATGTCATGAGTCAAATGATCTTGTTTAGTCTTTGCACTAACACCAATACAGTGTCTTATTTTCCTCTTGTCCGAGTAAATAGTGGCTATGATCAGGTGCTGTTGTCCTGCCTTATGTTACATTTAATGTTAATCAATCTCAATGGCATGTTTATAGGTATTTAGCCGATGTCTAACACTGAACAATCTGTTGGAAGGGAAGTGCAAATACTACAAGGTTCCACTTTGCTGTGCCAGCACTGTGAGTGATTATCTGGGTAATGTAGTTTTAGATTAACTTGGAGTATGTTGGGAGAGATTTTACAGTTATGCTCTGTCTCTGTCCCTCTGTCTCTGTCTTTTTCTCTTTCTGTAGGCTACATCCTGCAGTACTCAGAGGACAACAGTGAGCAGTGGGGCAGCTTTCCCATCAGCCCTAGCGAGCGCTCTTACCGTCTGGAGAACCTGAAGTGTGGCACCTGGTACAAGTTCACCCTGACTGCTCAGAACGGAGTGGGCCCCGGACGCATCAGTGAGATCATTGAAGCAAAGACCCACGGAAAAGGTGAAGTCTTTTTAGCAAGGATGGGCAACTGGCCCTCGGATCAAGTTTTTAAATTTAAATTTTTTATTTTACTCAGTCGGGTTCTAAACTTACTGTTGCAAGTTAGAATAGTTGAATACACAAAGTGCAATTTAGAAATTTGGTTGTGCATCAGTAGTTTTTGTTTTATGTCAGTCACTGATAGTCAATCAATTAGCCCATGTCAGCTAAACATTTCTAGATTGGTAAGTTAGTCTAGCGGCCAGCTATCTAAACTTAGTAATCATGGTCCAATTACCGGCCGAGGGGCCCCCATTGATTTTGTTAGTCAGTCTCACTCAGATATCACATTAAAAACTGCAAACACTTCTCTCCACCCTATGGTAAAATGTAAAACGGCTCATTTTCCTCTCCACCCCATGGCAAAATGAGTAGAATTGCATGAAATTAGTTATAAAACTGCAACATATTCGCTACGCCCAATGGCAAAATGTGTAGAATTGCACGAAATTAACTTTAAAACGTAAAAAAAATCTGTCCACTGTCAAGAGGGGAGCAGCTAAAATGTTTTGCTCACAGCGTGGTGGCGGTGGGGTGGGGTGTGTGTATGCACATGTGGGTACGCAGACCTGCAAGCAACTTTTTTTGTGGCCCCCACCCCCTTCAATGTTGCCCATCCAGGCTCTATAGCATCTCCACCACCACTGTCCCCTTAGAACTGACTCTAACTCAACAGTCCTATCCAAAATTGTATCAAGCAATTCCTCAGACTAGCTCAATTATTATGTGACTTGATCTGGTTCATGAATAAAATGTTACAGGCATCCTTAGAAGTCTACATCTGATCTCTTCACCCCTCTTCTTTCCAGAGCCCCAGTTTGCCAAAGAACATGAGCTGTTTGCCAGCATCAACTCCACCCGGGTCAGGCTCAATCTAATTGGGTGGAACAATGGTGGCTGCCCAATCACCTCGTTCACCCTGGAGTACCATCCGATGGGCACGGCAACGTGGACCACGGCTCAGCGCACCTCCCTAACCAAGAGCTACATCCTGTATGACCTGGCGGAGGCCACCTGGTACGAGCTGCAGATGAAAGTGGTCAACAGCGCCGGCTCCGCCGAGAAGAAAATCATGTTCGCCACGCTCAATGCCGATGGAAGTGAGTTCAGTTCAGTGGTCTTCTAGGATGATACATTTTTTTTCCTGAACCAGGGTAATTTCCAGAAGGCCTTCCAAAGAGACATATTTGACTACGAAGCCTCAACCCTGGTGGTGCATCCTTAAATAGTCATGCCTGATACTCAGGATGGTAGGTTCCCCAAGCTTATCTGGATCCTCCCTCCGCAGGCACCATCCCTCCTCTGTTGAAGACAGTGGACCCCATCACAGACAACATGTCAGGCAACGAGGGGCTGAAGATGATGGTGACCATCACCTGTATCCTGGTGGCTGCTGTCATGGTCTTCATCCTCCTGATGGTGCTGAAGAGGAGGAGGAGGGAGCAGAGGCTCAAGAGGCTACGTGGTGAGTCAGAACACACGCACAAGCACGTACACACACAATAGAAACAAAGCACTTAATAACACACAAGCACTTTTTAGAGCTGTATGCTTCATGCTCAAGAGAGTGAGGATCAATTAACCTGAGCAGAACCAGTAGAATTGTGACTATTGACTTTCATTATGTAATAAATTGTTTTATTTAACTAGGCAAGTCAGTTAAGAACAAATTCTTATTTACATTGACAGCCTAGGAACAGTGGGTTAACTGCCTTGTTCAGGGGCAGAACGACAGATTTTTACCTTGTCAGCTCAGGGATTTGATCTAGCAACACTTTTGGTTACTGGCACAACACTCTAACCACTAGGCTACCTGCCACCCCAAGAGGCTAAGAGGCTATCAGTTTAGCTAACAGCATAGAACGGTCTGATCAGATCTAGTGTTCCACTTTTAATTTGCCCCACTCTAATGTTCTAGTTTTGCACATCTAGGAAATTAGCTTGGTGCTTTTGATTTTAATATGTTAGCTTCTGTCAACCACAACTCTGCGTTGTTACTAATTTACTATATGCTGACTTTACAGATGCAAAAAGCCTGGCAGAAATGCTGATGAGGTATGTGAAGAGGAATACATGTTAACTTTAGATAGGAATCATAAAATACTTTAAACTAACTGTCCAGTGTTTCCAGATTTCTATTAAATATGACCTATAATTACTTACAATATGAGTGAAATAGTTTCCCTTCCAACGTTCTTTTATTCAGTATTTTTAAAACAACTTTTCTGTGTTGGAATGGTGTGTGCGTACCCCGACAACAGAATGTTGTGGGCGTATACCAGCCATTAAAAATATTAATACAAATAGATCGCTGATTGGCCAGCTCATCCTCCTCAGGAGTATGATATACTGTATGAGGAAATAGCAAGTATTTTTAAAAGAGTCTGTTTGAGATAGGGTTTTTGAAGCGTTTTTCTCCAATTTATGCTTTGGCCACAAATACGTCTACATGATGAGTCAACAGCATTATTTGGGTATGAGTTTACAAAATATGAGTTTTTAAAACTGATATTTTCACTGGACAGTTACTTTAAAACTATGACTGAATACTTGCAAACAATACTATCTCCTAGTAAAAACACACGGACACCAGACACATCCAACAAGCAGCAGACCATGAGAATGCACATCGATATCCCCCGAGCCCAGCTGCTCATCGAGGAGAGAGATACTATGGAGATTATTGGTGAGACCCCTGTCTTCCCCGCCAGTTTACAGTATGCTTATCCCTTGCATGTTATATTTGATAATATTTTCTAAGAACTCATTGTCTCCCTCCCTGTTTTTTGTCTGTCAGACGACAGGTCGACGGTGCTGCTGACTGATAACGACTTTGGGGAGACGTCCAAACAGAAGTCGTCCACGGTCACACACACAGTCCATTACCAGTCCCTGTCGCAGGCCACCGGCCCACTGGTGGACGTCTCTGACGCCCGGCCTGGAACCAGTAAGAGCCTTACCTATTTAATCACCTCTATATCCCACCCCTCACCACCTTTACTCTGACGTACAGTAAGCTACTAGCCTAATGTCATCCCCTGGAAGAATAGGGGTGTCACGATCGTGTGGAGGAGAGACGGACCAAAACGCAGCATGTGGAAAATAAGCCATCTTCCTTTTATTATAGAAGAAGGCAAAACGAAACAAAACACTTACAAACTAACAAAACAAATAAACGACCGTGAAGCTAATAAACGTAGTGCACACACACAGGCTACAAACGTTCAGACATAGACAATTCCCCACAACAAACTAAAGCCTATGGCTACCTTAAATATGGCTCCCAATCAGAGACAACAGAAACCAGCTGTCTCTAATTGGGAACCCATTCAGGCAACCATAGACTTTCCTAGACAACTACTCACAACATAGACACAGCTAGACAACTATACTAAACATAAACCCAACTACTCTAAATAAACCCCCTAAACCTTACAATCACCCTGGACACTACAAAACCCACATAAATACCCATGTCACACCCTGACCTAACTAAAATAATAAAGAAAACAAAGAATACTAAGGCCAGGGCGTGACAAGGGGCAATTCAGTGTTTATTTGGTTGTAGTTATGTGAAATAAGAGAATGCTCTTTGTCAAGATTAATATTGTTTTATATAGTTGCATTCAATCCAAGCATCATTGTACATATTTCTCTCTCATGTGCATGTAACTGTACCCCAGTCCTCCAATCAGTGTTTAGACTTTAGAGTTTATTTTATAAACAATAGCTCTAACAATAAACCTCCAGGTATCCACATGACCTGATCCCAAATCCATTCTCAACAAACTAGAATCTTCAGCTTATCATAGTTTCAACCCTCAGATCCACTTACAGAGCCCACAGCCCAGAGCAGTGTGAGCCAAGGCAGTGGCTAGACAGTGGCCTATGGAGGCTCTTGCTGCTGAGCTTCAGTAGAGTTGAGCTGGTGAAGAGTGGAGAGGCCTCTGGCTCCACCTGACCGCTCACCTGATTGGGCTCATTGAGGCTGGCCAGGAAGCACAGTGGACCCAAAAAAATTTGAATAAAAAATAACCACAGTGGGCCTGAACCTTATCTGCTGACTCAGCCACATCTATCCAGAGTGTTGGGCAAACACTGCCTGCTGTGCCAGTTTCCAACCCACTGATGGAATTACTACTACCTACTACTATTACCACTGCTATTCTTCTCTGGCTTCTCCAGGCCGGATCTAATCATGGCCGTTCTAAAGGGACATTCTGATTTGGTGCCATTGATGCATAGCACAGTAGGTTAAATGTCTGGGTCAGACCAAATATGATACTATTTTTGTCTTTGGGGAATATTATATCGACTGTGAAAGGTTAGGATGATACTGTAATTTCAAACCTATTAATTATTATTGATCAATAGATGTTTGTTTAATTTGATACACAGACAATTGAGACTCAATATACAGTATGCAATTTACTTTCTAGTAGCTCTTCAGTGGTATGTCCGAAATGGCACCATATTCTATATGGACACTGGTCAAAAGTAGTGCACTACATAGGGGATAGGGTGCCATTTCTGACACTGCCTATGCCTGACACTGCCTAGGCCTCTCTCCAGTAAAGACCCTGGCCCTTTCATCCCCAGACCCCACAGCACGCCGCACTGCCAAAGCAGGCCCTGCAGCCAGCAGGAACCGCTATGCCAGCCAGTGGACTCTGAACCGGCCACAACCACCCACCTCCTCCCACACCCTGAGCACAGACTGGAGACTGCCCACACCGCGCGCCGCCGGCTCTGTGGACAAGGAGAGCGACAGCTACAGCGTCAGCCCATCGCAGGACACAGGTACTGGACTGACCCTATGTCTCACATACAACATTAGTCTGCAGCAAAGGGGAGACCACTACTACTGTACGTGGAAGGGTCAGAGTGCTCACGGTATGTTTTAAGATATTTCCTATATATCTTAGGAAATTTCAGCTATATACATACACTATAATGGATGTTGTGTCTCTGTGTGTGTTTGTGTGTGACTACGCAGACCGCGCGCGGAGCAGCATGGTGTCGACGGAGAGTGCGTCGTCCACGTACGAGGAGCTGGCCCGGGCCTACGAGCACGCCAAGATGGAGGAGCACCTGCGGCACGCCAAGTTCACTATCACAGAGTGCTTCATCTCCGACACCTCCTCGGAGCAAATGACGGCCGGCACCAACGACTACACAGACAGCCTGGCATCTAGCACGCCGTCTGAGTCAGGCATCTGCAGGTTCACCGCCTCCCCGCCCAAGCCTCAGGACATCAGCCGGGTCATGAACATGGCCGCACCAAAGGCCCACAGACCGGGTAAGGAGAAGGCAGCACTCATATACAGAACATGCACAGACATACACTGCAAACACACACACACACACAGTACAGTTCAAACCTTACTGAAAGGAAATGATTATGTATTATTTTCCTCATTACTCTAGATCAGTGTTTTCCAACTCCGGTCCTCCCCCAACAGTACATATTGCTCTTGTGGCCCTCGACAAGCACACCTGATTCTACTAATCATCAAGCCCTTGACAAGTTGAATCGGGTGTTTTCGTCTGGGGCTACAACAAAAATGTGTACTGTTGGGGGTACTGGAGGACCGGAGTTGGAAAACACTGCTATAGATAGCAGTTCAGTTCTGCTCCAATTAGGCCTTGGGCCACAGCATTACAACTGTAACTTCCACAGCTCTCTGGACCTGTTCAAAGTTAAGTTCCATAGCTTTCATTTAACACAGCATTTTAGAAAATGCCTATTGCAAATTAATGATCATGAGATACTCTTCCTCAGATAACACCTCTGGCATGCTGTTAATGCTCGATGAAGTACAAACACCATTAAAACCCAGTAATACCCCTCACAGTGCTGTATTTAGCTTCAGCTCTCTGCAGAAATGTCTGCACATGGAGGAGCTGTCCTTACGTCCGTCTGTCAGGCTATCCGCCTTTCTGACACTGTCCTCTCCCGGGTTGGCCTCATATGACCTGCTTCTTCTCACCTCCCATTCCTATTGGTTACACTGTCTGGCGCAGTTTGTGACAGACCAAACAGACTGGGTTGAAATACATAGATATGAGGAAATTCCCATTTTCAAATATTTTTTGTAAAAAATACACACACACAGAGAGACAGAATGTATTGTGCGTTTAGTGAGTCCTGGCCTGCCTAGTTTTCATTCTGGGCTGGGGGTATGAAGACTAGCTAGTTGTTGATGGTGTCTGGAGGTAGGGACTGGGCTGGGGTGAGCGAGACGAGGTAGACAGGTTTTGGCTATCTGAGCTGGGTCTTGAGTTTCCGTTCCTCATTATGTTTTCATGGTGCGTACACAAGCCAGCTGCCCACAGTCATCAGCCAGCGGGAGGCTTAAACTGTCAGCTGAGGGCAAGTAGAGGCTATCTGTCAAGCCAATCTAAAGCTATTGTCTGTCAATACAAAACAGCACTTTACTGCCACAATGGAGACGTTCAGCGTGATATCGGTCTTTCAGACGCAGAGCCTGATGTAGCGTCGTGCTAACCCTGGTTTCACTTTCATCCAGCGGGAGTTGGGCGACACATAGACAAGCTTTAGAGGTTTCTACAGTAAGTCCCTGTTGAAGACCGTTGTTACAAGTCTGGTATACCATCAGCCAGCTCTGTTGTGGCACACACTGTGGAATTCACCCATGTTAGTTTGAACACAGTTCATTTTTGTGTGTTTTTTCCCAGTGAGTGTCAGTATGATCAGAATTTTAAAGAAAAAAAGGCAATTTTCAATATAGAATGTCTACGATGGCATTCAATAGTGTCTGTCTGTCTGTCTGTCTGACAGTGGCCCACTGCCCCCCCCCCCCCCCTTCTGTAGTAATGTACCTTTGCCCTGAGTTGACACTGTGACCTCATCTGTCATTCACACAGGGTTACGGAGGAGGGCCTCTCTCCTGTTACTCTGACACGTGTCAATCACAATCACACACACTTGATACTGCTACAGTAGGTCAACCTGGGGTCAGTAGGTCAACCTGGCAAGCCCATTTCTTTGTGTGTGTGTGTGTGTGTGTGTGTGTGTGTGTGTGTGTGTGTGTGTGTGTGTGTGTGTGTGTGTGTGTGTGTGTGTGTGTGTGTGTGTGTGTGTGTGTGTGTGTGTGTGCGCGTGTGTGTGTGTGTGACAATAGAGTCATTGGGGAAAGCTGGATGGAAACATTGGGCAACGATCTGTGTGACCGCTCATAAACAGTCTGTCCTGTGCAATTACTGTGGGGAGCCAATCATAGAGGATGATCTTGAGGTTCTCAGCTCAGAAACATTTACTGCAACACTGTTGAGTAGTCAAAATGTGATGGGCCTTTAAACAAGCCAAGGTGTCTCTGTGTGTTTGGGTGTGTGTGTGTGCGCGATGTGTCTGTATGTTTACTAGTGTGTGGGTAGTTGAAGGCCAGATTACAGAAAATGAGAACAGCTCCCGATAGCGCAGATCGACTTGGGCACACAGAATGTTAAAACATTCATATACATCAACCCCCCCCCCCCCCCCCCAGCGTACAGACTTGTTACATGGCTGGGAATCATTGTTGTGTAGCTGATACAAGTTGTGCCATTACCCACGCCCTGCAACTTACAGCCTGATGGATTTCAGCTAAATAAATTCCCATTGAGCTCCCAAAGAAAAGCTTTAAAATGGTTGCCATTTACAGGTTTTAATAAAGCCTATTAGATACACAGTAAATTATTCATGCTCCCTGTGAACTCGGGGATTAAGTCACTAAGGTCACATGTAGGATACAATCTACATAGATGGGCCGGTCCTCCTCTGTGTGGTGGGGGATAGTGATTTGTCATTGAAAAGGCCAGTCACTGAAGCCTGCTGATCTCTGTGGCCTCTGAAAGATGAATATTTAAGAGATCCATTAGAACAGTACACGTCTCCCCACCACTCCTAATCAAGTGTAAAATCTTCAGTGCGACTCATACATCTCTGGCTACTGGACACGTCTTTGTGATTATCTAATTTCCTAAATGAAATATGTAATTTATTCAGTGGATGAGATACATTTACAGCAGAAGTGATGGTGTCATCATCCACTCAACCGTGTTCAGTGATTCACTGTCTGCGTGGGGGAATACTGTGTTGAGAAGTCTTTTAAAGTGCTGCAGTGTCATTAACTAAATGTACGCTTGGGTTGCGTCACATGCTTGGTTTGTTCTGGTCCTGGACAGCAAAGAATCTGTCTCTGAATGAGATTTGAAGCACCTTTTTGCCTCAGTTAACCCCAAGTACAGATAAGGAGAGTTTGAGAGTGGGTAGTGCAGGTCTGTTCAATGTGATAGTCCTGAAGAAATGGAAAGGTGATTTGAATATGAATCTGACAGGTTAATGCAGCAATATTATAGGATAAGTAATCCCGTCGCCAAGCCATGTAAAATGATATCGTCCTGAAATCATTATAGAATCTGTATCCTCCCGACTCAATATGATAGATTAGATTACATTATCCAAACTGAAATCATATTTCCTCCACTCATATGATTTCCCATCATATACCATATATCCTGACAGTAAGTACATACCATATGAAAAGACCCCTATGGAATCGAAAGTAACCGAGTAATGCTGACATTGAGAATTTTCCTCCCAGCTCAGTGTAGTGAGTGTACCCCTCTAACCTTCCTGACTGGTTACCCCGCTAGCCTTCCTGACTGTGTACCCCTCTAACCAATCAATCAATCAATTTTATTTTATATAGCCCTTCGTACATCAGCTAATATCTCGAAGTGCTGTACAGACACCCAGCCTAAAACCCCAAACAGCTAGTAATGCAGGTGTAGAAGCACGGTGGCTAGGAAAAACTCCCTAGAAAGGCCAAAACCTAGGAAGAAACCTAGAGAGGAACCAGGCTATGAGGGGTGGCCAGTCCTCTTCTGGCTGTGCCGGGTGGAGATTATAACAGAACTATGCCAAGATGTTCAAAAATGTTCATAAGTGACAAGCATGGTCAAATAATAATCATGAATAATTTTCAGTTGGCTTTTCATAGCCGATCATCAAGAGTTGAAAAACAACAGGTCTGGGACAGGTGGCGGTTCCATAACCGCAGGCAGAACAGCTGAAACTGGAATAGCAGCAAGGCCAGGCGGACTGGGGACAGCAAGGAGTCACCACGGGCGGCAGTCCCGACGCATGGTCCTAGGGCCCAGGTCCTCCGAGAGAAAGAAAGAGAGAAGGAGAAAATTAGAGAGAGCCAAGATTTTCAAAATTTCCATAAATGACAAGCATGGTCAAATAATAATCAGGAATAAATCTCAGTTGGCTTTTCATAGCCGATCATTAAGAGTTGAAAACAGCAGGTCTGGGACAGGTAGGGGTTCCATAACCGCAGGCAGAACAGTTGAAACTGGAATAGCAGCAAGGCCAGGCGGACTGGGGACAGCAAGGAGTCACCACGGCCGGTAGTCCCGACGTATGGTCCTAGGGCTCAGGTCCTCCGAGAGAAAGAAAGAGAGAAGGAGAAAATTAGAGAGAGCCAAGATTTTCAAAATGTTCATAAATGACAAGCATGGTCAAATAATAATCAGGAATAAATCTCAGTTGGCTTTTCATAGCCGATCATTAAGAGTTGAAAACAGCAGGTCTGGGACACTTAGGGGTTCCGTAACCGCAGGCAGAACAGTTGAAACTGGAATAGCAGCAAGGCCAGGCGGACTGGGGACAGCAAGGTGTCATCATGCCCGGTAGTCCTGACGTATGGTCCTAGGGCTCAGGTTCTCAGAGAGAAAGAGAGAACGAGAGAATTAGAGAGAGCATACTTAAATTCACACAGGACACTGGATAAGACAGGAGAAGTACTCCAGGTAACCAACTGACCCTAGCCCCCCGACACAAACTACTGCAGCATAAATACTGGAGGCTGAGACAGGAGCGGTCAGGAGACACTGTGGCCCCATCCGAAGAAACCCCCGGACAGGGCCAAATAGGAAGGATATAACCCCACCCACTTTGCCAAAGCACAGCCCCCGCACCACTAGAGGGAAATCCTCAACCACCAACTTACAATCCTGAGACAAGGCCGAGTATAGCCCACAAAGGTCTCCACCACAGCACAAACCAAGGGGGGGCGCCAACCCAGACAGGAAGATCACGTCAGTAACTCAACCCACTCAAGTGACGCACCCCTCCTAGGGACGGCATGAAAGAGCACCAGCAAGCCAGTGACTCAGCCCCTGTAACAGGGTTAGAGGCAGAGAATCCCAGTGGAGAGAGGGGAACCGGCCTGGCAGAGACAGCAAGGGCGGTTCGTTGCTCCAGAGCCTTTCCGTTCACCTTCACACTCCTGGGCCAGACTACACTCAATCATATGACCTACTGAAGAGATAAGTCTTCAGTAAAGACTTAAAGGTTGAGACCGAGTCTGCGTCTCTCACATGGGTAGGCAGACTGTTCCATAAAAATGGAGATCTATAGGAGAAAGCCCTGCCTCCCGCTGTTTGCTTAGAAATTCTAGGGACAATTAGGAGGCCTGCGTCTTGTGACCGTAGCGTACGTATTGGTATGTACGGCAGGACCAACTCGGAAAGATAGGTAGGAGCAAGCCCATGTAACGCTTTATAGGTTAACAGTAAAACCTTGAAATCAGCCCTTGCCTTAACAGGAAGCCAGTGTAGGGAAGCTAGCACTGGAGTAATATGATCAAATTTCTTGGTTCTAGTCAGGATTCTAGCAGCCGTATTTAGCACTAACTGAAGTTTATTTAGTGCTTTATCCGGGTAGCCGGAAAGTAGAGCATTGCAGTAGTCTAACCTAGAAGTAACAAATGCATGGATTAATTTTTCTGCATCATTTTTGGACACAAAATTTCTGATTTTTGCAATGTTACGTAGATGGAAAAAAGCTGTCCTTGAAACAGTCTTGATATGTTCGTCAAAAGAGAGATCAGGGTCAAGAGTAACGCCGAGGTCCTTCACAGTTTTATTTGAGACGACTCTTTGTTTCTTGGGACCTAGAACAAGCATCTCTGTTTTGTCCGAGTTTAAAAGTAGAAAGTTTTCAGCCATCCACTTCCTTATGTCTGAAACACAGGCTTCTAGCGAGGGCAATTTTGGGGCTTCACCATGTTTCATTGAAATGTACAGCTGTGTGTCATCCGCATAGCAGTGAAAGTTAACATTATGTTTTCGAATAACATCCCCAAGAGGTAAAATATATAGTGAAAACAATAGTGGTCCTAAAACGGAACCTTGAGGAACACCGAAATGTACAGTTGATTTGTCAGAGGACAGACCATTCACAGAGACAAACTGATATCTTTCCGACAGGTAAGATCTAAACCAGGCCAGAACTTGTCCGTGTAGACCAATTTGGGTTTCCAGTCTCTCCAAAAGAATGTGGTGATCGATGGTGTCAAAGGCAGCACTAAGGTCTAGTAGCACGAGGACAGATGCAGAGCCTCGGTCTGACGCCATTAAAAGGTCATTTACCACCTTCACAAGTGCAGTCTCAGTGCTATGATGGGGTCTAAAACCAGACTGAAGCATTTCGTATACATTATTTGTCTTCAGAAAGGCAGTGAGTTGCTGCGCAACAGCTTTTTCTAAAATCTTTGAGAGGAATGGAAGATTCGATATAGGCCGATAGTTTTTTATATTTTCCGGGTCAAGGTTTGGCTTTTTCAAGAGAGGCTTTATCACTGCCACTTTTAGTGAGTTTGGTACACATCCGGTGGATAGAGAGCTGTTTATTATGTTCAACATAGGAGGGCCAAGCACAGGAAGCAGCTCCTTCAGCAGTTTAGTAGGAATAGGATCCAGTATGCAGCTTGAAGGTTTAGAGGCCATGATTATTTTCATCATTGTGTCAAGAGATATAGTACTAAAACACTTAAGTGTCTCTCCCGATCCCAGGCCCTCGCAGAGCTGTGCAGATCCAGCACAGAGCTGTGCAGATGCAGATCCATCTAACCTTCCTGACTGGTTACCCCGCTAGCCTTCCTGACTGGGTACCCCTCTAACCTTCCTGACTGGTTACCCCGCTAGCCTTCCTGACTGGGTACCCCTCTAACCTTCCTGACTGGGTACCCCTCTAACCTTCCTGACTGGTTACCCAGCTAACCTTCCTGACTGGGTACCCCTCTAACCTTCCTGACTGGTTACCCCGCTAGCCTTCCTGACTGGGTACCCCTCTAACCTTCCTGACTGGGTACCCCTCTAACCTTCCTGACTGGTTACCCAGCTAACCTTCCTGACTGGGTACCCCTCTAACCTTCCTGACTGGTTACCCCGCTAGCCTTCCTGACTGGGTACCCCTCTAACCTTCCTGACTGGTTACCCAGCTAACCTTCCTGACTGGGTACCCCTCTAACCTTCCTGACTGGTTACCCAGCTAACCTTCCTGACTGGGTACCCCTCTAACCTTCCTGACTGGGTACCCCTCTAACCTTCCTGACTGGGTACCCCGCTAGCCTTCCTGACTGGGTACCCCTCTAACCTTCCTGACTGGTTACCCAGCTAACCTTCCTGACTGGGTACCCCTCTAACCTTCCTGACTGGTTACCCCGCTAACCTTCCTTACTGGGTACCCCTCTAACTTTCCTGACTGGGTACCCCTCTAACCTTCCTGACTGGTTACCCCGCTAACCTTCCTTACTGGGTACCCCTCTAACCTTCCTGACTGGGTACCCCTCTAATCTTCCTGACTGGGTACCCCTCTAACCTTCCTGACTGGTTACCCAGCTAACCTTCCTGACTGGGTACCCCTCTAACCTTCCTGACTGGGTACCCCTCTAACCTTCCTGACTGGGTACCCCTCTAACCTTCCTGACTGGGTACCCCTCTAACCTTCCTGACTGGGTACCCCGCTAACCTTCCTTACTGGGTACCCCTCTAACTTTCCTGACTGGCTACCCCTCTAACCTTCCCGACTGGGTACCCCTCTGACCTTCCCGACTGGGTACCCCTCTAACCTTTCTGACTGAGTACCCCTCTAACCCCCTCTCTGGTCTCATCCCTCAGGTGGAGAGCTGGTGCACCTGCCCCCGTACCTACGCATGGACTTCCTGTTAAACCGTGGCTCTGTGTCGGGAGGACGGGGGTCCAACGGTGGTAACGGAGGAGGGGAGGCAGGGGCGTTGGGCCAGGCGTGTCTGGAGCCCCAGAAGAGCCGCACCCTGAAACGGCCCCCGCTCCTGGAGCCCACACCCATGGAGGTGCCCACGTCCAGGGAGGTGCAGCAGTGGCAGCCAGGGACTGCCTCCACACTGCCCCAGCGTGAGCCCACTGGCCGTGAGGCCACCGGAAACCTGGCCCAGGCACAGGCCGCCAAGCTCAGCAGCTCACAGGAGTCCCTGCTAGACTCCAGAGGACACTTAAAACAGAGCAACAACCCCTACGCAAAGTCCTACACACTGGTATAACACAAGGAGTTACGTTACACACTCCAGGACTTGGACTGTATACTGTACTGCAGCTCTATACAGAGAGCTGCACAGAACTATGATGATGATGGATACTTTTCAACAACAACTGAAGTTGTATATTTCTGACTCCAAATATTCCTTTCTTTTGTTCTTTCTCCCTTCTTTCCTCTTCTGGCTGTCTCATTTCTCTGTTTTATTTATTATTTTATTCTAAACACCATATGAAGATTGCCAAAATAATGTATTTAAATTTGACAGAGACAAATACTATTGAATTTATATCAAGGATAATTAAAGTCATTATTATTATTATATATAAAAATATAGAAATGTCTAAAAACAAGAAGAAGAGGAGGGGGACTCTGCAAGAGGATATTGCTATCTTCATTTATTTATTTTGTATGTCGCAGTGTGATCAAATCGATGATTAGGTATCTGGCCGTTTTTCAACAACGAAAAGAACTCCATTAAAGCTGAACCTGTCTGTCCATGCCGTCTACTCAATCTACTCAGATAGATTGTTACTACGTTCTTCAACCTTTCCAGTGACTGCATGGGGACTGATCTATGACAATTATAGGAATGGCTGGAAAATCCAAAAGAGAATTTTGTCACACTATGAAAATTATACAATGTGAATATATATAAAAGAGATGACTTTTATTTGTGGATATTACAGGGGAAATGATTTGGTTAATAAAGTCCTTAGTCATGTTTGCACACGTGGGTTTGATTGGAGATACTACTGTTTCTTCTCTCTGTTCCTCCATCTCTACCCTCTCAGCCACCACAGAGCCCAGCACACAGATCGCTTCATCAAACCATCAAATCAAAATCAAACCCAATTTTATTTGTCACATGCACCGATTACAACAGGTGTAGACCTTACTGTGAAATGCATACTTACGAGCCCTTAACCAACAATGCAGCGTAAAAAAAAGTATGCGCGAAAAATGTACTAAATAAACTAAAGGAAAAATAGTAATACAATAGAATAACAATACCGAGGCTATATACAAGAGGTACCGCTACCGAGTCAATGTGCAAGGGTATATGTTAGTCGAGGTAACTGCAATAATTGGTCTGGGTGTATACATGGTAAATTATTCTGAACAGGTCACCTGGATCGGATGTCTGACATTATAATAGCAAGTAGAGGGCAGGCAGGGTATAGACATCACTGCTCCCTATCAGACCTCAGGGGTATCTGAGTCCAGTGACCCCTTCACCTTTAGTGCAGAGGGCTCTCTGCTTAAATAAGTATGATTTATCTACAGTAGTGACAACTTATTGGTATGTGGACCAATCCAATACATTCATCACCTGAAAGCCCAGATCTAATTTTAACACTGTAGTGAAGGGTATTGACAAGACCTTATACTTATTTCAGTGAGATGACAAACTAATGAAAGATGAGACTTCCTGTGTCTTAGTCTATGTTTCGAGTCCTTTAGCACTGGTTTTACCTAACTGAGTGTTGCACTCTTTTGAAATGACTTCGAATGGCTCTCACTGGGTTGGCCTGGAGTTGTCACCGCCAACAGAGTGCACTGTGTAGTCACTCAACACAGCACCTCTTTGACAATAAATGAGGAGGAATTGGTTCTGCTTTAGAGAGGGCTGTACAGTACTTAAACACATTGTGACATTCTTATGGGAAGCTTCAAGGGCAGCACAGGAACACGCTGTAGTCTATCCAGCCATGTGGAGCGTCGCTAGACTCTACCGCACAGAACCCAATAAATTATTCATCCCCACAACGACATTGGGTCCCAGATCAGGTTTACATTGTCATACACTGATCCCTATAACAGAATATGGGGCACGCACGCACGCACGCACGCACGCACGCACGCACGCACGCACGCACGCACGCACGCACGCACGCACTGTAATGCAGCACTGGAGATCTGATGATCTACTCTACTGAGCCTGAGGAGTCACATCACAGCTATGGGGCTTACGTAATGACAGAAGTAGGCACTTGTTGTGTTTTGAAAAACATTGGAGCCTTTTATTGTGCTTCACACATCTACAGTACATGTTGACATATTCCTAATTGACTTGACATCACATATATACTGTACATACTAACATGATGTAACTTTTCCTGTCTTTACATGGAAAGTGTGGTTATAACTCATTTATTCTACACATCGTCACTGTCTGATGAAAACCTTGTAACACATTTTTGGCCAATTTAAATGTTTTCTTTTCATTTATTGAAAGCAGCAACTCCCCTCAATGTACTCTGAATATTTCATGACTCTAGTACCCAAAACGTGTTCAAAATAGCTTCGGATGTTTTATAATTGTAAGTTCGTTAAATGGAAATTATGGAGAAAAAAAAACATTTTACTAAAAAGTTTTTGTGTAGGGTAATGGGGTTTTCATCAGACAGCAACAATATTTAACATTTTCGTCATTTAGCAGACACTCTTATCCAGAGCCACTTACAGTAGTGAATGTATACATTTTCTGTATTGGTGCCCCATGGGAATCAAACCCACAACCCTGGCGTTGCAAGTACCATGCTCTACCAACTGAGCCACACAGGACAATATGAGCATATATATATATGGCACCTACTTATCACTGACATATATATATATATATATATATATATATATATATATGTCAGTGATAAGTAGGTGCCATGTACAGTAGTGAATGTAATGTGATGATTTCACTCTCATACATTAAGTATTTGTTCCTCTGACCGGAGGCCATTATTCCACCTCCCAATGCGCACAGCGTAGAGAGAAGCTCCAAATCTAATCAGATTTTAGATACAGACACGACGACCTTCCCCTGGGGAAACAAGACGTGAATGCCTCGCAGTGTCAATCAGGAGAGATTCACACCTTTTTGTTAAGTCATAGCCTGCATCCAAATGTGAAAATGGTGTTACTTACAGTATAAGCTGATGAGCTAATTCAGTGTTGTTGGGGTTCGGAAATGATAAGACCGTTTTGTAGCACAGTGTACAAGGACCGTACAACCTCACAGGGAGTGAATGTACAGTAGAAGAGGGGTTTCATGGCTTCTGAGATGGGCTGGAATTCTAAAGTTGTGTGTGTGTGTGAGCTGATTCGGCTAGAGGTCAGAGATAATGCCCTGAGGATGGTTCTATTGGTTAGGGAGGCTCTGAGGGGATTGTGCTGCAGTGTCAGTTTAGGCAGGTTTGGAATAGACCACCACTCAACCGTTGGCCTCATAATGAGGTGCCAGAAGAACAGGCATCAGATGGGGGCAATTTGGAACTCATGAAATACTGGGCATTTCCCTGGAGGTAACCCTGTGCTACTTTTATCTGTCAGCCCTTGTCCTCCTCACAAGACCAGTCTTCCCCCATTATCCTGCTAACACTGTATCCTTCTCTCTTCTCGCTCTATGGATCCTGAAGCTGTCTTGTCCTTGTCCTAACTGAAGGGTCTGAGCTGCGCTGCTGGATGCTTCTGACAAGAAATGGTCTCTCATGAGCTTCCTCTATCATCAGACTGGACTAGGTGGGAGACGTGTTTGGGTTGGCGTCCTCCTGGCGAGGGGGTGGATTTATCACCTTATGCCACATAACTGTATTCATCTCCTCATCCCTCCTTGCCTCCATCCCAACTTCCTCTGAAGTAGGCCTAGAAACCAAATGAACCATGGCAGTGGTCTGAGATTTACACGCCACCCTCCAGGGCATGCGAAATGTTTATTAACTGCTCTCTTAAATCAGCCAGACAGAATTCTCCCATCTGATCGGCTAGAGGAATATGCAGCTCCTAGATTGTGAGATATTGATTGGTCTAGGATAGACAGGTCCTGACGGACAGGCGGCTTTCTCGATTCCTCTCAATTAGTTCCTTTTAATTACTATCCATACAGTATGGAGGCTACACAGTACATGAGGGACTGCAAATGAAACATATATGTGGTCATGTGTAGTGGTGCTGAGGGATGTCAATAGAACCCTTCTCAACCTACCTCATACCTTATAGCACCTCATGTTCACCTCATTATCAGTATCTTATAGTAACTCATCATTATCTTATAGTACCACATTATAAGTATCTCTGTTAGTACCTCATTATCACATGTAAGATGTTCTTTTGTACTGTGAGTAGTGCCTCTATTCTACAAGATTTATCAATGTTATTTGTGGTTCCTATTCGCTGATAGCTGAAAGTGGGTGCATGTAGATTAAAGGCATGTTTTGGGTCACGTCAGTACTTCTCTGTATATAGGACATCCTAGTGACTATTATACAGTCCTTGTCAACCAAAGTCAATGAGTGTCTGGGGTAAAACATGTAAGTAGGCCAGTCTGCCTGGAGTTGGTCAAACAATTTTAGGTTGCCTGCCTGCTGCTGATCACCCCAGGGATGATGATTCTACACGAACATTAAGGAAGCTTAACACTCTGACCTCTACGGCAGTACTTCCAAACACTTTCTATGCTCTTGGGGACTTTCCCCAATTTTCCTTAACTCTGAAATATACTGAACAAAAATATAAATGCAACATACAACAATTTCAACCATTATACTGAGTTACAGTTCATTTAAAGAAATCACTAAATGTAAATAAATACATTAGGCCCATATCTATGGATTTCACATAACTGGGCAGGGGCACAGCCATGGGTGAACCTGGGAGGGCATAGGCCCACCCACTTGGGAAACAGGCCCACCCACTGGGGAGCCAGGTCCAGCCAATCAGAATGATTTTCTCTCCACAAAAGGGCTTTATTACAGACAGAAATACTCCTCGGTTTCATCAGCAGTCCGGGTGGCTGGTCTCAGACGATCCCGCAGCTGAAGAAGCCGAATGTGGAGGTCCTGGGCTGGCGTGGTTACGCGTGGACTGCGGTTATGAGGCCGGTTGGACGCACTGCCAAATTCTCTCAAACGACATTGGAGGTGACTTGTGGTAGAGAAATTAACATTAAATTCTCTAGCAACAGCTTTGGTGGAAATTCCTGCGGTCAGCATGCGTATTGCACATTCCTTCAAAATTTGAGACATCTGTGGCATTGTGTTGTGTGACAAAACTGCACATTTTAGTTGCCTTTTATTGTCCCCAGCACAAGGTGCACCTGTGTAATGATCATGCTGTTTAATCAGCTTCTTGATATGCCACACCTGTCAGGTGGATGGATTATGTTAGCAAAGGAGAAATGCTTAACAACAGGGATGTAAACATATTTGTGCACAACATTTTTGCGAAATAAGCTTTTTGGGCATTGGAACATTTCTGGGATCTTTTATTTCAGCTCATGAAACACAAACACGTTACATGTTGCGTTAATATTTTTGTTCAGTATATATTTAGCATTTTGACAATGAAAAAGAGGGCATTCATTACACTTATGTGTGTTTTATGTGGTAAAATGGTCCCTTTACTTGAGCGAGGCCATGGAAGATAGAACCATTAGAGATGATCAGGTTGCTGTTGAATGTTTAATATGAGCATTATGTTACAGTAACAACACATCTTCATGTTCACATTATGACTAAATCCAGTTGTTACCATAAGGATGAACAACAAAGGTGTTGTTATATACAGTACATGTAGATGTTCAACCTTGAGACAGTCAGGCCTGCTGCGAGAGTTGTCCTTTTTCTCTATTTGCTAACCCCCTACGGAGAAAATTGAGGCAATTTGGAGAGATTACATACCTGAAATATGCATAGGTGATTTTTCCCCATTGTAATGATCACAAAATACCGCAATACATGCTTTTTTCACACAACAGGGAAATCCATGGTGTAGAAATCAGTATAGTGTCTATATCTTCTATAACTTCTCATCTTTAAGATACATTTCTTATTTCTAATTGGAAATACACATCAATGCATGCAGGAATTCCAAAAGGATAGGAGGAGCAAAACTGTAAAATCAATCCAAAAAAGTCAGGATGAACACACCTGAGAACTATGTCTATAACGGGATGGTGGCACCTGTGAATAGTTGTGACCCATTATTGGTTAGAAATACTCAGTAGTTCAGGGGGTGGCCCAGAATTACTGAGGCTACTGGATCAACCTGGCTGCTCCAATCATTTCTAGGCCATTGTTCAAGGTGGTGAAAGACAGAGAAGAAAAGAGAGTTACAGTAACCCTGTATGGAAACACAGAGGGTTGAATGAGGTTGTGTTATAATGGGGATCACTGGCCTTTCAGAAACACTGAGACATACAGTAGTTTATGAATGTTTGACCTTGAAATTAATTTATACACTTTGAAATGAATAGGTCCATTTTCATGAGGTTTAATCAAATTAATTTACAAGTTCACTGGTTAACTAATTTGCCCACAGTGGCATTAGTATTCTATTATTCCAATATTATTCTGTTTAAACAGCCTGTTCGGAGAACTTTTATCCTGCTCTAATTGCAAAGTTGATCATATACAGCATCATTCTCCACACAGATAGTAATACCTATGGTGTGAAGGTTTATCTGAAGGTAACTCAATGTGTTTGTACTTCATACCAGGTAGAAGACAAAGGCACTGTTTGTTCAGTGATACGTGTACCTCCATCACAGAGGAATTCCCTGACCACAGGTCACATTGATTTCAGGCCAAGTAACTAAAAGGACAACCATTGTCAAGCACTCAGGCCCAGACTTGCAATGCACTACGTCACCCCAATCAGTTTCACCCACCCCAATGGGCACATAAAAAGACCTAACGACCTGCATCTTACATCAGGGATGACCAGGTTTCCTTCATTGGTCCCAGAGACCAGATGAGTCTATTCAAATCACCACTGAACACCTGGCTCACCTGGCTCCAAGTTTCATTGGAGATAAGGGGCGGTTATACTGTATGCCCTCCATTACCCCTAACGCCCCAATTAAATATTTTCATGTGCAATGACAGTGGTTTTAGAAGAGCAAGCGGAGCATTGACGTTGTGATAGTCCATCTTTAGTTCCAACTTATTGGAGCTCTCTGACAGGCCAGATTGAAAACTGAATCCTGGCTGATTCCATTATGGCCCCTAGCCCTAACCTAGCTACATGTCCACATCCTGGTTCATCCGTAACCCTAGCCCCAACCCTAACCCTAGCTACATGTCCACATCCTGGTTCATCCGTAACCCTAGCCTCAACCCTAACCCTAGCTCCATGTCCACATCCTGGTTCATCCGTAACCCTAGCCTCAACCCTAACCCTAACATCGTCCAGTGGCTTCTACCCCTTTCGGTGTACACAAATCTGAGAGGACTGGATGTGGTTCTGTCTATGAGGATCGGTGAAGGTAAACTTCATTCGATTAGTAGCGCTGAAGTCCAAACAGATTCCCTATATGGAATTTTCCCCTTAGTATTAACATGGAGCAATATCTTGAGCGATGAACCACGCAACACAATCAAAAACATATTTTCACAAATATTATTTTCTAGTGAATTCAATACATATAATTGAAACTATTATTATACTGTAGTAGCTGGAAATATAACATATAATAAATTAAATCTACAGTAGGCTATAGCTACAATCTGGCTCCTTTTTCTGTGCTGTCTAAACCTGTACAGTTTCTCAACAGAGGAAACACCTAAGCACTAACCAACAAATCAAGAGATGCTGGAAGTGCGTGGATCACTGCTGTCTGGAGATTGTAACATAAGCTCTCATTATAGAAGAATACGCTTGACAGGAACTCAGGAAGTCATCTGCACATTATTCGCTTTTATTTTTTTGAAATATATATAGAAGAAGTGTGTCGGTGCAGTGATGCGAGGCACAATCACTGAACTGTCAGTTCCCTTGACAATATGGATGATTCATTATTATCAGTAACCTTATACTGGGAAATTAATTTGTGTATATGTCCAGTCTAGAATTGAATGAATGGTAGTGGACATATATTGTACCTTGCTGTTGCTTTAAAATGGAAGTACAGTACAGGGGAAATATGTTTGATGGAGTACACTCATCCATGAGTGATATTATTCCTCTATGGAGGATATATTGTATTTCACCGCCATGACAAACATAGACATATAATCTATGACAAGAACATATACCAAGATAAGAACATGCTCTTGAAGGGTTTTCTATCAAAAAGAGTAGACATATCATCACTGAATTCAGATGGACTCTCCCTCTGTTAAAATATTGAGTGTATTATGTGTGAAAGTGTCCCCCTAACACATCATACAGTACATGTCTATGTGTAACACCACAATTCCATTATACTCTATGTTTATCAAAACAGGTGTTGTTTTTCCCTCAAGATTGTGGAACGAAATTAAGCTTCTTCATTTGAGAGATGCTGCTGATTTTAGGGCCTGCGTCCAACTATAATGTCTGGGTTATGAAGCCTGTGCCGGCCTACCGGCCCCATGGTGCTTCAATCTATCTCCAATTTATAGGTGAGAGGAGGGTGCCAGCCCTCCTGGGTCTATGGGTCTCTCCAGGGAGGAGTCTGAGGCCCAGTCCTCATCCCAAACCTGTCAGTCTCCACTCTCTACCTACACCATCATCCCACCAGGGAGGAGAGGATTGCTGTTCCAGATACTTGTCTCAAAAGCCTTGTCCGTATTTTGATTTCTGGACAGGTTTAGAGGATTAAAAGACATTGTGATCTGATTGTGATCAGACGTTCCTGACCACCTCCGGTGGTAGTCAGGCGGCAGGTAGCCTCTAGGTTAGAGTGTTGGGCCAGTAACCAAAATGTCGCTGGTTCGATTCCCTGAGCCGATAAGGCGAAGAATCTGTCGCTGTGCCCTTGAGCAAGGCAAAACCCAATTGCTCTAGGGGCGCTGGACAATGGTGGAGTTGGCTGTGACCCAACTCCCTGCAGGTGTCTCAGGGGGAGTTGGGATATGCAAGAAACTAATTTCCATTACACACTTGTAGAAGTGTGGACAGCAAAGCCATTTAAATCATAATTATCCCACTTATGGCATCAATATGTCTCTTAAAATAAATGAATACATATTTGCATACAGTGGGCGGACCATTAAATCTGGTCACAATGTGAATACAGTGGACGGACAAGACACACATTTTAATACCATGTGTAAATGCAAAGTGGGCAAATCAGAATGTGGACAAAGGACGCATGTTAGCACCAGGTATAAACAGGGCTAAAGTCAGAGGGGGGAAATATTACTGTCTGGGCTAAGTTGTAACACACACACACGCATGCACACGCACACACACACACCTAGAGGACACTTTTTTACTCACGTCTCAGGAGAAGTATTAAACTCAGCAAGTGGCACTGTGCTGTAGGGGGAGCTCGAGTGAATGATGTATTTTCTCATGCGAGGAATGACCTTCACAAGAGCTCTGAAGGCCATTGTTCCTGTTACTTTTTATTGAAAAACTGCATTGACAGTGACTTTGCTCTTACAGTAAATCACTGACAAACTGACATTTTCACTGTTTCAATATCTGGAAAGCATCTTGATGAGGGAAATGTCATACTGTACACTTGCATTGTGTGGGACTAAAATCGAGGGCCTTCCCTCTTTGCTGCCAATATGGCCCTAGATGTCTTTACATATCAAGGAAATGGGCCAAATAGCAGTTCAATCCTCCGGTTTACTTGGTTATCGAGTCAGTCACTAGGAAGGCTCAATGAGGTGCAGTTCAAAGGTCCCTACTGGCCTTGATAAAGGGCAATTGAGCTGCTCCCAGAGGCCTGCTAATCCCTATAATTATGCTGTAGTCTAAGAGGCTCAGGCACCTCACTGGCCACCTCAGGTCACTTCATTATCTCAGAGAAAAATATCTGGTACAAATACTCTTAAAGGGGTAATGCAGGCAAAAACGTGATTTTCATGTGTTTTATATATATTTCCACACTATGAAGTTGGAATAATAGCTATTTGAAAAGACTGCCTGAAATTTCTGCTTGTTTTGAATGGGTGGGGTTTTGGACCAGCTGGCGACATCTCCAGGCGTTATAAGTTTATCGACCTATAACAAAAAGGGTTTGCCCTCCTCTCTGCCAAGAACAGCTAGGTTATTATTATATATATATCTTATTTATTTTTTATTTTTTTACATATCCTTCCCATTAGGCTCGTCCAATTAGGCCCTCCACTCAGACCTCTCCCATATAGTCCTTGCAAAATTCTTCTTTTTGACCATTTAATTGAAAACAATTATAGTAAGGTACTTAATTGTTAGCCAGAAAAAAACGTACTTTGAGATACTACTACCATATATTTAAATTCGAATTCAGCTGTTTTTTCTCAAGTACCTTAGCGTTAGTACCTTACTATGATTTTTTCAAATTAAAATGGTCAAACATAAACAAAATCTAAATAGCCCCATAACATCAGAGATCCACTACCATATTTGACAGTAGGTATGGGGTTATTTTCTGATTATGAATCCTTATTTAGAAGCCAAACCCATCACCGGTGTGCGTGGCCAAAGAGCTCTGTTTTCATGTCATCTGACCATAGCACCGGTTCCAATCCAAGTGCCAATGCAGTTTAGCAAACTCCAGACTTTTATATCTGTTGGAGGACATGAAAATAGAGCTCTTTGGCCACGCCCAACAGTGGTAAGTTTGGCCTCGAAATAAGGATGCATAAGCAGAAAATAACCCCATACAGTACCAATTTACAATATGGCGGGGGATCTTTGATGTTATGGGGCTATTTTGCTTCCACTAGTCCTGGGGCCTTTGTTAAGGTCAACGGCATCATGACCTTTACCCAGTACCAGGACATTTTTGCCAAAAAGCTGGTTGCTTCTGCCGGGAGGCTAAAACGCAAGTGGATCTTCCAGCAAAAAAATTATCCCAAGGACACAACAAAATCCACAAAGAAATGGTTAATTGGCCACAAAATCTAAATTCTGCATTGACCAGTCTCCGGACTTGAACCCCATTGAAAAACTGTGGTTTAAATTGAAGAGGGCAGTCCATAAGTGTAGATGAAGGATATCAAGGATCTGGAAAGATTCTGTATGGAGGAATAGTCTAAGATCTCTCCCAATGTGTTCTCCAATCTCATCAAACATTTACAAAAAGGCTCAGTGACATTATCCTCTCAAGGTGAGGTATTGAAATCAGGGTTGTCAATCATTTTGACTCCTATCTTTTTAAGAATAATTTGTATTACTTGTTAAACAAAATCTCTTTCTCTGAGCAATTTTGTTAGTGTAAAATAATATAATTTCCCAATTTGTTTGAGCATACAATATACTGTAGCTCAGTACTTTTTTTTGCTCATCTTTATCAAGGGATCCAATAATTCTGGATCTGACTCACTGTATCTAACTTGCTAAGTTATTGGGATTTAGAAGGCAGCGTAGCGATGATCCTTCTAAAACATTCAATAGCCAATAAAATATTAATCACAGTGTAAAGGGGAAAAACTCCTAGATAGTTACGAATGAAGCGATTTGTAAGTAAGGAGAGCTCTAACAACCACGAGTCAGAAGGAGGAGGACAGAATCGAAGAAGGAGAATTGTTCATGGGGATGGTGAAACTGTAGAAGAGGGGAGGGAAGACAACGTAGGAGAGTGGTGCTCCTCATCCTCCTTCTACTGGATATCATAAGGTGAATGCACCAACTTGTAAGTCGCTCTGGATAAGAGCGTCTGCTAAATGACTTAAATGTAAATGTAAATGTTCTATATTTAGAGTTCCACAGGGTTATGACCAAGTCCCCATCATAGATAGCCTAGTGGCTTACAATAACAACATGGCATGCTTGATATATATCTACAGGTAATTTACTCGCTTTCTAATTGCTATATTGACATATGCACTTATCCACACAGAATGTTTATTTAAATTCAATGTACATTGTTACACAGTAGATCATAGCCAGAGGGTGCCATAAGGATAAGAAAAATGCATTTATATTATAATGTGGTGAAATTGTCTTCTATTCTACATAGAGAGAACCTGATAAATACAGAAGGGATGGTGGAGGTAAAAAGCTGAAATACAAAATACATTCTCTAACACATTACACAAGCTACACACCATGAATGGACAAAATGGCGGGACAGAAAACCAATCTTCAGAACTTTGCCATTTATTGATACAGCAATCAAATAATAGGTTACGTATGGAGTTTCACAGACATGTCAGTGATCGACAGGCTTCTGCCTTGCTTTCTCCCCTCACACCACCTCTTGAGTTCGTACGGTATGAATATGTATACATGCAAACGCCACCACACCAAGCCACCCCTGCCAGGTCTCCACAGCTACAGGGAAACCCTGTGGCCACTATGACTTGTCGTCAGTCTTCTTCTTTGTCTGGAACTTCCGGAACTGCGATTGAATGGCGACGGCCGCCTTCTCAGTCTCCGGGGCGTCCATGTCGATGTCAAAGTCCTCCGCTGGGACTTCCTGGGACTTCTTGGATGCATCTAGAGGAAGAGGAAATGAGGCTTGTGACTGGTCTCCACAGAGTACTACACTACTACTCTGGGTTCCTCTGACTGGGAGGCCCTCTGAATACACATTACAATACATTATACAGGATACACACTGAATCACACTTCACAGATTTTCTCATGATAAGATATAAATATATATTTTTTAATCTGTATGTATTTTAATATGACCAAGTAAACTGTTGATCTAAAGTAGGGTTTCCCAAACTCGGTCCTGCTTAGATTATGTTTGGATAAAGAGGGAAAGATTTATAAATACAAGGTACTTGAACCAGAGAAGCCTTTTACCAGATCTGTTGTTGGTATACACAATTCTAATAGAAATGGGAAACCACAATGATCATTAACCACTTCAAACTGTTTTAGAATACAGTTTCTCTACAAAGCAGAGATTCAACTCTTTGGATTATTGCATGGAACATTCTCCTATTGGATTGATCTGCTTCAGTATGATCCACACAAAGAGAAAGGGAGAAAGACAGAGAAAGAAAAGCAAACTCATGTATCGATTGTGCAGCTAGCCTACCGGTCTCCTTGGGCTGTGTTCGAGTGCCTCTCTCTCCCTATTCAAGACCGAAACGCTAACTGCTATGTCAAGGCTAGCTTCAACCACTGGCGTTTCTACGTTTTGAAGACATTGGGGGCTTAGCCCAAAGCCAGTAAAAAAAAACAAGGAATTTCAACAGCTAAATGCATGAATTTGGTGACCTTTGAGATAAACATTGAGAGATTAGGGGCTCTATTCATTCTGGATCGCTGAAGTTTTACAGATTGCGCGCTAGAAATGTAAAGGTACATTTCCCGATTGAGCTGACATATGCAGTGTTTACCGTGAATACAGTCTCCACTAGGGAACATTGCCTGTAAATTTCAATCATGCTGTAATACAAAATTTCCACGATTCGGATTGAATAGAGCCCTAAATCTAATACGTTTTTTTGTGTCTAACTTTCATTTAATTTGTCATTTTTCAATGGCCGTTACACAGGTACAGGTATAATATTCAGACTAATATCAATAAATATATTCACTTATCATATTTTTTGTTCATATTTTCCCATATATATTTTTCTACTAATTTTATAATAATACAATATAAATATATTATATTCAGATGGGAAGGTACAAAAACTTGCACCTTCCCATCTGGCACAGCAGACACTAACAGTACTCAATTACAGTAGCTATTGTGGGTCTCTCTACTCTGGAAAAAAAGTACAAACTCTGTAATGCGTCAAAGAATTCGCCAGCTTCTGGGACTACCTTGCAGGTGTAGCATAACACCAGGATAAACTGATGTGCATAACAGTGGATATACAGTACCAGTCAAAAGTTTGGACACACCTACTCATTCAAGAGTTTTAATTTAGTTTGTCTATTTTCTACATTGTAAAATAATAGTGAAGACATCAAAACTATGAAATAACGAATATGGAATCATGTAGTAACCAAAAAAAGTGTTAAACAAATTAAAATATATTTTTTATATTTTAGATTCTTCAAAGTAGCCGCCCTTTGCCTTGATGACAGCTTTGCACACTCTTGGCATTCTCTTAACCAGCTTCATGAAGTAGTCACCTGGAATGCATTTCAATTAACAGGTGTGCCTTGTTAAAAGTTAATTTGTGGAATTTCTTTCCTTCCTAATGTCATGGTTCCTCCTGGCACCAGAGGGCGGCAGAGACCACCCTAGAGACTTTTATTGGACTCAGGTGTAACTTATTATGTCATGATTGTGTTTTCTGTGGTCCTTTGCAGAAGCTTGAATTGTTTACCATGTGCGTTAGTTTCCTGAGTGAGTTTTCGAGACTTAGTGTTTGTTGTTTTTTCAAGTTTACTGTGATCCTGTGGCTACCGTATCTCAGTAAAGAATTATATTTATCCTTAACCACTGATTCCTCGTCTGGTCTCTTCTCTGCACCTGGGTCCAACCTTACCACGTCACAGCAAGCTTCTGCCTCCAACATCGACCCAGCAGAGATCCCCCAGATCAGGAATGTTGTAACCCACCAAGGAGCACTGCTGGGGCAGCAGCAAGAACAACTCTCCCAAATATCAGAGACCCTCTGGGCCCTTACCGACTTCCTCCAACCACAGTCCAACCCCAACCCAGGAGGAGTCAATACCCAAGTCTCATCACCCACAGGCGTCGCCGTAGTTCCTCCAGGGAATCTGCACCGGGAACCCAATATCCCAGCCCCACAGCGGTATGATGACCACTCAGGAGGATGCAAGGGCTTCCTCACTGCTCTCTGGTGTTCGAGCTACAGTCCTTCTCGTTCTCCTCATTGTTCTCAGCGAAGGAGACCACTGATCTCATGATTACCCATGTCTTTTGACTTCTCCAGGACATTGTCTCAGATCGTGGGCTGCAGTTTGTTGCACGGTATTTTAAGGCCTTCTGCTCCCTGTTGGGGGCGTTGGTGAGTCTGTCCTTGGGGTTCCACCCACAGTCGAATGGGTAAACTGAGCGGGCCAACCAGGAGCTGGAGAAGTTGCTCCACTGTTTTGTCTCCACTCAAGCCAGCAACTGGAGCAAGTTCCTCATCTGGGCGGAATATGCTCATAACACACTGCCGAACTTGTCCACTGGACTGTTGCCGTTCGAGTGCCAGTTCGGGTTCGCGCTCCAGCACGTTTCCTGAACAAGAGGCCGAAGCGGGGGTGCCATCAGCCGAGGCGTTCATTCGACAATGTCGCCGCACCTGGTTCAGAGCGAGATAATCCTTGCTCCGCTCCTTTGCCCGACACCAACACCAGGCAAACCGGCACCGAATACCTCTTCAACTCTTCTGACTGGGTCAACAGGTGTGGCTGTCCACCCGTGAGCTTCCCTTAAAGGTGGAGTCGCGGAAGCCCGCTCCACGCTACATAGGACCATTCAAGATCCTGAGTCGCATCAATCTGGTCACCTATCGTCTCCAGCTTCCCAGGTCCATGAAAGGACAGGGTCTGTCTGTCCTTTCATGTCTCCCGTCTCAAGCTGGTAAGGACCAGTCCATTCTCTCCCCCCACACCTGCTCTTCCGTCCCCTCAACTTGTGGATGGCCGCACGGCCTAAACGGTCCGGCGTCTGTTGGAGGCTCGACCCTGCAGTACCTGGTAGACTGGGAGGGCTACAGTCCCGAGGAGCGGGCATGGGTGCCTGCCCGGGACATCCTGGATCCGGGTCTTGTTAGACTTCAAACAACTACGTGGTGGTCATCATGGCTCCGCAGCTGGAGACGCTCCTAGAGGGGTGGGGTACTGCCATGGTTCCTCCTGGCACCAGAGGGCGGCAGATACCGTTCTAGAGACTTTTATTGGACTCCGGTGTGTCTTATTATGTCATGATTGTGTCCCTGTTAAAAGTGGTGTGTTTTCTGTGGTCCTTTGCAAAAGCTTGAATTGTTTACCATGTGCGTTCGTTTCCTGAATGAGTTTGAGACTTTGTGTTTTTTCAAGTGTACTGTGATCCTACGGCTACTGTATCTCAGTAAAGAATTATGTTTACCCTCAACCACTGATTCCTCGTCTGGTCTCTTTTCTTCACCTGGGTCCAACCTTACCACGTCACACCTAATATGTTTGAGCCAATTAGTTGTGTTGTGGTAGGGGTGTTATACAGAAGATAGTCCTATTTGTTACTATACCAAGTCCATATTATGGCAAGAACAGTTCAAATAAGCAAATAGAAATGACAGTCCATCATTACTTTAAGACATGAAGGTTAGTCAATGCGGAACTGATGAGTCCAAATAGTTTCATTATCTAGCTCGCTGGCTAGAGTAGGCCACTTTGTAGGCTCACTCAACTGAGCTGCTAGCTAGCTAACTAACTTTACACACTGTTTGGCATTGTGAATTAAATGTAATCCGATAGCTAACTTCCTATTAGATAGCTATCTTGATGTAATCATCTCAAAAACGTCTCCAAATGCATTTATAGATAGTAGCCATGGAAGAGGGTGTGGGTCACCTAAATCATCCTCTTCCCTACCAGTTGGCCCTGGCTGCTGCTGTTCTAAGTGCTCCACTGGCCTGCTGTTTTTATCTGTACGCCTATTTGTCTCATCTGCAAGGTAGCAAGGTAGAGGTGCAACATGTAATTAGTTCGTTTTAAAGTTACTGTATACTGACACGACCAGGGCAACTCAACTGTAAAGAAAAATGTAAGTGTCCATAACAGAGCCACACAACTCCAAACATGACAGACGTTAAGATTACATAACATTTGCGGAGACATAATGTCACGCCCTGATCTGTTTCACCTGTCCTTGTTCTTGTCTCCACCCCCCTCCAGGTGTCACCCATCTTCCCCCATGTATTCATACCTGTGTTTTCTGTCTGTCTGTTGCCAGTTCGTCTTGTTTGTTCAAGCCTACCAATGTTTTGTCTCAGCTCCTGTTTTTCCCTAGTCTCTCTTCTTCTCATCCTGCTGGTTTTTGACCTTTGCCTTTCCTGACCCTGTACCCGCCCGCCTGACCACTGCCTGTCTCTGACCCTGAGCCTGCCTGCCGTCCTGTACCTTTGCTCCACCTCTGGATTATCAACCTCTGCCTGACCTGACCCTGAGCCTGCCAGCCATCCTGTACCTTGGCCTCTGCTCTGGATTATCGACACCTGCCTGACCTGACCCTGAGCCTGCCAGCCATCCTGTACCTTGGCCTCTGCTCTGGATTATCGACACCTGCCTGCCTTGACCTGTCATTTGCCTGCCCCTGTGGTTACAATAAACATTGTTACTTCACACAGTCTGCACTTGGGTCTTACCTTTATTCATGATACATAAGGCCAATTCCACCACTTTAACCAGTTACTATGCTGTTAGTATATAAGAATACAACATTTATTATGAAATTTACAGGCAATTCACTACGGAATCCTAGTCTCTCATGATTGAAGCCTGCTGTATCTTTGGTGCTAACATTAGCAAAAAATAACAGCCAAATACAGCCTTAGCAACTGTCCAAGCAACCATCCAACAACACTGTAGACCTATTGAAACTTATGAAAAGTATGAAGTTTTGGAAAGAGCGCAATGGCAGCTGGAACTGCAAATTCGACAGTTATGATGGGGGTGGTTTTGCCGAAAGGAATCATGGGAGTTTGAGCTTTGAACAACTATAAATATGATTCTATAGGTTTTTGAGCATCAATTTAAAATATTTACAGATGGTATTAGACAAAGACCTCTTATACACTATATTAGACCCGGTCTTTGGAACTTTGGCTTTCCTAGATATGGCTATTATATTGTGATCACTACATCCTATGGATTTGGATACTGCTTTAAAGCAAATTTCTGCAGCATTAGTAAAGATGTGATCAATACATGTTTATTTAATTCCTGTGCTGTTTGTAAATACCCTGGTAGTTAGACTGACAACCTGGACCAGGTAGCAGGCACTGGTTACAGTTTGAAATGTTTTCTTGAGTGGGCAGCTTGATGAGAGCCAGTCAATATTTAAATCACACAGAAAATATAGTTCTCTGTTGATATCACATATATTATCAAGCATTTCACACATATTATTCAGATACTGACTGTTAGCACTTGGTGGTCTATAGCAGCTTCCCACAAGAATGGGATTTAGGTGAGGCAGATGAACCTGTAGCCATATTACTTTAACAGTATTTAATATTAGATCGTCTCTAAGCTTAGATTACATAGCCTATATGGAATAACAGACATGAGCCAATCATGCTACCTGTAGAATGGATTAGGTTATAAGACCTCTATGATTAATCCATTTCGTCACTTCTACCTCCTCAACATTGAGGAGCCCACATGCCCATTTTAAACAGGGTTAAATATCTAGTTGTAGTAAAGTTCAGCTTCAGTCCACAGGGGTGCACTGTGTCACTGTCAGTAGATATATGCTTCAGTCAGTAAAAAGTTCTCATCTCTTTGGTCTCAGCTAGCTAGCCAACCAGTAGCTACTGAAGTGGCTAGCCAGCCAAGCTAACTACATAAATTAAACCCATGAAATATACCCGCTGGAAATAAACACTTTTCCTAATATCATGACATATCAACCTTCGCTTGCCCATTCACTAATTATACTGTTAAATAACTCTGGCTGATAACCAATAGTTTATGGATGCTGAGCGCTAATGCTAGTTTATTAGCATTAGCCAATTCTTATGCTAAGGGTGACTAGCTAGCTAGTTAACTAACGTCAACCCTGCACAAACCTGAGACTAACTCTGTTGCTGCTGCTGCTGCACGTTGACTTTCTGGCTGTTCTGCAGTCTCCACCTCATTCACTATTGCCTGCTTATGCTCAACCTGCTTGCTTTTTTTGCCTCCCTTGCAGAAGAGTATGAATATCCATTCTCAATATCCATAATTGCTATGTGCTATGCTGCAGGCTCTAACTGAGTGACAGGCGTTTTGCTGAGTGATGACTTCAAAGACAGTACAGTATGAAGATAGGCAGAAACTGCTTTTCCAATATAAATCACAGATCATATTTGTAGGCGGTGTCATGGTGACGTTGGCTAGTTAAGCTCATGAGCATAAACACTTCATGAAGTCTAACGGTCGTCTCGTGCAGAACTGTGCATGTGCAGGCCATATTTTGTAAAACACTGGAATGTTCAACTCTTTTAGACATTGGCTCGAATCTACGTTGTGCCTTTAGATTTCGAGAAAATTAACAACTAAGGAAGAATGTTTCACTTCCATCATTGACTTCTCATACCCCAAACCCCGGGCTGGTCTGTTTGGTCTGTTTTGTAAGCGTTCCCGGATGTCTCACGATGTTGCACCTCTGGGTTTAGAAACTCTGTGATGACTTGACATCTAACCAGCACTGTAAAGCTGGCGTCAAGGGACTTGAGCGGTCCATTGCGTTGTGAAATCTCGACCAAATCACAGCAGGCAAAGGTGCATCACTCCAAGGGCTTCTTGCAGTGCCTGCTACTGCCTAGCGCAGTATATTGTATTTTTCTTTTGTCAATAAAAATTACAAAAAATACTGCATAGCGCAAGTGATGTGGGGTTATGGAAACTCATATCAGACGTACAGCCTGAAATAAAAGATGTAATAAAAACATCAAACGGTTTGGGGCTGGACCAAAAACATCCAGGGCTGAAGCCCAGGGCTAACGTTGCCACTGGCTTTAACCCCTGCATTAATTGGTATTGAATTTTCCTAAGCTCTAATGTGCTCTGTATTCTTCTCTCAGCATTAGCTATTGAACTCTGCCCTACTCGGTATCGACAACGAGATGTATTCATAAGCTTTGTGCTGCAAAGGACAGAGAGGTGTTTTCAACCACAACGTCTTCATTTTGAATTTCAGGACTCAAAGCTGATGGGCTAAATTTGATATCTTACTACAATGTAATTATCTAAACTATAAATGTGTCCATTCAAAATGTTTTAATAAATAGTTGAGGTTCTTGCATGGTATTTTTTGGGGGATTCTTCATCAAGCCGAAAAATGTTGGTGGCCCGAATGACAATGATGAATCATGTTCACTGGGGTAGCTTTAGGAGTCGTCTTTTCTCCATACAGGACAGATTATCTAAGTTATTACTCTTGGCAGCACTTTCTGCAGCCATGTCCTTGCTCTTATGTGAATGTAATGCCTGGTGTCAGGGTGACACTCTGAATAGTCTTTAGAATACTTTTGCTGCAGGATTTTTTATTATTTTACAGTATATGTTTATGGCAGCTGGATGGTGGTTACAACTGTTATCAAAGACTATATGACATCATGCCACAGTAAATTGATTCACCCTGTCTCAATGCATGGGTTCCTTGGCCGACTTCAACATACTGTACTGTGACAAAACGGAGCTGGGTGGATTTTTGCTATAAAACAAATAGTATTTTCCAAAGTCATAGAATCTGAAAAGGTCCTTCATGAAAAAGAAAGGACAAAAACACGATTGTAGACTTCAAGCAATGACCTCAGGTCCCATTATCTGGACGATATGTGATCAATGTACAGGCAATAAAATGCACATGTCATTATTACCTACTCATGTTACCTTCACAAAAGCCTCGCAACTAATACAATAGAATAACAATTTGACAGGTGTGTGTGTGGTCTTTCTACTCTCATTCTCATAGGACCCTAACTTGGAAAGGAAAAGACAGCCTCATCAAAGCGAACCAGTTGGCCATCTCTCACTCCTCTTTAGTGTGTGTGTGTGTGTGTGTGTGTGTGTGTGTGTGTGTGTGTGTGTGTGTGTGTGTGTGTGTGTGTGTGTGTGTGTGTGTGTGTGTGTGTGTGTGTGTGTGTGTGTGTGTGTGTGTGTGTGTGTGTGTGTGTGAGTCCCACATGGGGCTTTGCGTGGCTTTGTGTGTGAAGGTCAGGTAAATACCACTGACCCTAGCTGCATCTCCCCAGCCACCTATTTTTTTTTTACCAAAGCATGAGGTAGAATCAATAGGTTGGTGCCTCATTGACTGTTTGCCTTTTGTGTTTTTATTTTATTTTAACAGTGGCTACTTTTTGTTTTACTTCAGGGATGAAGTATACAAAATAAACATGTCATGGTGACAAGTAAAGTGAACTTCAATATGTACTTGTACTACAAATATAGTATTATGTTCTGGGACCAGATAATTATTTGACATCCATTATTTTATTGTTATGTATTGGATCCTGCTGTGTGTAATAATGGGTTTATTTAGATATCAATTTGGACTTTCCTTAAATATTGGTGATATTTAACAGAACAAGGTGAATATATTCTGGGTATAATTGAGCTAATTATGAGAGCATAAGAAAATGGGTCATCAGGCCTCACATTGAGAGCTAGTCCATAGCTAAGTATAGTACATGATGACTTTGATCTCAAAGATGAGGGAGTTGGAGATTATGCTGTGCCTCATTGAAATAAAAATATTAATCTGCATAGTTCTCCATTTGGGGATACCTCGCACATTATTATGAACTGTTATAAAATCTATGAACTATAAACTCTGTGAACTACAGTATAGTATGTAATGTAATGTATTAATCCATATAAAAGGTTGAATGGAGTTGTTTCCTCACATCCGGTGGTGTAGTGGAGGATAAATGCAGTTTACCCACCTTTTGTGGAAAAAATGCATTGAAAGTATAAGGAGCGTTACTTTTTTCACTGCGACCAGGCGATCAGAGTTTACCCACCTATTTTTTTTAACCAATTATCACTGCACACATCAAATGAAATAATGTCATGTACTTTCAGATCATACATTAAAATGCTATTTTATACATGATATAACCATGTCATCTCTCCATCAGCACCCCCAGCTGTTTCTATGAGAGTAGGACTTCATACAGCCAGGGAACATACGGCCTCAATGTATGACAGCTGGGATTCAATCAACCACTCTGTCCAAACTCATTACAGATTAACCTTAAATGTTTTAGGTAGATATATGAATATTGTCATATGAATATTGTGGTTATGTGAACGAGTAATTTACGTGATTGAGTGATCATAGTCAGAATCTCAGAATAGGCTTCTGCAATATCTCTCTCTCTCAGAGCAAGTTGCTATCATTAGTGTAGATGTGGTGACTTCATATCTCCAAACCCCTGGCTGATGCTCCTGTTTGGTGGGCCCTAAAGTGTGTCTTTCAGTTGGCTCTGTGTTGTCATGCACACACACTCATCATGACATGTTAAGGGACAGCTACGGTGGCACTTGTAGTATGAACGGACATATACTCAAATCATGAAAGTTTGGACTGGACCCGTATTAGTTTTTGTAAGAGAGGGGGAATCTTTTTTGGTTACCTTCTTTGTAAAAAATGATCTACGTTTAATCTACTTCCTTCAGATACATGTTCTATTTCCCTCCGTATCGAGAAAATCTAATTTAATGGGATCCTGCTGATAGTAATTCCATTCCATCTCTCTGTAGAGACAGTTATCATGCAAAGAGCCTTGGCTTTGACTACGATGCTCTTCAGAAATGCGGAGTACAGAATGAATAGGGTGTACCAATGAATATGAATACATATCTCTCTCTGTTGTTGTCGTTGGTTTTGAAAGGCTTTCCTCTATTGGCTAGGTATGTAGAGTTGGGGAGAGAGTCAATAGCACTGTTGGACTCCCTCCTCTGCAGCCTAAGAGCTCTGTGTATGTATTGAGTGGGGCTCAGGATGCTGTGGAAGCATTTTTCCCCTGCCTTCCAAGCATTAAATTAATTGTCAAGGTCAGACAACAAAGGCATTTCAGTCTTTTGTGTTGTTGTGTGCATGTGCATATGTGCCTGCGTGTGTGTGTTTTAATTAAGTGAACAAAGAGAGCAGGCCTTAATCGTGAAGCACAATAACATTGGTTGCCTGTACACTGTACCAAATCAAATGACATTTTATTGGTCACATACACATGGTTAGCAGATGTTAATGCGAGTGTAGCGAAATGCTTGTGCTTCTAGTGCCGACAGTGCAGTAATATCTAACAAGTAATCTAACAATTTCCCAACAACTACCTAATACACACAAATCTAAAGGGGTGAATGAGAATATGTACATATAAATATATGGATGAGCGATGGCCGAGCGGCATAGGCAAGATGCAATAAATGGTATAAAATACAGAATACTGGTACGGCAACTGCACCACCCTCAACCGCAAGGCTCTCTAGAGGGTGGTGCAGTCTGCACAACGCATCACCGGGGGCAAACTACCTGCCCTTCATGACACCTATTAAAGTGGCATTATTTAAAGTGGCATTGTTTAAAGTGACTAGTGACCTATTCATTAAAGTGGCCAGTGATTGGGTCTCAATGTAGGCAGCAGCCTCTCTGAGTTAGTGATTACTGTTTAGCAGTCTGAAGGCCTTGAGATAGAAGATGTTTTTCAGTCTCTCGTTCCCAGCTTTGATGCACCTGTACTGACCTCGCCTTCTGGGTGGTAGCGGTGTGAACAGGCAGTGGCTTGGTTGGTTGTTGTCCTTGATGATCTTTTTGGCCTTCCTGTGACATCGGGTGGTGTAGGTGTCATGAAGGGCAGGTAGTTTGCCCCGGTGATGCGTTGTGCAGACTGCACCACCCTCTAGAGAGCCTTGCGGTTGAGGGCGGTGCAGTTGCCGTACCAGTCTGTGATACAGCCCGACAGGATGCTCTCGATTGTGCATCTGTAAAAGTTTGTTAGGGTTTTGGGTGACAAGCCACATTTCTTCAGCCTCCTGAGATTGAAGAGGCGCTGTTGCACCTTCTTCACCACACTGTCTGTGTGGGTGGACTATTTCAGTTTGTCTGTGATGTGTACGCTGAGGAACTTAAAACTTTACACCTTCTCCACTGCTGTCCCTATCAGAAGTTCACATACACTAAGTTGACTGTGCCTTTAAACAGCTTGGAAAATTCCAGAAAATTATGTCATAGCTTTAGAAGCTTCTGATAAGCTAATTGCCTAATAGGCTAATCATTTGAGTCAATTGGAGGTGTACCTGTGGATGTATTTCAAGGCCTACCCTCAAACTCAGTGCCTCTTTGCTTGACATCATGGGAAAATGAAAAGAAATCAGCCAAGACCTCAGAAAAAAAATTGTAGACCTCCACAAGTCTGGTTCATCCTTGGGAGCAATTTCCAAATGCCGGAAGGTACCACGTTCATCTGTACAAACAATAGTACGCAAGTATAACACCATGGGACCACGCAGCCATCATACCGCTCAGGAAGGAGACGCGTTCTGTCTTCTAGAGATGGGCGTACTTTGGTGCGAAAAGTGCAAATCAATCCCAGAACAATAGCAAAGGACCTTGTGAAGATGCTGGAGGAAACAGGTACAAAAGTATCTGTATCCACAGTAAAACGAGTCCTATATCAACACAACCTGAAAAGCCGCTCAGCAAGGAAGAAGCCACTGCTCCAAAAACGCCATAAAAAAGCAAGACTACGGTTTTCAACTGCACATGGGGACAAATATCATACTTTTTGGAGAAATGTGCTCTGGTCTGATGAAACAAAAATAGAACTGTTTGGCCATAATGACCATCGTTATGTTTGGAGGAAAAAGGGGGAGGCTTGCAAGTCGAAGAACACCATCCCAACCGTGAAGCACGGGGGTGGCAGCATCATGTTGTGGGGGTGCTTTGCTGCAGGAGGCACTGGTGCACTTCACAAAATAGATGGCATCATGAGGCAGGAAAATTATGTGGATATATTGAATCAACATCTCAAGACATCAGTCAGGAAGTTAAAGCTTGGTCGCAAATGGGTCTTCCAAATGGACAATGACCCCAAGCATACTTCCAAAGTTGTGGCAAAATGGCTTAAGGACAACAAAGTCAAGGTATTGGAGTGGCCATAACAGAGCCCTGACCTCAATCCCATGGAAATTTGTTGGCAGATCTGAAAAGGTGTGTGCGAGCAAGGAGGCCTACAAACCTGACTCAGTTACACCAGCTCTGTCAGGAGGAATGGGCCAAAATTCACCCAATTTATTGTGGGAAGCTTGGGGAAGGCTACCCGAAATGTTTGACCCAAGTTAAACAATGTAAAGGCAATGCTACCAAATACTAATTGAGTGTATGTAAACGTCTGACCCACTGGGAATGTGATGAAAGAAATAAAAGCTGAAATAAATCATTCTCTCTACTATTATTCTGACATTTCACATTCTTAAAATAAAGTGGTGATCCTAACTGACCTAAGACTAGGAATTTTTACTGGGATTAAATGTCAGGAATTGTGAAAAACTGAGTTTAAATGTATTTGGCTAAGTTTGTATGTAAACTTCTGACTTCAACTGTATATCTCTCTGGTTCAAACAGACAGTCATCAGAGCTTTGGGTTCACAAGAATTCTAAGGGTAATTTATTTTCTAGAGTCAGGACTTTAAAGTTGAATAGTGTTGCAGATATCCTGTGTTTTGTTAAAGATAGACTAGGATGAGGAATATTGAATTGTTGTTGAAATACACAGTGTACAGTGCCTTCAGAAAGTATTCACACCCCTTGACTTTTTACACATTTTGTTGTATTACAGCCTGAATTTAAAATTTATTAAATTGAGTTTTGTTTGTCACTGGCCTACACACAATACCTCATAATGTCAAAGTGGAATTATGTTTTTCAAAATGTTTAATAATTAATTAAAAATGAAAAGCTTGGGGGGACAAAATGGCGCCGTAGAGAGAACACTGTGTTTCAGCGAGCTCCCGTGGCATTCGTAAATTTATATTCTTTCATTAATCTCCTAGCTTGAAAAAGTGGTAGAATTGGCTAAATAAGTTATCCTGCAATGAGTCTTGACGGTTATTTCTCAAAAATCTCCGACAACATGCCCAGCAGAGCTACTAAGAACTCGACCAAAACCACCATCCCTGTAGATGTGCAGGAGGAGCTAGCTTACGTTAGCGAGGCTAGCACCGTTGCGGATCCAGGCACAATGGACCTGGTGATTCAAAAGATGACGGACAACATTACTAAAGTGATCGATGTTAAGATAAGAACGGTCTTGGAAGCAATAGCAGGCCATTCAGCTGAATTACAGAGGGTGGTCAAACGTGTCGATGAGGCGGAAGGAAGAATCGCTACAGTGGAAGCCTCAACTACATCTATGGACACTAAGATGAAACCACTTGAGAAACAGGTGCGCGAAATGGCGGAGCACATTGACGACTTGGATAATCGAGGACGCAGATGCAATATTCGTGTTGTGGGACTCCCGGAACATTCTGAAGGGACACGTTCAGTAAAAATTTTTGAGGAATGGATCCCTGACTACTTACAAATGGACACTAAGGCTGGTCGTGTGAAGCTGGACAGAGCTCATCGCTCTCAAGCACCGATACCCGGTCCCAACCAGCGCCCACGGCCAGTGGTTATAAAATTCCACAACTTCACCGACAAGCAGCGCGTTATGGATGCGGCTAGAAATATCGGCTCTGACGGTAGTCAACGTAAAGGTCCAAAGGTCTCATTCTTCAATGATTACTCCACAGCGGTTGTACGAAGACGCAAAGGGTTTGATGAGGCGAAGGCTCGACTCAGGAGAATGAAGATGGACTACGCACTGTTGTACCCGGCCACATTGAAGATTATGGTCAACGGATCGCCTAAGAAATTCTCCACACCTGAAGAGGCTGCTGCGTTTATTGACTCTCTCGGGTAAATAACTTTAAGCTGCGCCGCCGCAGCATTGGATAACTTTATTATCTTATTTGAACCTGATCATGAAACAGTGGTGTGAGCTCTCACATGCTCCGGTTCAGTAATATTCGTATTTTTATTATTTTTCTTGCTAAAGTAACTGCCGCTATAGCTCAGGCTGAGATATGGGTGAATCTATATTGGTGCCCAGGCTTGGTTTTAGGTGGAAGAGCCTCAATCTTCATATATTGATTTTCATTTTCATATGTATAAAGGACGAGGCTATTGAGTGGCAATGCAGACTTAAGAGTCTACATTGGAAAGTTGAAATCCCCTGCATGTTAGCTAGTGGGAAAACCCCCTTTTGGATCTTTACATGTTTAATTTTTGGGTTTAGTATAGTTAGAGTTCAGGGTTCATATCGTTTGTTTATGCTCGGTGAGATAGAAGAGAGTTCAACACATGGAAAAAGGTACCACCCCATTTTTACAGTGGGATTCAGTCTGAATATGAAACGGTCAAAGTGCAATGGCAGGTAATACACTGCGTGTATGTACATGGAACATTAGAGGGAGCCATAATCCCATTAAAAGGAAGAAGGTACTGTCTTTTTTGAAAAAAGAAAATGTTGATATTGCCCTGTTGCAAGAAACTCATTTGGATGATAAGGAACATCTGAAATTACAACAAGGGGGTTTTGGTCAAGTGTTTTTCTCATCATTTACATCCAGAAGTAGAGGTGTAGCAATTCTTGTGAAAAAGAACTTACCACTTAAGGTCTTGAATTGTGTGAAAGATAAATCTGGTCGCTTTGTTATAATTAATGGTACTTTACAAGGGCAGAGCATCTCCATAATGAATATTTACTTCCCCCCTGCCCACCCCCCTGATTTCCTCACCAAGGTATTTCTAGACTTTTCAGAATTAAACTCAGACACTGCAGTGGTTGGAGGAGATTTTAATTGTTTGTTGAACCCCCTTATTGATAAGTTTCCCAGCGGTATAGCTTCACTCTCCCCTCGAGCTAAGTCACTTAAAGCTATTTGTGATGATCTGGGGTATGCTGATGTTTGGAGAACTTTTCACCCCTCCAACAGAGAGTTCACTTTTTTCTCTGCACCTCATGGATGTCAGACTAGAATAGATTACTTTTTTATGCCCAGGACGTCTTTGCAGTCTGTTTTATCTGCTAGGATAGGAAGCATAGTCATATCTGATCATGCGGAGGTGATCCTGGACATAAAACTCAACGGGGCATTCAATCTGTCAAGACATTGGAGGTTGAATACAACCATCCTTAAAGACCATACGTTCACATCATATTTTATTACAGAGTTTAAAGCATTTTTCTCTATTAACTCTCAATCAACAGATAATCCCTCGCTCCTTTGGGAAACCTGTAAAGCGTACGCCAGGGGTCTGATGTCATACACAGCCACTAAGAGGCGGAAAAAGCGTGAAAAGCAAAAAAGGTTAGAGGGTGAATTAGGAACTAAAGAGAAGGACTACATTAAAACTCCCACTCCTTCCCTATTAAAGGAAATATCAGTTCTTAGATCAACGTTGGACTCTCTCCTAACACAGGACGCTGAAAAGAAAATGGGATTTGTCAGGCAAAAGCTATACGAACATGGCGATAAGCCAGGAAAGTACTTGGCGTACTTAGCTAAAAAGAGAGCTGACTCACAGTCAATTGCTACTATTACTGATTCGGATGGCAATCATTTATATGAAAATAAATTGATAAATGACTCATTTAAGAAATTTTATGCAAATCTTTATGCCTCAGAACTGCCAAATGACGCACCCAAATTAATGGAGAATTTCTTTTCTAAGATTGAGCTCCCTACTATCTCCGAAGACCAGAGGTCTCTCCTTAATGCCCCTATTACCGAGGAAGAGATAATGTTCGCAATTAAGAATCTGCAAAACGGTAAGGCCCCAGGACCAGACGGGTTTGGTAGTGAATTCTATAAAGAGTTTCATGGCCTGATCCTTGAGCCATTGCGTGATATGTTTAACCACTCATTTTCAAATGACCAGCTCCCTCAAACGCTGAGGGAAGCCAACATATCACTTATTCTCAAAAAGGGAAAATGTCCAGAGTCTTGTTCCTCGTACAGACCAATTTCCCTTCTGAATGTGGATAGAAAATTACTTTCTAAAATTCTAGCCACAAGATTAGAGGACTCACTGCCACTAATTGTGAAAGGAGACCAAACTGGCTTCATTAAGGGCCGTAAGTCGTGCAACAATGTCAGGCGGCTTCTTAATGTAATTCAAGCCTACCAACAAAGTGCTAGGGATGGTCTTGTGCTCTCCCTAGATGCTGAGAAAGCATTTGATCGTGTGGAGTGGTCTTACCTACTCTTTGCTCTAAATAAATTTGGTCTAGGGGACAACTTTATAAAATGGGTGAAAGTTTTATATGAGGATCCTCAGGCTGCTGTCCTTACTAATGGGCTAAGGTCAAATAGCTTCTCTATATACAGAGGTACCAGACAGGGCTGCCCTTTGTCCCCCCTCCTATTTGCACTCGCTATGGAACCACTGGCTGAGGCCATCAGGGTAACGCCTGCTATACAGGGGCTGCTCATTGGTGATGTTCACCATAAAATAAGCTTGTATGCTGATGATGTCCTGATATTCATCTCTAATCCCGAGACCTCAACTACATCTCTTATTAATATTATTCAATTATTCAGCGAATTCTCAGGCTACAAGATTAACTTAACTAAATCAGAGGCTATGCCACTTGGTAGCCTTCACTCTGTACCTAATACTTCTCCCCCCTTCCCTTTTAAATGGTCTCCCTCAGGCTTTACGTATCTGGGTATATTTGTAACTCCTAAATTCCAGCAAATGTACAAAGCCAATTTTGTTCCCTTGTTTGATACAGTAAGACAGGATCTGGAGCGCTGGAACTCTCTCCCGATTTCTTGGTTGGGTAGAATATCCCTCTTGAAAATGAACATTTTACCTAGACTACTTTACCCAATCCAAATGATCCCAGTATTACTCTCCAATAAGGTAATAAAGGATGTAAATGGATGGCTAAGTTCCTTCATATGGAGTAAACGCAAGCCAAGGCTTAAGATGGCAATATTGCAGCTGCCAAGTTCTATGGGGGGCTTGGATCTGCCCAATATCAGGTTCTATCAGTGGTGTGCCCACCTATGTTATATTTCTGATTGGATCACAAACGATGACTCCTCTATTTGGTTAGACATTGAGACTTCTCTTTCAAAATACCCCTTACAGGATCTTTTATTTTTCAGAAGTTTCAAGTCTGTAGAAGATCACTGCAATAATCCTATTACACTTAACACACTCAAGGTGTGGAGGTCAGTTCGGCGCTTCCTGGGAAGGTCCAAACTGACCTCTGCTCTTACCCCAATTCTTAACAACCCAGATTTTGGTCCAGGATTGCTGGATGCTGGCTTTAACTCTTGGCTTAATAAGGGCATACGCAGACTAAATGACTTATTTGCTGATAAGATTCTATTGTCATTTGAGCAGATGGTGGAGAAATACCGACTCCCAAAGCAGGACTTTTTCCGCTTCCTACAAGTAAGACATTATATTGTGAAGAGCACCACCTTAATTGGTAACCCTGATATGTCTGTCATTGAGAGAATGCTTTTCTTTCCACAAAGGAAAATGTCTGTAAGTCTGTTTTATGATGCTTTAAGGTCCTTTCCTGCTGTCGATACACAGAGGGTGAAACAAGTGTGGGAGAAAGAATTGTCTGTGACTATTGACGAAGAGATGTGGGAGGACATTTGGAGATATGCAAAAACAATATCTATATGTAATCGTACTAGAGCAATCCAATTAAGAATAATACACCGATTGCATATATCCCCAAATCGCAGACATGCCTTTAGCCCCTCTTCCTCTTCTCCTCAGTGTCTTAAATGCAAAACTGATACAGGCACCCTAACACATTGTTTATGGTCATGTACCAAAATACAAAGATACTGGTCTGGTGTTCTGCAAGAAATTGAAAAGATCCTAGGGGTTGATCTAGAATTGGACCCAGTTTCTTTACTGTTGGGTCTCCCTAGTAGGCATGTTACTTCTGTGAGTAAGAGGAGGCTTTATAACATCCTTACCTTTGCTGCAAGGAAAAACATCCTTTTACGGTGGATTAGTGATAAGGTTCCTTCTATTAAAGATTGGCATAAGATACTTTTTGAATGGGTGCCTCTGGAATATCTGACATGTACATTGCATTCTAAAACAGATCAGTTCTACAAAGTGTGGGAACCCTATCTAAATTACCTAGAACCTGAGGTATCAGCTATTATGCTGCAAGGATTCTCTTAGAATGGTGGTGATCTATGTATTCAGAACTACACTGTATGTTCCATGTGTGGAACCTAACTTCTTAGTTTAAACCGAGCTTTTTTGTTTAATCTCTGTTTGTAAGTTTGTTTAAAATGTATGTATTGAGAGACGCAATGATGGGGATAGGGTGAGAGAAGCGGGGATAGGAAAGTGGTGTGCGTATGTGTGTATAGGTATATGTGTATATATTTAAATGTATGCGCAGATATGTGTAGGCGGGTGCCGTATTTTTTTATTATTATTATTATTTTTTGCCTTGTCTCTGTTGTTGTATCTCTTTAATATGGGTGAAAATTGTGAAATTCCAATAAAAATACTGTAAAAAAAATAAAAAAAAATAAATAAAAAAATGAAAAGCTTAAATGACTTAAGTCAATAAGCATTCAACCCCTTTGTTATGGCAAGCCTAAAAAAGTTTGGGAGTAAAAATGTGCTTAACAGGTCACATAATAAATTGCATGGACTCTGTGTGCAATAATAGTATTTAACATAATTTTTAATGACTACCCCATCTCTGTACCCCACACATACAATTATCTGTAAGGTACCTAAACGGTTTGTCCTGTATACAAAGTGTTATGTTTGGGGCAAATCCAATACAACATATTACTGAGTACCACTCTCCATATTTTCAAGCATAGTGGTGGTTGCATCATGTTATGGGCATGCGTGTAATCATTAAGGACTGGGGAGTTTTTCTGGATAAAAAAAAAAGTTATGCAAAGGCATAATCCTAAAGAAAAGCCTGGTTCAGTCTGCTTTCCACCACACACTAGGAGATTAATTCACCTTTCAGCAGGACAATAACCAAAAACACAAAGCCAAATCTACATTGGAGTTGCTTACCAAGAAGACAATGCATGTTCCTGAGTGGCCGAGTTACAGTTTTGACTTAAATCTACTTGAAAATCTATGGCAAGACGTGAAAAGAACCAATTTGACAGAGGTTGAGACTTACCCAGAAAGACTCACAGCTGTAATTGCTGCCAAAGGTTATTCTACAAAGTATTGACTCATGCGTGTGAATACTTACAGTACCAGTTAAAAGTGTGGACACACTTACTCATTCAATTTTTTTTTTTTTTTTTTTTACTATTTTCTACATTGTAGTGAAGACATTAAAACTATGAAATAACACATATCGAATCATGTAGTAACCAAAAAAGTGTTAAACAAATCAAAATATATTTTAGATTCTTCAAAGTAGCCACCAATTGCCTCAATGACAGCTTTGCACACTCTTGGCAATCTCTCAACCAGCTTCATGAGGTAGTTATTGCGAAAATTCTGTACAGCTTCCAGCGCATGTTTAGTGTGAACACAGAAGCTGTACCCGCTTTAAGTTACAGTTTTAACAGTGGTGTAACGGCAGTCCTCCTCCTCTTTATCTGAAGAGGAGGAGTATTGAGGGAACCAAGGCGCAGCGTAGTGAAATGACATACTTTATTAACGAAAACACGAACTTGACTAAACTAACAAAACAATAAACGGTGTAGACAAACCTAGACGACGAACTTACATAAAACAAGAAGAACGCACGAATAGGAAAACATAGGCTACACAAAACGAACAAACCGTAAACAGTCCCGCGTGGTGTACAGACACAGACACGGAAGACAATCACCCACAACGAACACTGTGACAACGCCTACCTAAATATGACTCTTAATTAGAGGAACGCCAAACACCTGCCTCTAATTAAGAGCCATACCAGGCAACCCAAAAACCAACACAGAAACAGAAAACATAGAATGCCCACCCAACCTCACGTCCTGACCAACTAACACACATAAACTAACAGAAATAGGTCAGGAACGTGACATAACCCCCCCCATAAGGTGCGAACTCCGGGCGCACCAGCACAAAGTCTAGGGGAGGGTCTGGGTGGGCATCTAACCACGGTGGTGGCTCAGGCTCCGGGCGAGGTCCCCACCCCACCATAATCCATCCTAGCCTCCATCTCCCCCTAAGAATGTCCACCCTCCTTTTACCCCCACAAAATCTTCTTAGTAACATCACATATAGGGACAGCACCGGGACAGAGAGATAGATAAAGACAGAGGGATAGCACAAGACAGAGGGATAGATCAGAATATAGAGGTAGCTCAGGATAGAGAGGGAGATCAGGATAGAGGGGCAACTCCGGACTGAAGGGCAGCTCCGGACAGAGAGACAGCTCTGGACTGAGGGGCAGTTCTGGGTATATAGCCGTTTCTGGCTGAAGGGCAGCTCATGGCTGACTGACGGCTCTGGACGCTCATGGCAGGCTGACGGCTCTCGACGCTCATGGCTGGCTGACGGCTCTCGACGCTCATGGCTGGCTGAAGGCTCTGGACGCTCATGGCTCACTGACGGCTCTCGACGCTCATGGCTGGCTGACGGCTCTCGACGCTCATGGCTGGCTGACGGCTCTCGACGCTCATGGCTGGCTGACGGCTCTCGACGCTCATGGCTGGCTGACGGCTCTCGACGCTCATGGCTGGCTGACGGCTCTCGACGCTCATGGCAGGCTGACGGCTCTCGACGCTCATGGCAGGCTGACGGCTCTCGACGCTCATGGCGGGCTGACGGCTCTCGACGCTCATGGCAGGCTGACGGCTCTCGACGCTCATGGCAGGCTGACGGCTCTCGACGCTCATGGCAGGCTGACGGCTCTGGACGCTCATGGCAGGCTGACGGCTCTGGACGCTCATGGCAGGCTGACGGCTCTGGACGCTCATGGCAGGCTGACGGCTCTGGACGCTCATGGCAGGCTGACGGCTCTGGACGCTCATGGCTCTCTAACGGCTCTGGCTGCTCATGGCTCTCTAACGGCTCTGGCTGCTCATGGCTCTCTGACGGCTCTGGCTGCTCATGGCTCTCTGACGGCTCTGGCTGCTCATGGCTCTCTGACGGCTCTGGCTGCTCATGTCTCTCTGACGGCTCTGGCAGATCCTGTCTGGCTGGCGGCTCTGGCAGATCCTGTCTGGCTGGCGGCTCTGGCAGATCCTGTCTGATTGGCGGCTCTGGCAGATCCTGTCTGATTGGCGGCTCTGGCAGATCCTGTCTGGTTGGCGGCTCTGGCAGATCCTGTCTGACGGGCGGCTCTAGCGGCTCCTGTCTGGCGGACGGCTCTAGCGGCTCCTGTCTGGCGGACGGCTCTGTAGGCTCATGGCAGACGGGCGGCTTTGCAGGCTCATTGCAGACGGATGGCTCAGACGGCGCTGGGGAGACGGATGGCTCAGATGGCGCTGGGGAGACGGATGGCTCAGATGGCGCTGGGTAGACGGATGGCTCAGACGGCGCTGGGGAGACGGATGGCTCAGATGGCGCTCGGGAGACGGATGGCTCAGATAGCGCTGGGGAGACGGATGGCTCTGGCCGGATAAGGCGCACTGTAGACCTGGTGCGTGGTGCCGGAACTGGAGGCACCGGGCTAAGGACACGCACCTTCATACTAGTGCGGGGAGCAGGGACAGGGCACACTGTATTCTCAAAGCCCACTCTATAACTGATGCGTGGTACCGGCACTGGTGACACCGGGCTGAGGACAAGCACATCAGGATTAGTAGGGGGAGAAGATACAGTGTGTACAGGGCTCTGGAGACGCACTGGTAGCTTAGTGCGTGGGGCCGGAACTGGAGGCACCGAACTGGATACACGCACTACAGAGAGAGTGCATGGAGGAGGAACAGGGCTCAGGAGACGCACTGGTAGCCTAGTGCGTAGTGTAGGCACTGTAGGTACTAGGCTGGGGCGGGGAGGTGGCGCCGGAAATACCGGACCGTGGAGGCGTACTGGCACTCTTGAGCATTGAGCCTGCCCAACCTTACCTGGTTGAATACTCCCGGTTGCCCGACCAGTGCGGGGAGGTGGAATAACCCGCACCGGGCTATGTAGGCGAACCGGGGAAACCATGCGTAAGGCAGGTGCCATGTATGCCGGCCCGAGGAGACGCACTGGAGACCAGACGCGTTGAGCCGGCCTCATGACACCTGGCTCAATACCCAATCTAGCCCTCCCAGTGCGGGGAGGTGGAATAACCCGCACTGGGCTATGCACTCGTACAGGAGACACCGTGCGCTCTACTGCGTAACACGGCGCCTGCCCGTACTCCCGCTCTCCACGGTAAGCCTGGGAAGTGGGCGCAGGTCTCCTACCTGCCCTTGGCCCACTACCTTCTAGCCCCCCCCCAAGAAATTTTTGGGAATTACTTACGGGCTTTTTGGGCTTCCGTGCCAGACGCGTTCCCTCATAGCTCCGGTTCCTCTCTCCGGTAGCCTCTGCTCTTCTCAGTGCCTCCAGCTGTTCCCATGGGAGGCGATCCCTACCAGCCAGGATCTCCTCCCAAGTGTAGCAACCCTTTCCGTCCAATATATCGTCCCATGTCCATTGCTCCTTCTTTTCCTGTCCCTTACTCCGTTGACTCCGCTGCTTGGCTCTGGTATGGTGGGTGATTCTGTAACGGCAGTCCTCCTCCTCTTTATCTGAAGAGGAGGAGTATTGAGGGAACCAAGGCGCAGCGTAGTGAAATGACATACTTTATTAACGAAAACACGAACTTGACTAAACTAACAAAACAATAAACGGTGTAGACAAACCTAGACGACGAACTTACATAAAACAAGAAGAACGCACGAATAGGAAAACATAGGCTACACAAAACGAACAAACCGTAAACAGTCCCGCGTGGTGTACAGACACAGACACGGAAGACAATCACCCACAACGAACACTGTGACAACGCCTACCTAAATATGACTCTTAATTAGAGGAACGCCAAACACCTGCCTCTAATTAAGAGCCATACCAGGCAACCCAAAAACCAACACAGAAACAGAAAACATAGAATGCCCACCCAACCTCACGTCCTGACCAACTAACACACATAAACTAACAGAAATAGGTCAGGAACGTGACAAGTGGCCAAGTAGGCTACAGTAGCTATTTGATCATAATGTAGGCTTACCAGAGTGGCCTACCATAAAAAATTATGGAGAATATGCATCCCATAACATCTTAACATGGGAAATAGCTGTTATATAATTCAGCCTACAGTAGCAGCCAAAGTGTGGTGTTCAATGTAGGCCTATATTCCATAGAGAGACTTTAAAAAAAAACATGCTGTGCTTGACACTAACCCGTTTATCCACTTGTCCTTCAGACAAGGAGGTGACTGAAAATGTTGTTGTGTTGTTTGATGCAAGAAACCACATTACAAAATAAAATGCATCATTATTCCCATACCATTAGCAGACAAATTATGCTACCCTCTGCCTATTGGACATAACACTGCACCTTTAAGACAATAAAAAAGCTATTTACCTGACTCGCTTTCAAATACATCTAGAAATACACATGTTTTGTGCTCTTGTAGGAAGCAATCACTCCCCTATTGCTGACTACAAATTATATACAGTATAACTGGGCAAATAAACTCACTGTACAAATGTACAAATGTTCACACGTCGCTACAGGTAGCTCTCGCTTTGATCTCAAAACAAGCGCATCTACACACGACCACTCATGCTGTAAAAACAGTCCAGGTCAAAGTGAATGGCATAGATCCATATATGGCAATGGTCTGTTTGCATATATGCCTACTGCAGCTCTGAATGGTTATGGCTCACCTGTCTGTGTAGAGTACTGCTGCAGCGACCACCACAGAACATCAACATTGTTTATCGCGCTGTTCGTGTTGCTGAAGCTGCAATATAATTACAGCCATTTCTGACTGAAATGTTCTGTTACTGAAATCCTTAATTTGTTAAGGAAAATCATTCCCTATTCCCTCAACCCTTGCTCTCTTTACGTGACACATGTATGCATCGCATGCACGTAACCAATAGGGCCTAACCTGTAGAATATCATAATCACATCAATAAATTGTTTATAAAAAATCTCGGAACACCGCTATCACATATGACAGCAAAATGGATGCAGAGGACGTGACAAATACACTTGAAACAGAGGAATATTTACTGGTTGCTCAGGAGGTAAAGAGGAAGTCAGATGTGTGGAATAAATTTGACTAGTTGTGGAAAATACTGGAGATCAAGAAAAATAAGGTAAGGAGCAAGTTCTGCGTGCATATTATGTGTGCCAAACAATTTGGAGCAGTGTAAACAACACTAAATACATTATAAGCATACCAGAGAGTCTGTTGTAATGTTTTTTGGTTGTTGTAAAACCTTAATTACAACAAAAACAAAAACAGTCACATTCATTCGTTAACGCAGTTGGCGAAATTGGAACGGTTAATTTATTGTTTATGCTAAATATTCAAGGGTCGCTTTGCTTTAATTTTAAAACTAAATGCTTGATTGCATTCCAAATCACGAATGACTCATATGCTGTTTGATGACACAAACAAATGAATGATTGATTGATACAGTAGCCTATATAATTACTGAAATATATGCCTAAGTAAGTTACGGTATTAAGACTAAACAGGGTGCTCTCTTAGGCCTAAAACTCGATGGTGGTTATACAAGGCTGCTATACTACGCCTACTATTGGTAACGACATGACTTACTTATTATTATAATGATGATTGTAATAATAATAGTATTAATAACAATAAGAAGGAGATCAAGAAAAAGTAGGGTTATTATTATTACAATTTTTTTTCTGACAATTTGGAAAAGTGTAAAGAATACAAAATAAATTATAAGTAATACCAGAGAGGCTGTTCTAATTTTTAAAAAAGTGTAAAGCCTTTATTATAGCATAGCAAAGGTAAAAAATTGCCGAATTTGTGAAATTGTTTAGCCGACATGTTGTGGTTGCGTGAGGCTTGGTACTCACAGAATCAGTAGGCTATTAAACAAACACTCAAAGAGGCAACAGAAGCAGGATCTGTCTTATTTCTGTAGATATATATGCATATATATAGCCAGGCACATTTAAAAGTTAGGATGTTGATTATAGACCTAATTAAGTTGGGGTTTCCTCTCTCCTCACTTTTAGTCCACTCAGACAGGTGCGAATCAGACAGGTGTCTTGTACACCATGATTATTTAAAAAATGTTTGCTACTGCTGGACTAAAGAAATCTCGGCCGACCAAAACAGGCTATCGACCAAACAATCGATCAGTCGACTAAATGGGGTCAGCCCTAAACACAACAAAATGTGGAATAAGTCAAGGGGTATGAATACTTTTTGAATAGAATCTTCTACATGTCAAGTCTGCTTTAACACTGGAGTTTAAACTCCCTCTGTGACGGTCTGTTCCTGTCTACTCCTGTTCCTATCTACGTTCGTCCTTCATCCCTCATCACCGTCAACTGCGTAACATCACCAGGAAGAGAGATAGGGGCAAGAAGTGGGCCTTTTAAAGCTTGTTTAAGATGCCAGGGGCCAGTGTGTCAGTTATGGTCCACCCCCCCCCCCCCCCCCTCTCGCTCTCCCTCTCTCAGCATGTTGCTCTGGCTGTGGCCAGCTGCTCTTTTTTTTTGCAGAAGGGCACAAATATCCCTGTTTTAAAATGCTTACCATACTCTGCCTTCTTTTATTTCACATAACGCAGAACAGCAGTGTTTTTCATAGGGCACTTAGACCCTGTTGTTGACAAATTTGTAATAACAAAAAGCTAAATACATAACGGGTTAAAGGCACTACAAGGACATATAGGATGTCCTCAGTCCCATATTGCAAGGCTTTGAAAGATTTCTAATTACTTAAAAATTATGTTTTGTTTACCTTGTCCTCCAGATGTTTTGCTGTTTCCGCCCGCTGCACCAGATCCTTGTCGCTGTAAAAAACACAATTGACACAAAAAATATTAGGTTTCGGACTTTCAATCTGTATTAGTGTTTTTCAGAAGCGTTATTCAAGGCAAACCCCCTCTAGACTCCAGTAGGAAAATGTGACATTTCCCATGATCCTCTGGGTTTTAGACGCAGGCCAAGCCTCGGAGGGTCTGACTCCAGGAGCTGTTGTGCACACTTGTCAATAAGATTGTGTCCTCTTGAGCGCTTTGACAACCAGAAGGGGCTGATGCCCTAATCTGGTGTACTAGCTAGCGTGCTCTAGTATAGCGAGTGGCCTGGCCCTTCCAGTGACTGTATGAATAAGGCAGAAGCGGCCTGCGGGATCTATGGGGATGGGGACAGTGACGGTTAGGGTTGCATAGCTACCAGTAGTTTACCAAAGTAACTGGAATCTTCAGTAATTTTGGTAATTAACAGAAAATCTATGGCAATCTACCATATTGGTAATTTATACTTGAATGATTTTCAAAAAAATGTATTCATATATAGTATTCATTTTCTGTGTCCATATTGTCCATGAGTTTCTAGTAGACAGACCAATAATGGCATTAAATATTATTCAAACAAAAAAAAATTACCCCTTTTTTTTCTCCTCAATTTCATGATTACGATCTTGTTTTATTGCTGCAACTCCCCTAATGGGCTCGGCGAAGGTCGAGTCATGCGTCCCCCAAAACATTTCTCGCCAAACCACGCTTCTTAACACCCGCAGCCAGCTGCACCAACGTGTCGGAGGAAACACCATTCAACCGATGACCGAAGTCAGCCTGCAGGCGCCCGGCCCGCCACAAGGACTCACTAGAGCACGATGAGCCAAGTAAAGCTCCCCCAGCCAAACCCTCCCCTAACCCGGACAACGCTGGGCCAATTGTGCACCACCCTATGGGACTACCGGGAACAGCCGGTTGTGAGACAGCCTGGACTCAAACCAGGGTCTGTAGTGACACCTCTGGCACTGAGATGCAGTGCCTTAGGCCGCTGCGCCACTCGGGAGGCCAGGCATTATTTTCAATTAACTCTGCAACTCTTCCAACTATTGACTTTTTTCACAACTGCCACTAGTTTGACACCAAAACACTGAAAACAAATACATACTGACATAGAAAAAATACAGAAAAGATATTAAGGATATTTCATGCTGAAACCATCATATTAAACAACAATGGTATTCACTAAGTTTATGTTTTGTATTTAGGATATTTTTTCTGCTTTCTCATTCAATTGTTTTTGTTGAAAATCATCATATTTAATTGTTTCATATATTTTACATGTGATAAGGCCACACAGAGGGCCAGAGATAATTACAGACATTGTAAAAATTGGAAGTACCCAAAAGGGCCAATAGATGTCTTGTGATAGATTACATAAAATCCTTGAAAGACACCAAAATTCTTGTAGTTTACTGGTAAACTTAGGTTTCCAAGTAATATACCATCCTTTTGCAACTCTTGTGACAGGGGTGGAGAGAGGCCTGAGGAGGGAGATCTGATCCCCCAGGCCCAGTCATTTACTAATGTTTGACATTGCCACAGAGCAACACCGGAGATTGTGAGGAGATGCAGTGGGGATACTGAGCTACGGTAGTGGATATGGAAAAACAGCCTCATCGATACCACAGAGACTCTACCATCCCAGTTCTCTGAAATACCATGGGTACACTATAATTCATGTCTTTCCATATCTGATGCAACATAACGGTATGAGTCACCTACAGTCTGAAATCACAGCCCATCTCATCTCGCCTACATTCTGATGGATGCTACTGATTTTAACCACTTTCCATTCCAAAAGCTCTACCTTTCATTACATTAACTTGCAAATAAGCTCCATGCTCTGAAGAAATACAGGAGCGGGTGTGTAAAAGGTATCTTCACCTGCTCCGATTTGGGTAGCGAGAGCTTTCTGGGTAACTTTGTTGACTACGGGTATTTGAGCTGAACAGTGAACACTCAGAGGTTCCACTACGAATGAGATGCACCGGGTTTAGACACAATGTGCTGTTTGAACTTGTGAGTGCAGGTACTGTCCAGATAGCACTACAGATGTAAGGATCTTAATTTGAGCCCATTTGCGACAGTGGGAAAATAATCCTGCAGCAACAGGAAATGTAAATGATTGTGGATTATAATTAATGTACAAAAGATGGAGAACATATGCATATCCAGGTACAGTGTGCAGCGTTTCCTTTCTGTTTTCGATTATAATTAATAGACATTTTTGTTGGGGTTGATACATTTTTCATAAGGGAAAATCAAGTCTGAAATTTCAAAGTAGAAATTACAAACTTCAGAAGCTTTTTAAAACCTCAACTACACGTTTTAAATTTCCTGCAAGTTCTCCTGCAACAGGGTGATCAAATTAAGATCCTATATCTGCACACTAAAAGACCCAGGCACGGTAAATGCAGATATTACATTAGAGAGGAGTACAGGAGTGACAGTCTCTTTCACAATGGAGAGATTAAGGAGGCTATTCATAGATTCATATTATACTCATCCTTTTAATATGAGGCAGTGGTGCGAGTGAGAGAAGGGATATCACAGGGAATGACAAAGGAGCAAAAAGACTGCTGCAGAGGACCAGGGTGAAAGGTTGGATCTTAAGCCTCTTACGAACTGTAAGGCATTTGGGTTGTTCACAGCAGCAAGCATGTTCTGCTGAGACATTTCAAAGAATTTCAATGGAAATAAATAGTGTAATGGAAAGTGGCAGATGGTACTATGTATGGTGAATCTCAAGCTAGCAATATACTACACTAGCTATGCATCTAACCAACCCCATTCAGTGTGAGTAAGGGACCTTTATACGGTTTGGGACCTTTTTCTAATTTATGTCAATAAAAGGTTGAGCATCAAGGGACTGACGGTATAGACCTCTCAAAAAGATAATGTTCCTATACCAAGGCTCATTTACCACAATGAAGGATGTTAAAAAAAAGTCTTAAGGATCCGCCCCTTTTTTCAATTTTCGCCTAAAATGACATACCCAAATCTAACTGCCTGTAGCTCAGGCCCTGAAGCAAGGATATGCATATTCTTGGTACCATTTGAAAGGAAACACTTTGAAGTTTGTGGAAATGTGAAAGGAATGTAGGAGAATATAACATAATAGATCTGGTAAAAGATAATATAAAAAGAAAAAACCAACTGTTCTTTTGTCTTTTTTTTTGTACCATCATCTTTGAAATGCAAGAGAAAGGCTATAATGTATTATTCCAGCCCAGGTGCAATTTCAATTTTGGAGAGATGACATCAGTGTATGTGGAAAGTTTTAGACTGATCCAATGAACCATTCAATTTCTGTTCAAAATGTTGTATAAAGACTACACAAATGTGCCTAATTTGTTTATTAATACATTTTCATTTTCAAAATTGTGCACTCTCCTCCAACAATAGCATGGTATTTTTTCAATGTAATAGCTACTGTAAATTGGACAGCGCAGTTAGATTAACAAGAATTTAAGCTTTCTGCCGATATCAGATATGTCTATGTCCTGGGAAATGTTCTTGTTACTTACAACCTCATGCTAATCACATTAGCCTACGTTAGCTCAACCATCCCGTGGTAGGGACACCAATCCCAATTAAATGCAGCAATAAAAGCTGATTACATCAGATGATCCTGTTGTTTCCTACTCCATGCTAATTCAACATTAGCATCTCTCCAGGACTGTGTTGGTGTCTTCATTTATCTTCAGAGCCAAAACAAATAATAGCTAGTGAGATTCAATGGAGAGGAGCATGAAGAAACCAAATTCCAATACTCTGTCACTGCCACAAACATTACCACACCATTCATTCAATATGTACATAATTTATAAGCACCTACCATGGAGACACTTCCCTCTATATAACTTCCAAATAAGGACCACAACAACTCTAAACAAAATGAACGTAGGACTTCCTGCCCAATGTGCCATTGCTCATGGTCGACCACAATTGTATTACTCCACCTGAAATATTAAAAGACAAATAAGGGCTAGGCCTACAATGTATTATATGAGTCCCTGCATTATTACAACATTACATATTTGAAATGGTTTCTCTGATGCATTATCAACTAGGGCTGGAAATTGCCAGGGACCTCACGATCACGATACTTAGGTGCCGATATGATATGCATTGCGATTCTCACAATTCTATTTGTATTGCAATTCAATACTGCAATTTTATTGCGATTTAATGTTCCAAACATATTGTTCACTATACAGTTGAAGTCGGAAGTTTACATACACCTTAGCCAAATACATTTAAACTCCATTTTCACAATTCCTGACATTTAATCCTAGTACAAAATTCCCTGTCTTAGGTCAGTTAGGATCACCACTTTATTTTAAGAATGTGAAATGTAGGAATAATAGTAGAGAGAATGATTTATTTCAGCTTTTATTTATTTCATCGCATTCCCAGCGGGTCAGAAGTTTACATACACTCAATTAGTATTTGGTAGCATTGCCTTTAAATTGTTTAACTTGGGTCAAACGTTTCGGGTAGCCTTCCCCAAGCTTCCCACAATAAGTTGGGTAAATTTTGGCCCATTCCTCCTGACAGAGCTGGTGTAACTGAGTCAGGTTTGTAGGCCTCCTTGCTCGCACACGCTTTTTCAGTTCTGCCCACAAATGTTCTATAGGATTGAGGTCAGGGCTTTGTGATGGCCACTCCAATACCTTGACTTTGTTGTCCTTAAGCCATTTTGCCACAACTTTGGAAGTATGCTTGGGGTCATTGTCCATTTGGAAGACCCATTTGCGACCAAGCTTTAACTTCCTGACTGATGTCTTGAGATGTTGCTTCAATATATCCACATAATTTTCCTGCCTCATGATGCCATCTATTTTGTGAAGTGCACCAGTCTCTCCTGCAGCAAAGCACCCCCACAACATGATGCTGCCAGCCCGTGCTTCACGGTTGGGATGGTGTTCTTCGGCTTGCAAGCCCCCCCCTTTTTCCTCCAAACATAATGATGGTCATTATGGCCAAACAGTTCTATTTTTCATCAGACCAGAGGACATTTCTCCAAAAAGTATGACCTTTGTCCCCATGTGCAGTTGCAAACCGTAGTCTGGCTTTTTTATGGCGGTTTTGGAGCAGTGGCTTCTTCCTTGCTGAGTGGCCTTTTAGGTTATGTCGACATAGGACTCGTTTTACTGTGGATACAGATACTTTTGTACCTGTTTCCTCCAGCATTTTCACAAGGTCCTTTGCTGTTGTTCTGGGATTGATTTGCACTTTTCGCACCAAAGTACATTCATCTCTAGGAGACAGAACGCATCTCCTTCCTGAGCGGTATGACGGCTGTGTGGTCCCATGGTGTTTGTACTATTGTTTGTACAGATGAACGTGGTACCTTCAGGCGTTTGGAAATTGCTCCCAAGGATGAACCAGACTTGTGGAGGTCTACAATGGAGGTCTTTGCTGATTTCTTTTCATTTTCCCATGATGTCAAGCAAAGAGGCATTAAGTTTGAAGGTAGGCCTTGAAATACATCCACAGGTACACCTCCAATTGACTCAAATGATGTCAATTAGGCTAACAGAAGCTTCTAAAGCCATGACATAATTTTCTGGAATTTTCCCAGCTGTTTAAAGGCACAGTCAACTTCGTGTATGTAAACTTCTGACCCACTGGAATTGTGATACAGTGAATTATAAGTGAAATAATCTGTCTGTAAACAATTGTTGGAAAAATTACTTGTGTCATGCACAAAGTAGATGTTCTAACCAACTTGCCAAAACTATAGTTTGTTAACAAGAAATTGGTGGAGTGGTTGAAAAACAAGTTTTAATGACTCCAACCTAAGTGTTTGTAAACTTCCGATTTCAACTTCATGTCTGCTGCAGAGGGACAAGAGAGAGCATGAGAAAACAAGTTTCGATCAGTCATGGAAATAAAAGTGCTGAAAACATGTTGGCTCACTATTTAAAAATAAGATGGAGAACAACTTATAAGATGAAAAATACCAGAGTTTTGGCGCAGGTACAGCCGACTAGTGCTATATAACGCTACCTACAGTAGCAAAAAGAAAACACCATTAGCTACCTAATGGCGTCATAAAGGTGTTTCAGATCTTGCAAAGTCACCTTCCTCATCACCATATATCCGGCTGGCTGGCTGGGAGACACTGAGGTTCTCAGCTCATGTTTCCCTATGGCTAATGATCAGGGCTGTCTGATGAATTTCTCCTCATGAACATAAGTAGAGGGAGATGAAGAGTGGAGGAGAGGGGGATCGATACATCCTGCATTTCCAAGACTAGCTCAGACAAACATGACAAGGAGAAGATGGATGACCAGAATCAACTCTCTGAGCGCCTACTCGTGTCTGGGAAAGAGAGAGGAAAAGGGCGAGAGGGAGTCCTCAACGGTGTGGGACTGCAGTATCTATGCTTCCCTCCTCTCTCTGCAGGGTTTTCAACTGATGATCCAGAATCTGAGCCAATAACAGTCTTAAGTTAGCCACTGACTGATATTTGCACTGGGCATGTTTTAAAGCTTGGTACTGCAAAGACCAGTCAAATCTGGATGGATCGTTCGATATATTTTATGAATCTTTATGTCCCATGAAACATCCATGTGTGTATCCATGAAACATTTCATGAGGCTTTTTCTTCCCAATTCCAATCAAATCAGAGGAAATGCTATTGGATGGGGAGTTTACACAGCAACACAAACACAGGAGGAAATTGTTTAATTTATGTAGCTACCTTGTATTCTGGACCCTGGGGATTCCCCCATAGAGCTATTCTCAACAGTGCTTTCACCCCCACAACCTATTCCCTTTTGCACACCATTTGGTCATGTCAGAGATGCTTCCATGCTTTAATAACCGAGGAGGCACATGTGCTCCTTCTGCACATCTCTTCCTGCATTATTAATAGAATGCTTTCAATGAATTTCAAACAGTATGTACAGTGCTTTGATGCTGAGGAGGAGTGGGGCGGGGGGAGTCGGTGGGATGGGGGGATTGAAACGTCCTTACAAGCCTAACAACCCAGCCTTATGCGGAAGCAGTCTAAATTCAAGAAAAATCTCTTATGCAATTTAGGATTTTATAAGACCTTATAATTCTACCGGCTGTGAGATATGCAAATGGAAAATCACTGCTGTTGTTTACCTGTCAAAACAGTTCCCAGCTCTCACTCGGGACACAATCTCTCATTACCTTGTCACAATACGAGGAGCTGCAACTCCTGTCTCAAAACAGTTCATATCATAATCCACCTCTTGTTTCTTATGAAGTCACAGTGGAGAGGGTCTTCCTGCCCTCCTGCCTTCCTCCCTGCAGCTCCAAACAATCCCCAGTAGATAGGGAGGCTGATTTGTTCTCGATGGCTGCTAATCCCAGTTCAAAGGGAAGAGACGCGTCTCTGCATCAGGGCCATGTAATGCCCATAAAATGAACTGATGCCTGCCTGCCCTGAGAGAGTGCTACGCTAGGCTATGCTAACGTGGCTCCCATTGCTAGCATCAGCACCACTCTGATTAGGAGAGGACAGAGCACGGCACGGGTGCCCACACAAAAAACATACCAAAAGGCACAGAAGCTGGCAGCAGGAGGCAGCCCTTCATCTCAACCACAACCGAGCCTGTATATGTGTTATTGGAGCACTGAGATTGCAGGAACATTGCAGCATCATTGCAAGAACTTTGGGGTAATCTATGCACGAGCTGCAAAGGCATTCAAAGATGGTTAACCTAAAGGCAACTCATTCACAAATACCCTGTGGTTTATATGACATTTCAGCAACATTGCATGAACACTAGCCACTGTGGTTTCTTAACCAAGACTGTGGAGCAGCACAGCGTACCTCCTTTAAACGTAGGGATAAATATTGCAGTTAAGCATCCTCGGACGACACCGGAAGGAGTATTGTTAGTGGTGAAACACAACGCTTCAGATCACTCCAGAGGTGATGAGAGACTAATGAAAGACAGGGGAGAGGAAATACCATTAGGGCTGAGGCTGAGCCAAGTGTAAATTGCAATAACAGTGGCTCCGTGAGTGTGATTACTGATGGGGAAAGGGCTATACTCAGTCTGCAGATATACAAAAGTATGCACGCCCGCACGCACACACACACACACACTCCAATACACATACACACATGTACAGGGGCAGGGATATCCTCAGTATAAAGTCACACGCACACACAAAAAAAACACACACACACACACACAACAACAATGTACAGTAAGTAGTGCTGGGAGGCTGTGCAGCAGTTAGAGATATGGGGGAGAGCGATATTGGGAGAAACCCATCAAGTGCAAAGCGACACTAATTACATTGCAATAACAGGGAAGAGAGGGATACGCAGTGCGCCTTTCATTAGGCATTTAGAGTTATATACTCACAAAAACACTAGGCCGTTACACATGCCTGCACACAGACACAAGTCCATACACAAACACATACACAAATATGAGCGTGCACACACACACATTGCAAATTCAATGGTGGCTGCAGCAGTATTCACGCCTCTAGGCTGTCAATTAGGTGACTTCAAGGAAATAAACACACACACGTACATCACATACACACATACACACACACACACACACACACATACACAGAAGGAAACGATTCCCTAGTCAGGCAAAAGGCAGATGCAGGAATTAATGTACACAAGATCAGAAAAATGTCAGTATGTTTTCCTCCGACTGGGCTGGGCTCTTTGGAGGGCAGTCAGGGTGAAGCTTTACACAGAGAATCTTTTTACATGATTTCACCCTGATTTCTGCTGAGAGGTTGCCTTCTATTTTCCTCTTTAGTCAAAATCTCCTCTGCAGTATTGTACATGTTGCAGATTCTAAAAGGTCTACCTTCTCTCAGCTGGACTAGGTCTGGGAATCCCATAGAACCTATTCATGCTGTCACTCTGCTGTTACCTGGTGGTTTGATGGTAGAGGAGGATGGCTCTGACTGGGTTCATAATAGCCGGTGAGGAATGGTGTCTAGACCCATTACCGGTTACACTCCTTCATCACCATTAATTATAGTCTTGCCTTAGGTCCCACCTCCACCATGCCTCTCCACCTGGCTAACATCAGCTGGACAGTAGCCTCACTTGGCCAACACAGACACAGTGGTTGGGAAGTTGAGACTACTGACTGAAGTGGACAGTGAAAATGCCAGTATGCTGGTTTAGAGATAGGTCTGGCTACAGTTTCAAAAAAGACATACAACATGTAGCTGTAGAAGAAGGTTTAATCCTTCAGACACTTGATCCTCCTACCTAACATTTCAGCAATCATCATAGTATGCTACTCCCTGTGTTGGCTGTGAAACGAGAGGGCTGCACATTGGGGAAGTTCCTGATTTGATCATCTCTCTTTGTGAGAGAGGCTTACATAAACCATGCTGTCATCATGCCTTCCAGGCATGGTGTGGAACATCATCATGTCAGTAATAGGTCAATAGTTCCTCACAATGGTTTTTAGTTTCTCTGTTTTGTGCTCTTGCACATAACCAGAGAGGCAGAACTCTATGCTCTGACTGGGGCTTGAGCTGTGTAGAACAAATTATTACAATGTAATCAGTGTTCATTAATTTCATGGTGGAGAGGCCTCTTACATACCGATAGGATAACAAACTACAACACAGAGAGGAAAGAACTGAAGGCCGACTGTGATGAATACAATAGAGAGAAAACCAATTATCAGTGTTCTGGAATCATTCAGCACGTACTATGTTCTAGATGTAATGCACAAGATGTACCTCCAATATGAAGCTGAGTTTTAAAACAAACCCCACAGCGCAAACACTGTACATTTGAGGAGAAAATGAGAACATAATGAAATACTATTATCATTACAAATGGGGCCAAGTCTTTTTATTGAGTGTCTCTCTTAAGAAGCATCTCTATTCAATGCAGTGTTGCTTCATGCTAATGCATAATTATGCTGTTTCATTCTCTGATCAAAGAATAAAGCTTGAGCGAAGTGTGTATGTGGGGGGGGATTGAATTGAAGGATGTATATATAATATCTCCTATTATCAAAAGTCAGGCTGGAGATGGTTTTCTTCTTTTGGGAGTAGTAGAGAGGGACAGCAAGACAATGTCTCACTTAAGGAGAAGGGGACGTGGCAAATTTGCTTGTCATAAATATCAGCTGTTTGACATTGATTGCCGAGGCTCAGCCGAGGCGCGGTCTGCCGGCATCCTGGGCGGAGCGCTGCTCAACTGTGTTCTCTGGGTTTTCTATTTCATGGCAGTCAAGACTTCTGTCAGTCCACGTCAAGAGTATCCCCGCCACTTCTCTCACACCCACCCACACACATATACATGCCGTATCTTAATTTGACCCAGTTTCACACAGCAGAAAAATTATCCTACAGCAACAGGAAATGTGAATTGTTATCTGGATTAAAATGAATGGACATTTTTAGTAGGGGTTGATACATTTTTAGTTCGGGCAAATCAAGTCTGAAATGTTGAAATGGAATTGACAAACTTTAGAAACCTTTTTAAACCTTGAATACACTACAAATTTGCATTTCCTGCTGTGCATGAAAATTCCGGCAACAACAGGATTCTCAAATTAAGATACGGCATCTGTACACACGTGCACACAGAGACACGTACACAGACAGACAACCTCTTTGACTGGCTTCGGAAGCTACCTCCACAAGTGATGCACGCACTTTCAAACAACGAGCATAGACATACATACACTGTATAAAACAGTGTAATATTTTTCATTCCTACTTTAAACTAAAGAGGGTTGCACAATGTTTGTGCAATAATTATGTGTATTACGCACCCACAGAGCTGACCTTAGCAAACCCCTAATAAGGGAAAAACATAAGCAAACACACACACTCAGACCTCATCCCTTTACTATTTCATACTGATTTAATATGTTTGTGAATTGTGATGCACAATTTCTACAGAAACAGGTGAGTACTCTTCACCTCTACATGGTCAGGAAAGCCATGACTACAAAGGTAGCTATCCCTCCAAAAAAAGAATTAGTTTTCCTTCTTAATAATGCCAATTACCACGTGCAGGGAGAGAAAAAACATATTAACGCTCTTCTTCAAATTATTTCTTCAAACTCGCGTTTGTTACACAGCTTAATGAGCCTTGAAATTGGTGAGATTACTTTTTTGTACATTTCTTTCAATAGCTCAAGGGAGCAGAGCACTGCAGTGCTACAGAGAGTATGTAACCACTGGTCTGGGAAATATGTGAGGGAGTCCCCCCTGATCACAGTGGAGTTGAGGGTACCATTAGCCAGCTGATTTACTTTAGGAGCTACATGGCTGGTTGAAGTCCTGGCAAAACCCACAAAAGTGTCACTTTGGAGGCTGGACTCTGAAAGTGGAGCTCATGGAATGGGTTTGCTTGGACTTCGTGTTACAGGTCCCAGTTTTGGGACTGGTGCAGCAGACAACAGTTCCTGTAGCACAGGATAAATAATGAAACAGGAGAAAGTGGCTTCTCATTCAAAGGTTCTCTCAATTATTTTATTCAACATTCTCTGAAGTGCAAATTGTATTTTTCTGTCTTTTCATTGCATTTCAATGTTTTCTTTTGTTTATCTTTAAAATGTATTTAATCATCTGTCTCATAAATCCCTGACATATTAGTTCATACACATATCAAACATACATCAATTTACACATCAAAAATAGTATGTTCCAATCCAAGTCACATCCTCAAATGATTTACATTTATACCCCAAACACATTTATTCTTAACTTTAATTCACCTGTTAAGGTTATAATTATGTAGAAGACTGTTGCCTACTAAAGCCCCATAGGAGACTGTAAAACATGAAAGCCTTTAAAGACTGGTATAACTCAATAGAAGTTACTTTATACCATGCTCAAAATACATTCACCCCGTGTAAGAAAGGCTAATAGAAAGACAAGACTATTGCAACTGCCATTAATGCTAATTATTGTAAAATGATTGAACAAGCTAGCATAGCGCTAACCAAAGCTAGCAAACAACTAACCGGAGCTAGTCAAAAGCTATTCGGAGCAAGCTAATAGCTAAACGGAGCTAGCTCTAAGCTAGCAGCTTTTCTAACATTTATTGTACAACAATTACAAAGTTCTTAACCATCACAGCTACAATATAAAATTTTCTATATTGTCAGGAGTGTCTTCGTTTTTTTCTAGATCAAAGGAATGCACTGTCATCATTTCATTTTACACTCGACAGGCGTTTTCTGTCTAGTACGAAGTTATACAATCACTATGTTGTTCAAAACCATTATAATCACTTCAAAAGGCAAGTTACAAAACTATATTGTGGTATTCAGTGTATTTTTGCACTTTACTGACCTGTAACACAGGATAAATAATTCAATCTGAAAAGATTTGGCATGGGTCCTCAGATCCTCAAAAGGTTTTACAGCTGCACCATCGAGAGCATCCTGACTGGTTGCATCACTGCCTGGTATGGCAACTGCTCGGCCTACGACCGCAAGGCACTACAGAGGGTAGTGCGACCGGCCCAGTACATCACCGGGTCAAGCTTCCTGCCATCCAGGACCCCTATACAAAGTGGTGTCAGAGGAAGATTGTCAAATTGTCAAAGACTCCAGGAACCCTAGTCATAGACTGTTCTCTCTGTTCTCTCACCGGTGCCCCCGCACATTGACACATTGACTCTGTACCGGTACCCCCTGTATATAACCCCGCTATTGTTATTCACTGCTGCTCCTTAATTATTTGTTTTTCTTATCTCTTACTTATTTGGGGGGTATTTTCTTAACTGCATGGTTGGTTAAGGGTTTGTAAGTAAGCATTTCACTGTAAGGTCTACACCTGTTGTATTAGGCGCATGCGACAAATACAATTCGATTTGATTTGATTTGAACAGGAGAACGTGGCTTCTCTTTCAAAGGTTCTCTTAATTATGAGAACACACAGCATATAGTCCATATAGTCCCAGTGTGAAGCGAACACTTCTCACTGCTCCCAACTGGCCAACAGTAGTATAAATGCCTCGCAATGGCGAAACCTTGGAGGACTGACATTTCAGTAAAAGCATTCTTTCCCAATACAAAGAAACAATACATAAACACAAATGTGACCATGCATTTGTGCACGTCACATTAGCATGCAGTGATGGCATCTAATGGGACTATTTTTCTAGGTCAGGTGTCTCAGAGTAAGGTGACCATTTTCAAGACCTACTACGCCTGCAATGCTTGGTTCTACATCTTCAATGCAAACCGTGCCTGATAAACTATCCTGTCCTTTAGAGATGCTGTTCAGACAGAGACAATGAGGACATTCCCCCGATCCATCCCCATGTTTACCACTACAGTATGACAACATAGATGACCTGGAAGCCTCCTGGACTTATTGGATGTGAAAATCAATAGCCTTTTTTCCATGCCGGACCCCTTTTAGTTTGCTAATCTGTAACGCCTGATGCAGAAACACGGTTGGCATTATGAAGAGATGGATGTTTTATGGATGTTTTGTCTCTGGTCACTGTTACTGGCTCAGCTAACACCCACCACTTTGTCTTTCTTTCAGTCCCAGAGAAGCACTCGTTTAGAGGCGGACCGATAGTCATCACCGCCAAACTCATGCCGGCCAAAGCCGCAGAGGGTCCATGTGACTCTTCCCTCATCCCTTATCGTAACCGCTCTGCCTGTTTTTGTGGGCCACTAGGCAGGAGAGTAGCTTGCAAATTAGCAGAAAAGAGCACGGTGTTCAATTTAGGCCCGTAATTTGGTGAAATTATGAATCTGTTCTCCAACATGTGCTGCCCCTTGAGGATGGCTGGACCGGAAGCATCCCACATAGTGTCCCCAGGGGAGAAGATAGCCCTCTCCCTGAACTGAAAATGCTAGAGGAAGAAGATGATCTCATGAATATACAGCAAATGGTTACATTCCAGCAAATGTGTATCCTTCTCAAACTCTTGCATTCCTTGAAATATGTTGTTTTGTTGTTGTTACTATTTGTCGTGTCTGGGACCAAGATAACTATTTGTCATACTATTGTGGTTATACTAATCATACCTACTGTATAATGCTAGCAAATACAAAACCTCAGCGTTTGGGCAGAAAATGGGAGCATAAACAGTGTGCGGGCCTTCCTGTTCTTTGGGCAGAAAATGGCACATCTTCTGACCAAATGCACAGCAAATCTAGTGGCAAGGGTGGAATTACTCAAATAAATAAATAATCCCACACAGCCGTTTGTAGTGCTATTTTAAGGCTTTTGGCAGCTTGAGCGGTCCGAAAGAGTTCCATGCAGCACTCAATGTCCATTAAGAATTTAAAGAGGAGATTCAGAACTAGGCCACAGACAATTCAAGCAGAAGAAACACAAGGCTCGATCGCTTCCTCTCCCTCTTGTTCAGGAATAAGAGAAGTGAAGAATTAGTTTCAAGTTTTACGTTTTGTTAGTCTTATGTACAGGATACACATAGCCGCGGGAAGTAGGGGTGCTGAGGGTGCTGCACCACCCCCTGATAAATCTCAATAAAAAATCTATTAATATTAAAAGAAGAAAAAAACGAAGAAAATTTTTAGAAAAATACCTGTCCTTTTCGACAAAGCAACAACAATAAGAAAAGATACTAATACGAACATAAAGTAAATGGCTCAGTAGAATATAATAAATATTTTAGCATAAGCATAATACAGGAAGACAATTTATAGTCCAATATTTACACGTGTATTGGGTAAGGGGGATTGGGGGGCAGTGTTTAAATTGTGCAGTATTTAGCAATAATAATAAGAGTCTGGTAGCAGCAGTTGTGTAGCATGAATGTATATGTGTGTGTGTGTGTGTGTGTGTGTGTGTGTGTGTGTGTGTGTGTGTGTGTGTGTGTGTGTGTGTGTGTGTGTGTGTGTGTGTGTGTGTGTGTGTGTGTGTGTGTGTGTGTGTGTGTGTGTGTGTGTGTGTGTGTGTGTGTAAGTGAGTGCATGTGTCCTAAGGTGCGGAGAATCCGAGCAGGTGGTCAGTCCAGTTCAAGTGTTCAGCAGTCTGATGGCTTGTAGATATAAACTGTTTCTGAGCCTGTTGGTATCAGATCTCATGCTCTGATATTGTCTGCCCGACGCTAAGGGAGTGAACAGCTCGTGACTGGGGTGTGTGGGGTCCTTGATGATGCTGCGGGCCTTCCTCAGGCACCGTTTCGAGCGAATGTCCTGGATGGGTGGGAGCGCGGTCCCAGTGATGTACTGGGCCATCTTCACCACCCGCTGGAGTGCCTTGCGGTTGTGGTCAGAGAAACTCCCATACCAGGCCGTGATGCAACCGGTCAGGACACTCTCGATGGTGCAGTGGTGGAATGCCGAATTTCTTCAGCCGCCTTAAGGGTCTATCAGAGTACCAAACATGAACGTGTATGCACAGCATTGTTGTAGAATATTGGACCTTTGGCAGTCATACTTTTCAAATTCTCTTCGCAGCTCACACAATATCTCCAACTGTCAACACATTCCAATTAATAGAGGACGTGTACCGGAGACAAGTTGATTGGGAATTGTGGGAAGGTGCGGTTCGGGCTGTGCGTTCCCCGCGGATGTTGGTCTCAGAGCCACGTAGCTATGTCACAATCGGAAGCCGGACTATCGCGTGTCAGCGTCTGTGGACTATGATTTATGCTTAAGGAAGTAGAGATGCTGTTGCACCCTCTTGACAAGAGTGGTGGTGTTGTTGGTCCATATCAAGTCCTCGGTGATGTGGACGCTGAGGAACTTAAAACTGCTGACTCTTTCTACTGCAGTCCTGTTGATGTCGCAGTTGTAAATGAGAACTTGTTCTCAACTAGCTTACCTGGTTAAATAAAGGTGAAATAAAAAATAAAAAATGTGTATTGGGGCATGTTCCCTCCTCTGCTTCCTGAAGTGAACAATCAACTCCCTTGTTTTGCTGATGTTGAGGGAGAAGTTGTTGTCCTGGCACCACAATGCCAGTTCACTGTGGGTCTCCCCGAGAGAGACAGTCACCTCATAATCCTGAGCTGGATGAGTAGAGAACTCAATTCAATTCCCATTGAAGCCTACTGTACAAACTCAGAGAGGCAACTACCATGGAATAAGAAGTTCAGTTCAGCAGGGCTCTTGAAACAAGCCACGAGGGCAAACCTTGTAAACCATAGAGGTTTGTTTGGGCCACTATAACAAAACCAATCATGTGTATTCAACTTTCCATACAATGACTGGTTATATATCTAGACAAGTAATGGCTGTTTGATAAACTACTTTGTATGTACAGCGTTCTGACAGAACACAATCACCGAGGGGCTTTATAATGCACAAGGGGAAGTGACAGTTAGTCAAACATTTAAAGAGTGTTGAGCTGTACTAAGAAAATTGAAAATGTCTCACTCCCATCACTTCCTTTGACTAATGATAAGTCTGTATTTTCTCAAGGTATACAGCATGCATTGGTATTCACTCCAACCGTTACAGTACCATTATCTCATATGACTATGCAACCACCTATAAAATAATGCCTTGAAAGTTTTGTCCCATTTCTGTGACATCCAGAGAGGACTTTATCAGGCTCCTGGCTCAGACGGTGTGATAATCCGAGGGGGGATTTTGACATATTTACTTTGAGAAGTGCCCATGTCAGAGTGGGCTTGCAGGAAAGGTTAGAGTGGACCTTGCCAAAGACAAGCGACAAAGCTGTTCTAAGGATCTAATGTCCTTGGATTTCCCTGACGCAAATCATATCATTACTTCTGAGACTCTAATTTCACTTCTGTTAATCTAAGCGGTGGAGTGAGTCATTCTACTTTTTGGAAGAATTCACTTGTCTCCATATGGTGAGTATTACGCTCCCAAGATACGGTTTGTGAAAGTATTTTCTCCAAATGCACACTTTGAGTAGAATTGGCCACAGAATACTAATCTTGGGAGTTCAAAGTCGTAACAGGTCTGATGCAATCAAAATCACTACAGGGATCTCTTCTGTGCGCATCCAAGAGACAGGTAACTCCCAAATTAATTATGAGTTGAGAGTTTGAATGACAGATGTTGACTGTCAGCAGAAGAGATGATTTATAGCCACCTGTCAGGCAGTCCCCTGGACCAACACCACGGGAAACGCCTCAAACCTCCAATCACATCGTAGCCTGTGTCTTTACTCGATCTTCGTCTATCGCTAATTCATCCAGAAAGACATAATTTCAGTCCAGGCAGCAGATTTCTCTTCCACTTGAGTGAGTTTATAAATGAGCACACCAGTTTTGCTCCATTTAGCCAGTAATGGGAGTTGAAAATGCCATCAATAACACAACAGCTCTAGTCACCCAACCAGGTCGGCTGAGACTGTACTAGTGACCATTTGGAGACGTCTGACGCAACATTCTGTTTCACCTCAGTAACCTTGCCTACAGTTAGTTTTAGCGGAGATGAGAGGCCGATGATCCTCAAGAAAAACAGCACGAGTGCATCACATATTCCACAGGCGTAGTAGAAAGACAGCAACATTCACCCTTGCCTGTGCTGCATTTTCTAGCTCTATACCATAATTTCTGTGTTACCCTGATATTGGTGGCAAATTGCCACTAGATTTAGTGAAAGAACTACATCTTCTGAGGGGAAGGTCGGTCTGGAGCTCAGGCTGTGCTCCCTCATTAGAGTCATTACCAGTCGAGCTCAGATAATTTACCACACCATCCCGTTACACCATTTACCAGTGTCTTTAAATGAAGCTGGTTGTCAACTCACACTCAGAATAGAACGAATAAAACACTATTTAAGATTATGTCTCTGACTTTACACTAGAGTTTTAAAATAACTTGGTAGACGCTTTTTAGGCCAATAAGAAACACACAACCCAATGAAGTTCCACCTCTCTGATGTCAGATTAAGTTAGCCCGTTGTCAGATTAAGTTAGCCCACTACTCTTCCTGGACCCCAGGAAGAGTAGCTGCTACTTTGCAACAGCTAATGGGGATCTTAATAAAATACCAAAAACTCCCCATCCACAAAAAGCAACCCGCTTTACTTTCCAATATGCAACTTAATTTCAAATACACAAATCCTCTCAGACACATCATTCATCATTGTGAATTCAGTGTTGAGTAACGTCCGTAAAATGGATACAAGAGACTCAACAAAACTTAAAATGACACGTTTCCCATAAGAACTATTAAGCTAGCTTCAATCCCTTTCCCTAAAAATACCAAAGCCATACTAGGACATTTTCCAATCTCTTGAACATATTAAGGGAAAATTGACACATTTGGGTTACATTAAATTCACGTTATTGCAATGAGCACTAGAGAATTGCAAAGGATGCTGGCCAAGATTTGTTGTTCTGCCTTGCTCTGCTGTTTGGAAAATCAGATAAAAAATCCTGCACGGCATGTGAAGCAAAGAGAAAATCTTGATCTTTGCTTGATGAAAATCAAATTTCTGATACCAGTATATGAACATCCAATGAATGGGAACATACTGTATGTATATTCATAATTGACTATTCCCAATCACCCTCAAACAGAAAATGTTTTTAAAATGATTATGTAATGTATGGTTTAAATGCAGACAAGAGCTTCTACAGAACTGTACATTATGGTGTTCCCTGATGATGTTTGTCTCCATTACATACTAGATTGGTCTGGAGACCCCTGCAATCCCCGATGTGATGTTTTCTGCCCCAAATCCGCGGAGTGTACTGCTGTAATGATTTTCTGGGAGGAAAAATATGTTGTGTATGGCAAAAAACTGTCACTCTGCTAATTCAGCCCCCCCATCGCCACCCACCCACTCATCTCGTGAGGTGAGGGACTAGCATACACGGGGAGGGTAATGGAGTGTTGCTGACACAGCTGAAACAGAATAAATGATTCCGTGGAATTCTATGATGGTGGTTTTCATGCCGCAATGTTTCATGTTATCAGATGGGATACCCACTAGTCAAGCAATCGATTGTTGTCAAAACCTTTCAAATCTGTTATTCCTCACATCTGAGTTGATTTAGGTTTCACACTAACTAATGTCACACATAAAGCACTCACATTTTTATAAGAGGGAAGTTGTGGAAACCCAATGTCTGGATAAAACACCAGACTGGAAACACCATAACATTGTAATAACAGCCAGATCCATTGTTTCCTGATTCATGTAATTACAATACAGAGAGTATCAAAGTCCCCCCACACGGACGCTAATTTTAGCTATTCCCATTCAGTGTTCTGATAAATATTTACCCCCATAGAAAACCCATTACAATGAAAGACACATTCACATACTTGGCATGTTCTACTTGCTGACTGAGTCTCACCCATCAGCCAATGGACAAAGTGGTGTTATTGCCCTCCAATGTATTTCTCCTAAGCAACAGATTGTTTTATTGATTTAATTTACCAATAGGCATTGCCTCTGCTAGATGCAGTGCACAGGCCTATTATAAAACCGTGAGCAGAGCTGGAAACATTTATTGCCGGCACGATAGTAATCAAACAAATACCACACACATTACAAGGACTTTATATTTTCCTGGAGATACTTAAAGCCTCTTAAAGCACAGTATGTTGGTGAGTGTTGAACACAGACACAAGTGATTTATGATCTTCTAATTGGAGCAAATAGCCAGTTACTGTAGATCTTCATAGCCTGTTAATAAAGGTCTAGATAGTTGATATACAGTGCGTTCGGAAGGTATTCAGACCCGTTCACTTTTTCCACATTTTGTTATGTTACAGCCTAATTCTAAAATGTATTAAATCATTTTTTCCCCTCATCAATCTAAACGCAATACCCCATAATGACAAAGCAAAACAGGTTTTTAGACATTTTTGCAAATGTATTAAAAAAATAACTGAAATACCTTATTTATGTAAGTATTCAGACCCTTTACTGTGAGACTCAAAATTGAGCTCAGGTTCATCCTGTTTCCATTGATCATCCTTGAGATGTCTCTACAACTTGATTGGAGTCCACCTGTGGTAAATTAAATTGATTGGACATGATTTGGAAAGGCACACATCTGTCTATATAAGGTCCCACAGTTGACAGTGCAAAACCAAGCCATGAGGTCGAGGCAATTGTCGGTAGAGCTCTGAGACAGGATTGTGTCGAGGCACAGATCTGGGGAAGGGTACCAAAAAAATGTCTGCAGCATTGAAGGTCCCCAAGAACACAGTGCCCTCCATCATTCTTAAATGGAAGACGTTTGGAACCACCAAGACTCTTTCTATAGCTGGCCGCCCGGCCAAACTGAGAAATCGGGGGAGAAGGGCCTTGGTCGGGGTGGTGACCAGGAACCCGATGGTCACTCTGACAGAGCTCCAGAGTTCCTCTGTGGAGATGGGAGAGCCTTACAGAAGGATAACCATCTCTGCAGCACTCCACCAATCAGGCCTTTATGGTAGAGCGGCCAGACGGAACCCACTCCTCAAATCAAATCAAATGTTATTGGTCACATACACATATTTAGCAAATGTTATTGCGGGTGAAGCCAAATGCTTGTGTTCCTAGCTCCAACAGTGCAGTAGTATCTAACAATTCACAACAATACACACAAATCTATGCTTAGCTACCCCATAAATTCATTGTCAGGGGGATGATTTACTCTTGCGAGGTTGCACTTTATCCCGACAGAGGAGCATTGCCATTTGGAGAGGCTAAGCCTATTTAACCCCTGTGTGTCATTAGAGAAGGAAGATCCCTCAGCTTGCCCTGCCTGCCTGTTGTACCCAGTATCAGTCTGGCAATGTGGGAGGCCACACAATACAACAGCAGAGCATCTATTCTACACAATCCACCAAAGTTCCCTAATCCAGGCCAGCAACATAAGTATCCCCTGAAGCAGCTTAATATTGTAGAGTAGGGAGAAGCGACAGCCTTCCAGTCTCTCAAAGGCAACCAATCTGGAGAGATTGGGATGTGCTGCTTATCCTTTGGCTCTGGCCTGGTCCATATATGCAGATTTATTCCCTAAAATACAGCCTGTGCTTTGAAGATTAAATAACTGCCTTCTGAATCCTTGGTAAAGCCTTCGGCTACCAGCAGTGGCAGTCTCCTACTTGAATCGATAACAGTGCAAACCCTTGAACTAGGATGAAAAGTGTTCACAGAATATCGGAAAAAGTGCATTGAAATCTTATATCTCTGTGCCAAATCTGATTTCCCTGTACTCCCTAACTCAACTCATGGTAATATAGGTAGATGAATGCAAATGATTATTCTCAAATTCCCTTTTCCACACACAAAATAAAAGCTTTACTGATCACAGCTGAACATCTCTACCTGAACTGAACCAAACAGATCCATGCAGTACAGTAATATTATTACCCCCAACCCTGTTATTAATAACAATACATCAAACTGAAGCAGGGAAGTAACCAATTGCAAACTGCAAGATAATAAAACAGTGGACCTACAGTAGCTCATGTGTCCAATCTGATTGGTGCTAGTCCACCCGGATGCTTCCGGAGCAACTGCAAGGCCTCTTGAGTAGAATAAAGCAATCCAATCTGGGGAATGGGAGTGCGATGATGTGTGAAGATGTCAGCACAGAATTAGAGGGGAGAGGAGGACAGAAAAGCACTGTCTGAAATCAGGATGGCAATTATTGGGGAGCTGTCAAAATCAGATTAAATGCTCAATGGCTCCTCTGTGATTCCATCCATACACTGCCTCCAGAAAGTATTCACACCCCCTGACTTTTCACACATTTTGTTGTGTTACAGCCTGAATTTAAAATGGATTAAATTGAGATTGTCACTGGCCTACACACAATAACCCATAATATCAAAGTGGAATTGTGTTTTTTAAATTTGTACAAATCATCAAACATTTAAAGCTGAAATGTCTTGAGTCAATAAATATTCAGTCCTTATAAACGCAACACAATTTCAAAGATATTACTGAGTTACTGTTCATATATAAGGAAATCAGTCAATTTAAATAAATAAATGATTCCCTAATCTAGGGATTTCACATGACTGGGTAGGGGTGCAGCCATGGGTGGGCTTTGGAGGGCATAGGCCCACCCACTTGGCAGCCAGGCCCACCCACTGGGGAGCTAGGCCAAGCCAATCAGAATTACTTTTTCAAAATGCCCTCCAAGGCCCACTCAGGCCCATCCATGGCTGCACCCCTGCCCAGTCATGCAAAATCAATAGATTATGGCCTAATTAATTTATTTCAAATGACTTATTTTCTTATATGAACTGTAACTCTGTAAAATCTTTGAAATTGTTGCATGTTGCATTTATATTTTTGTTCAGTATAGATGAGTTCATCAACTGAGTGAAATACATTTTCTCCTCGCTGAAAAAATCCTATCTGACATGTTTGCCATCATGCAACCTGTATCTGCAGCAAAGGAGGATGATTTTCCAGATGGACCTATATAAGTGATTCACTTTTTTTCCCAGCAAAGCCAAGACATTCTGTTAAACCTACCATGTCTTCCAGCTAAGGTCTCTTAAATTCAGTCCTAGCCTGGAAATATTGTCTGCAGATTTAGGTGTAGTGAATATCGAACGACACCTCTGTCATCCCAGTTTAAATGTTTTGGGGTTATTCAAGACAAGTGTCAAATTCCAATAGTCCCTTAAAGTGGATTTAAACAGCTTTTTCAATGAATGAACATCCAAGGTCTCCTGGATTTACTCTAAAATAGGAAATAAGGAGAGGCAAAATGCAAATTGGTGGAACACAGCATATGGTCTCTCACTGCAGTCGTCCAAATAATTGGTAGCTTTCTTTAGATATTAAGAACTCTAATTCTCCAAGGAGCTGGAACATGTGGTAATGAGCTGGCAGGATGGATCTGGGCTGAGCTTATGCTAATTTCACGTCACGTAATTAGCATCCCTATCCACTCTACAGCTGGGCTGACTTGTTCAAAAGTGTTGCAGGTCGTAAAAATTAATGGTGAGGAAAAAAACACACAAGACCACACCCAATTCCTGCACATCCACTGACTTCATTATCTAACACGTCTGTGTTGGTGCATTAGGTTACAGCACTGTGATACAAGACCTCTTCGATCTTAATAAGTATATACGAAGATGTGGCGTGGAGGTGCTGAGGTAAGATGAATAAGATCCAAGAATATCCTACAGTTCATTTGAACGCTGTGTTCCGAATATGAAATTAGTTGGAACCCTGCATGTAGAAGGATAAAATCCATGACCACTGACACTGCTGATTTGACAGTAGATGCTTCATGGTGCTACTGTACATGTATGTTGCAATAATATTGGATCACAGGCAAGTGTGCATTGATGTCTTAATGCAATTAAAAACGGACGGAAAATTAGTCTAGTAAAGAGTTTATCTTCCCTGACTAATGTTTGATTTTTCTAAAAGAGCTTTCTCATTACACACCAACGAGGAGAAGGTGGTATCTATCTTCATCATAAAACAGGGGCCACAATAGACAGCAAAATACTTTCAAAGGCCAGGAAACAGGTCTTATAGGATGTATGTAACAGTTCAACTTTAGTCCGTCCCCTCGCCCCGACCCGGGCGCGAACCAGGGACCCTCTGCACACATCAACAACAGTCACCCACGAAGCATCGTTACCCATCGCTCCACAAAAGCCACGGCCCTTGCAGAGCAAGGGGAACCACTACTTCAAGATCTCAGAGCAAGTGACGTCACCGATTGAAAGGCTATTAGCGCGCACCACCGCTAACTAGATAGCCATTTCACATCGGTTACATGTACAGGTTGATTGGCCAAGTGGGGCTATGTTGTGCACAAGATGCAGGGCCATCCTCAAAATCCAGCATACGGCTACACAAACCTCTGTCTAAGGCTTTGTGACGTGGAGTGGAGAACTGTACATCAACCAACACAGCCATAAAGGGTTTTAGTGTCAGTAACTTACAATACACATAGTCTATACTCTAGGTCAGGATATCAACCCTGTTCCTGAAGAGCTACCGTCCTGTAGCTTTTCGCTCCAACCCTAACCTAGCGTACCTGATGCTAATAATTAGCTGGTTGATAAACTGAATCAGATTAGTTACAACTGGGGTTGGATTGAAAACCTACAGGAGGGTAGCTCTCCAGGAACAGGGTTTGAGAGCCCTGCTTTAGGTCATGGAAAGACGGAGTATCGGGAAAGTAGCTATCTGCATTTCCCAAGAATGCTAGTTTTCAGTCCAGCTTGTCTTTTCATTATTTCATTAGTCTAAAGCTTTTGACATTCAGGTTATTCAGCTGAATGTTTAATCCCTGAAAAGTAGATTCATTAGACTAAAAGCCTGGCTAAGAAATATGTTTTCTGACAGCCTTTCATTCGCTGTCAAAAGAATAGCCCAGAGTTGTGCACTTCTACAATGTGCTGAGAGGAAGTATGTGTGTGGACGATCGGAGATTTGGAGAGGAGAGGAGGGGGAGAGAGCAGAATGCTGCATTGCTGACCAGAGCTAGGGTATTCAAACCAGAACGTGCTGGCTACTGTGCTTCAATTACTGGCTTCATGTCAAGCTTGGTGGGGGAGAGGCAGCCGACTTTGATTGAGAACAACTCTGCTCTGCATGGGCCTGACAAAACACATAAACTAAACAGAATAACCTCTTTGATTTCTGTCCGCCAACCACACTGGACGTATCCTCACCGAAATTACACTTCTCTGAATCAGCTACATATGGGAGGCTCAGTATGCCTTGCATATCTTACAAGGGACGTTTAATTTCCCTTAGGTCAGGGCTGGCAAGTGTTCAATAATTCAAGACCTGTTATATTTCCTGTTGTGTAATATACACATTTCATTTTCATTGTGGTGAACAATGCTGGATAAACAACTGTAGCCTAAACACAATGAGGCAAATTTCATTGCAAATTCCTTTCCTTTCCAAATCTACCTTTTGAGGCCAAGCTAATGTGACACACAAATATGTATGGTCATATTTTTTATGTTTTATTTTGTTTGTTATTTTATGGGGCCAATACCTTGTATCATTTTCTAGGCCTCCCAGGTATTTGCATTTAAAGTAATGTATATGATTACTGCCGCTAGGGGGAGCTGTGATGCCAATGGGGAGCGTTAGTGAGATTGTGAGGACTTGCCTACTACTGAATGCCTACTACTGAACACTACTAATGTTTCATCATTTTACCCTGTTAATTCAAGTATGTAATGTGCAAAAGTGCAATATGACTCAAAGTATTGAGGTAACATGGTTAACTACATAGTCTATGGGTTTGGTGATGTTTGAAGGCAATTGAAGGGAGTTTTAACCGAAAATAGCGTTTGACAGTTTGCTAGCTTGATGCTAACCAAATTTAGGCTACTGTTGACTAACACATTCCGTACAAATTTGCTCAATCGCGGTATTCAAACGAGGCTGCAATGAAAACTAATGGGACTGTAGCGACTGTGTTGGCATCAAAAACTGGGGTGTGAACTACGTTTCTATTCAAGCGTTGATTGACATGGTAATGGCCCGATAGTATTGGAGAAAAGTTGAAAAAGCGGACCCCTCTGACGCTGTACGTTAAATTGTGACGTGTCATGACGTAACGTACAGCACACATAATGCAAATCATTCTGTGTCATACAGCCTAGCCTCTCCCCACCAGGTGTAGCGCTTCTCTCGCAGATTAAAACAAGAAAGGGACAGGGTAAGGGGGATACCTAGTCAATTGTACAACTGAATGCATTCATTTTTTGCGTCATCACTGCAAGCCATCATGACTCTCAAAAGCCGTGACAGCCGCTGTTTACTTCTGAAGATAATTTTAGCGCTGCCCTAAAAACCCAATTCAAATTCGACACAAACCTTAAAATTATATAAACTATTTATAGTGTTTAATTTACATTTTAGAGGTGATAAGTTGGACAGATGGGGTGAAAAAAGCAGTTTCCCCACACGGCTTATCTCAACCTTTCCCGATCACGCAGTAGGTTTTGCTTCCCCACTCGCCATTTTTAAAAAGACCCGACAGAGCTCATTGCCTTCTTCAATCATGCAGAGACGGGTAGCATGAAGGTCTCGTCATTTATTTTGCTGGAAAGGGGAGAAATTGTGCTTTACAATGGTATTCATATTACAGTTGACATGGAAGTATTACGTTTTTTGGGCGCTAAAATAAGGTAAATTGTACATTTACAGCGCAATGTACAAATGTGCGTTTGCTAACTATAGTTGGTTTCATTCAATGTTAGCTTACATGTTTGTGGTTTATAATGTAATGGTTGTAGGATCGTTTAGCACAGGCATCCAGTAATTTCAAGATTTTTGAAATTGACAGTGATAGTACATTGAGTTATATATAATGTGAATGTGTAGATGTATGGTGATCGTTTTTGAACCTGAGAACTTTTATTTTTGATACTAGAATATGAAATGTGCAGATGTAATACTACAATAGAGTTGTAATGGATAATTGATTTTGACAACAAACAAAAAAATATGAACAATATTTGAATAAATCTTGGAGAACGCCTACTACTGAACAGTACTAACGTTTCTCCGTCTCATCATTTTACCCTAATCCAGGTTTATCATCTGCTGACCACGTCTCAGTCTGAGGCATGTAACACTAACAATAAGAAATGAAGAGCACCAGACTGTAAATAAATATGCATTTGAATAACCTCTGTTGGTTCTCGTGTTAACTTGGAGCAGCTTCCTGTCCCAGGGCATTGTTAGGCTGGAAGCCTCCCTTAGCCTGTGTCTTAAGAGAGGATCCACGGTGTCTCGCGAGGTTAACAGTCTGCTGCTGATGCAGATCCTCAGGGACCGCAGTGCTCTCAGGCCACCTCAACATACACACACACGGGCGGACACAGGCGCGCGCACATGCACACATGCCCAGCAGGTTTCTTCCACAACTCAGATGGTACTTTCAGCACAAAATGTCCTCAAAGTGACAGTGTCATCCTCGCTTCAGTCTACCTCAGAGTCTGTGTTCTACACTACATGACCAAAAATAAGTGGAAACCTGCTCTTTGAACATCTCATTCCAAAATCATGGGCATTAATATGGAGTTCGTTTTAGATCTTACCTGTCGGAAAGATATCAGTTTGTCTCTGTGAATGGTCTGTCCTCTGACAAATCAACTGTACATTTCGGTGTTCCTCAAGGTTCCGTTTTAGGACCACTATTGTTTTCACTATATATTTTACCTCTTGGGGATGTTATTCGAAAACATAATGTTAACTTTCACTGCTATGCGGATGACACACAGCTGTACATTTCAATGAAACATGGTGAAGCCCCAAAATTGCCCTCGCTAGAAGCCTGTGTTTCAGACATAAGGAAGTGGATGGCTGAAAACTTTCTACTTTTAAACTCGGACAAAACAGAGATGCTTGTTCTAGGTCCCAAGAAACAAAGAGATCTTCTGTTAAATCTGACAATTCATCTTGATGGTTGTAAAGTCGTCTCAAATAAAACTGTGAAGGACCTCGGCGTTACTCTTGACCCTGATCTCTCTTTTGACGAACATATCAAGACTGTTTCAAGGACAGCTTTTTTCCATCTACGTAACATTGCAAAAATCAGAAATTTTCTGTCCAAAAATGATGCAGAAAAATTAATCCATGCATTTGTTACTTCTAGGTTAGACTACAGCAATGCTCTACTTTCCGGCTACCCGGATAAAGCACTAAATAAACTTCAGTTAGTGCTAAATACGGCTGCTAGAATCCTGACTAGAACCAAGAAATTTGATCATATTACTCCAGTGCTAGCTTCCCTACACTGGCTTCCTGTTAAGGCAAGGGCTGATTTCAAGGTTTTACTGTTAACCTATAAAGCGTTACATGGGCTTGCTCCTACCTATCTTTCCGAGTTGGTCCTGCCGTACATACCAATACGTACGCTACGGTCACAAGACGCAGGCCTCCTAATTGTCCCTAGAATTTCTAAGCAAACAGCGGGAGGCAGGGCTTTCTCCTATAGATCTCCATTTTTATGGAACAGTCTGCCTACCCATGTGAGAGACGCAGACTCGGTCTCAACCTTTAAGTCTTTACTGAAGACTTATCTCTTCAGTAGGTCATATGATTGAGTGTAGTCTGGCCCAGGAGTGTGAAGGTGAACGGAAAGGCTCTGGAGCAACGAACCGCCCTTGCTGTCTCTGCCAGGCCGGTTCCCCTCTCTCCACTGGGATTCTCTGCCTCTAACCCTGTTACAGGGGCTGAGTCACTGGCTTGCTGGTGCTCTTTCATGCCGTCCCTAGGAGGGGTGCGTCACTTGAGTGGGTTGAGTTACTGACGTGATCTTCCTGTCTGGGTTGGCGCCCCCCCTTGGTTTGTGCTGTGGTGGAGACCTTTGTGGGCTATACTCGGCCTTGTCTCAGGATTGTAAGTTGGTGGTTGAGGATTTCCCTCTAGTGGTGCGGGGGCTGTGCTTTGGCAAAGTGGGTGGGGTTATATCCTTCCTATTTGGCCCTGTCCGGGGGTTTCTTCGGATGGGGCCACAGTGTCTCCTGACCGCTCCTGTCTCAGCCTCCAGTATTTATGCTGCAGTAGTTTGTGTCGGGGGGCTAGGGTCAGTTGGTTACCTGGAGTACTTCTCCTGTCTTATCCAGTGTCCTGTGTGAATTTAAGTATGCTCTCTCTAATTCTCTCGTTCTCTCTTTCTCTCTGAGAACCTGAGCCCTAGGACCATACGTCAGGACTACCGGGCATGATGACACCTTGCTGTCCCCAGTCCGCCTGGCCTTGCTGCTATTCCAGTTTCAACTGTTCTGCCTGCGGTTACGGAACCCCTACCTGTCCCAGACCTGCTGTTTTCAACTCTTAATGATCGGCTATGAAAAGCCAACTGGGATTTATTCCTGATTATTATTTGACCATGCTTGTCATTTATGAACATTTTGAAAATCTTGGCTCTCTCTAATTTTCTCCTTCTCTCTTTCTTTCTCTCGGAGGACCTGAGCCCTAGGACCATACGTCGGGACTACCGGCCGTGGTGACTCCTTGCTGTCCCCAGTCCGCCTGGCCTTGCTGCTATTCCAGTTTCAACTGTTCTGCCTGCGGTTATGGAACCCCTACCTGTCCCAGACCTGCTGTTTTCAACTCTTAATGATCGTCTATGAAAAGCCAACTGAGATTTATTCCTGATTATTATTTGACCATGCTTGTCATTTATGGAAATTTTGAAAATCTTGGCTCTCTCTAATTTTCTCCTTCTCTCTTTCTTTCTCTCGGAGGACCTGGGCCCTAGGACCATGCGTCGGGACTGCCGCCCGTGGTGACTCCTTGCTGTCCCCAGTCCGCCTGGCCTTGCTGCTATTCCAGTTTCAGCTGTTCTGCCTGCGGTTATGGAACCGCCACCTGTCCCAGACCTGTTGTTTTTCAACTCTTGATGATCGGCTATGAAAAGCCAACTGAAAATTATTCATGATTATTATTTGACCATGCTTGTCACTTATGAACATTTTTGAACATCTTGGCATAGTTCTGTTATAATCTCCACCCGGCACAGCCAGAAGAGGACTGGCCACCCCTCATAGCCTGGTTCCTCTCTAGGTTTCTTCCTAGGTTTTGGCCTTTCTAGGGAGTTTTTCCTAGCCACCGTGCTTCTACACCTGCATTACTAGCTGTTTGGGGTTTTAGGCTGGGTGTCTGTACAGCACTTCGAGATATTAGCTGATGTACGAAGGGCTATATAAAATAAAATTGATTGATTGATTGATTGAGTTCGTCCTCCCTTTGCTGCTATAACAACTTCCACTCTTCTGGGAAGGCTTTCCACTAAATGTTGGAACATGGCTGCAGGAACTTGCACAAGAGCCTTAGTGAGGTCGGGCACTGATGTTGGGCGATTAGGCCTGGCTTGCAGTCGACGTTCCAATTCATGCACCTTAGTTCCCTTCAATGGAACTAAGGGGCCTAGCCTGAACCATGAAAAACAGCCCCAGACCATTATTCCGCACTATGCATTGGGGCAGGTAGCGTTCTCCTGGCATCCGCCAAACCTGGATTTGTCCGTCGGATTGCCAGATGGTGAAGCATGATTCATCACTCCAGAGAACGCATTTCCACTGCTCCGGAGTCCAATGGCGGCGAGCTTAACACCACTCCAGCCGACGCTTAGCATTGTGCATGGTGATCTTAGGCTTGTGTGCGGCTGCTCTGCCATGAAAACCCATTTCATGAAGCTCCTGACAAACAGTTCTTATGCTGACGTTGCTTCCAGAGGCAGTTTGGAACTCAGCAGTGAGTGTTGCAACCAAGGACAGAATATTTTTTATGCGCTACGCACTTCAGCATTCGCGGTCCCGTTCTGTGAGCTTGTGTGGCCTACCACTTTGCAGCTGAGCCCTTGTTCCTCCTAGACATTTCCAATTCACAATAACAGCACTTGCAGTTGACCGGGGCAGCTCTAGCAGGGCAGAAATTTGACAAACTGACTTGTTGGAAAGGTGGCATCCTATGCCGGTGCCACGTTGAAAGTCACTGAGCTCTTCTGTAAGGCCATTCCACAGCCAATGTTTGTCTATGGAGATTGCATGGCTGTGTGCTCGATTTTATACACCTGTCGGCAACGGGTGTGGCTGAAATAGCTGAATCCACTAATTTGAAGGGGTGTCCACATACTTTTGCATATACAGTGTACCAGCCTAAATGTGTGAGTAAACTCAAGTGGTTTGTCTGCTAACTTGTCACTCATGTTCTGAAGACAGAATGTCACAGTAAGAGCACTAAGCCTGTTAATTCCCTGGGTGGCAGAAAAGCCTTCATTAATCTTTCGCTCTTTCCACAAGTGTGACTGACTTCTCAGCAGAATTGAGAGCTGAACATCTTTGACTTCACAGACAATATGGTGACAATTCAGAATACTTTTGCCCCCAAATATGTGTATTGCAAGCTGTCAGTCAAATTACTTAAAGGCCAGTGCAGTCAAAAACGTGATTTCCCTGTGTTTTATATATATTTACAGACTGAGATTAGAATAATACTGTGAAATTGTGGAAATTATGATAATTACTTTTTAGTGTAAGAGCTGCTTTCAGCCTGTTTTGGTGGGATGGAGTTTTTGACATCACCAAGGAGTAAATTAGTTAATAGACCAATAAGAAAGAGAGTTCCAAACCTCTCTGCCAATAACAGCTAGTTTTCAGTTTTCATCTCCCTGTTCAGACCACTCCCAGACAGCCCTAGCAAAATTCTTGCTTGAGAAATTGCTCTTGCTAAGAAGTTATTTTTGTTTATTTTTTACCATTATTGCTGAGAGATTAACCGACATTTTAGTTTTTCTTCTGTTATTAAACAACTAATTGACCTACGTCGGTTAAATTACTTGAATTCCATTTTTTTTGTGAGCCCAGCATGCAGTTTCAGATCATCATTACAGAAATCAAGTCAAGAACCATGTGGGACTCTGGGTTGAAGGGAGTTGTATTCATTAAACAAATATTCAACCTAGTTTAGCTCAGAAAAGTGGTAATTAACTACAATCCCATAATCCATTGCGCCAGTTTTCAGTCTCGGACGGAGATGGATCAGAGAGGAAGAGGCAAAGTGAAAGCTTTTATTCTCACCAAAGTGTGTCCAAAATAAGCCCAATGTGTTTCTATGGGCTTATTTTGGATATAAACTTGTCGCTTGCCTTCCCGCCTTTGGGACAACGACTCCCATTATTAGGGTGGAGACATGAGCATCTCATCATTAAATGCAGATCTGTGGACGGATACACTTTTACGCCTGCTAGTTACGTTAGACACACACACCGCATGAAAGTGGAATGTACACAACACAACAACGAGAGGGACAGAGACAGTTCGTGAAAGTATGGCATATCTACTTTGAAGAACTAGTCAAATTATTTCGTCAGATAGCTCTGCAACATAGGTTACGTAGGCAGGCTGGCTAAACAGGATGACTAAAGACAGTACAGTATGTTGAGCACATACTGTAGATGGTTTGGCTGGCAGACTGCTACTGCCTGAGCAGAGATGAGATTTAGTAATATACACAACTGAAATATTTAATTATTTCATAGTAATTTCCTATTTTTCTATTGATGTCTACCCAATGTGGACCTAACAAAGACAATGGAATATTTTCAATGTTTTGACAATTTAATGTTTACTTTAAAAAAAGCTATATTTCATAATGCCATTAAGGTAAAAAAATAAATAAAATAATAATAATTGTTGCATATTAGAACCGAAACTGAACCGACCTCAGAAAGCACTAATGCTCAGCACTACTGACCATTTTGATTGAAAACAGTAAGGTACTTAACTGTTACCCGGAAATCATTTGATATTGAGATAAAAACGGCTGCATTGGACCTTCAAAATTGTAATGTGACAAGGTTTATGGCATTATGAAACTCGATTAACACTAAAGTTTATGACATTGTCACATATAAGCACCCTATTAACACCATAGCTGCAAAAGAGATTTGTGACCTCCACCAATGTGCGAATATTCAATAATGAACTTTTGAGAGAGACCCTGCCGGATAAAATGTTCTTGCTCTGGCAGAAAAAAAATGCTATTAATATCCCCCTCCAACCACTTTGAAAGGAATCAAGCCGGAACATCTGTGACTAAGGATCAGAGGCCAGTTAGCTGTGGGAAAACCTAACAGCAGTTTTCCATTCCAAGCTGTAAACCCCTGTGAAGTTGGTTGTGCTCTTGTTGCCTAGGACCGTGCTGGTTACAGCTATATTGAGGGTATAGTAGCCAGTAACCAATCTCACCAATCACCTAACATATAGACTGCCAGTGGTACAGTAGTTTATATGAATTGAGATGAAAAGATCATTCGTTGTCGAATGAATGATAAGAAACCTATTCATGGCAGTCATCAAGTTATTTGTTCCTCAAGGAAATCGTTAAGAAATTTACAGAGGGCTATAGTATATTGGCCATTGCAATTCATGGTGAGGGATCCTTGACATTGTATCTAAATAAAAGTGAATCTTCATAAGACATACTGATCTGTGATATTCTCAATACACTCATTAGCCTAAGATTGGAAATGAATTACTATACTCTAGGCACCCGGAATTCACCTGGCCATGCAACAATTGCTTAAAATCTGTTCCAATTGGTACAGTTCCAATTTATATGCCACATGTAATCGAAAAACAAGTAGGCTTCGAACTTATATATTGTAAAGGCATAAACAAGAGTTTCGTGGTCATATTGCAACTCAGTGCCCATGAATGAAGGGTAGGCTTACATTGTTTAGTCCACTCGTAAACCCGTGTAAACCTTTCTAAACCGCAGGTGGGATGAGTTGAGGGTAGTACAGTATAGATGCGCCCGCGGAGTTCCAAACAAACTGAGCGTTGCGGCGCGGCACTTTGATGCTGCAGCATCCAACTGCAAACGTGAATCATGTCTGTTCGTAGCATCAGTGGATTAAAGGTAAATACATCACATCAAATTCAAGGTAAATAAATCACATCATTTGGTAGCTGGTAGCAATCCGTTGGTTATGGAGCATGAGGATTATTAAAAGATGGGTATCGCCATTTATTCAGAACTAGGCTATACATACAAGAGCTGCGCCCGTGTGTAAATACTTCTCCATTCTCAATTTTTTCATAAATAAAATAAAAGTATCCTACCTCACTCATGATGTTCAGTAGTAATCTCGAGGTTGCTCTCGGTTTCCAACGCTTGAGTTCGCCTATCAGGAGATAACGGTCGTCTTTTTCACAGTGGCTCACCACGGACAGAGAACCTTTTTAAAGTATTATGCCGAACTCCTGTGTCATCACGTTCCCACTAAACCAATAGGAATGCCGTCGGCAAATTTGTCTCACATGTCACCACCCATCTCTTTAAAATATTCATAGACTGTGTAAGCTTTTTTCATTATATTCCAAAACCAGTGGTTCTTTTCTTTCTGACAAGCTTTAGGTCATGAATTAAAACAGGGAGAGGCATTTTATGAATTTGCGATGTCATTATCCTATCACTGTGCATCTCTTCTTACGCAGAGCGAGGGACCCACAATATACACCACATCACCAATAGTATGTGAAAACCGCTTCAAATTAGTGGACTCAACTATTTTAGCCACACCCGTTGCTCACAAGTATATAAAACCAAGCACACAGCTATGCAATTTCCAAAGACAAACATTGGTAGTAAATAGGATGCCTCCTTTTCAACAAGTCAGTTCGTCAAATTTCTGCCCTGCTAGATCTGCCCTGGTCAACTGTAAGTGCTGTTATTGTGAAGTGGAAACTTCTAGGAGCAACAACGAAGTGGTAGGCCACACAAGCTCACAGAACCAGACTGCCAAGTGCTGAAGCGTATGCATAGTGCTTAAAAAAACACTCACTACCAAGTTCCAAACTACCTTTGGATGCAGCTTCAGCACACTAACCGTTTGTCAGCACAATAACTGTTTGTCGGGAGCTTAATGAAATGGGTTTCCGTGGCAGAGCAGCAGCACACAAGCCTAAGGTCACCATATCCAATACCAAGCGTCAGCTGGAGTGGTGTAAAGTTCGCCGCCATTGGACTCTGGAGCAGTTGAAATGCGTTCTCTGGAGTGATGTATCACGCTTCACCATCTGGCAATCCAAAGGACAAATCTGAGTTTGGCGGATGCAAGGAGAACGCTACCTGCCCCAATGCATAGTGTCAACTGTATAGTTTGGCGGAGGAGGAATAATGCTCTGGGGCTGTTTTTCATGGTTCAGGCTAGGCCCCTTAGTTCCAGTGAAGGGAAATTATAACGCTATAGCATACAATGACATTCTAGACAATTTTGTGCTTCCAACTTTGTGGCAACAGTTTGGGGAAGGTCCTTTCCTGTTTCAGCATGACAATGCTCCCGTGCACAAAGCGAAGTCCATACAGAAATGGTTTGTCGAGATTGACTGACCCTGCACAGAGCCCTGACCTCAACCCCATCAAACACCTTTTGGATGAATTGGAATGCTGATCAGTGCCCGACCTCACTAATGTTCTTGTGGCTGAATGGAAGCAAGTCCCCACAGCAATGTTACAACATCTAGTGGAAATCCTTCCCAACAGAGAGGAGGCTGGTATAGCAGCAAAGGGGGGACCAACTCCTTATTAATGCCCATGATTTTGGAATGAGATGTTCGACGAGCAGGTGTCCACATACTTTTGGTCATGTAGTGTATCTGACTATCTTGACACATATGTAGGCTAGTAATTGATACTTTTACTTAGATTTTAACAGTACAGTAGGTTGTGTTGAGAGGTTGAACACTTGAATGTCTTTGCACCAGAGAGTTAATGAGAGTAACTTATACAAAGTTCCGCATGGTCTCACCATGCGTGGGTGTTTTATGGCTTCACAGAATCTCCGAGGTGAACTGAGACATAAAATTGTATTTGCCTTTTTTGTTCTGAACCAATTAGAATTCCTTTGGCGAATCTCCAGGGTTTAGATTGAATTGGTGGTCAGAGACGGTTGTGTTTAAAGTGATCTTTCTTTAGGACAGTTTACTTTGGTGTTATAAGGATATGGCAATGCATATTATAACTAGGTCTATCAACTATTTGACAATCTCTTCAGAGTGATGTTTCCCAAAACAATTCTCCTAAGGGCCTGAAAAATTCTGATATTATTTGTCATATCATTACGTTTATTAGTAGGCTAGTCCTCAATGTCATTGCATGCCATTGCATATAGGTCTATTGGCATAAAAAATAAAATATCCACTCTATTACTCTTTGGCTCTTATTCTCTCTATCCATCATCTCCATTTATAATCCCCACAAAGTCTATTAAATGGAATTGAGGATAGCTCATTAGAATTTGCTTCCAAGCTGCACATTTTTTCTCTGAACATACTGGACACAAATTAAGCGATGGTTTTCTGTTCACTCAATAGGGAAGGAAAGATTTCACCCACATGTAACGTGCTCCCATTCACTCATCTCTTCGTATCTTTTTCTTTAACAGAAATCATTATGGACAAGTAGGAATTGCAGATGAGCGATATTCTCAGCGCCTTTGTAGTTGGTTTTCACTTTAGGGGTGTACGGCAGAGGAGGCTGGTGGGAGGATGGGCTCATTGTAATGGCTGGAATGAAATAAATGAAACAGTATCAAACACATCAAACATATAATTGAAACCATGTGTTTGACTCAGTTCCATTAATTCCATTCCAGCCACTACAATGAGCCCGTCCTCCTATAGCTACTGTAGCATCCTAAGGCCGGGACTGTCATCAGAGTGCCAGTGTAGTCCCTGAAGAGTGATGACAGATGGAAGGGAGAAGGATTACAAATGTAGCCTAGGCCTCTCGTCTGTGTCCTTCTGATGAGGGCATCACCTCATCTAGAGGAAGTGTCTATACATATCCATCCAGTGAGACCCATATGTAATGTGCATCTACCATACAGCATATCTCCCTTATTATCATACTTGAGAAGAGAAGCCAATGGACATTCATATTCACCATGTCCTAATGAGGAACCCCAGTTCTCAAAGGTGCCTAAGGTCCTGTACCCCACAATGAGTTTATGATGATAATGTGTGAGGCTTAGCTCTTCATTAATAACTTTGCATACTTATCCTTCATATCTCACCTTAGTGTTTGTAAGCGTGAAGTGTGACCATAGTGTATTTTAAGGGATAGCATTGTATTTGATTGTACTTCCTTAGTTAGTTCTGGGCATTGCTCATCCCTCAGTGGGTTGCATAGAATGTCTATTTCAGAGGTGTGTAACTATGTGTATGTATGTGTGAGTGCGTGTGGGGCGTTGCGCATGCGGGCGCTGTGAGTGTGTGTGAGCACTGCTCCTGCTCCTCTCAGCACTGCCTCTGTGGTAGCAGCCTCTTTTATGTATTCAATAAATATGGCATGCGGTGTGGGTCTTTTCCAACCCCTTTAGGGATCTAAATACCCAAGCAGCTCCTCTATTTAAATTACAAGATAAACTACACAAAGAATGATGGGAAAGAAAACTTGTGAAACAAGGATATAGGGAAAATATTATTTTAAACGTTATGTACGTACAAAAGCCCAATTGTGTGGCCCTGCTATTATGTGCTAATGTTATTACAATGTGAAAACATTGTTTTAGCAGCACATGATATTTAATATGCAAGGTGTAAGAATTTATCATTCAAATAGTGCTAAATACCCGCAATAAATCAGTAGCGATAAGAGAATGAGATTTGGTGAGAGCAGTTTAGCACTTCAGACCCTATTTTTGGCACAAGTCATTTCATTATAAGTGTGACTTGAATGTCTTTCAAACTTTATGACGAAGTGGGATCAGTTATAGACTGTTCAATCCGATGCACCAAGTGTGAAACCAACATGACCCTGAACAGCCTCTACCCTCAAGCCAAAAGTCTGCTAAATAGTTACAGTATATATAGCCAAGTTATCGTCATTTTTTATGTTATTTTTCTCTGTGTATTGTTGGGAAGGGCCCGTAAGTTAACATTTCACTGTTAGTCTACACCTGTTGTTTACTAAGCATGTAACAAATACAATTCGATTTTATTAGAATTTTAGCCAGTTTGCTACAGCAGGAAAATAATCCTGCAGCAACAGGAAATTTGAATTATTACGTGGATTATATTCAATGTACATTTTTGTAAGGGCTGATACATTTTTCATAAGCAAATATCAAGTCTGAAATTTCAAGTAGAAATGACAAACTTCAGAAACCTTTTTACAATTCAAACACAACACATGTTTTACATTTCCTGGATTGCAGAAAATGTCTCCTGCAACAGGGTGATCAAATTAAGATCCAACATATGTAGTTATTGACAAAGAATATTGTTTAATCAGTGGCATCATTAGGGGAATGTTCTTTGCTTTTCTCACAGATAAATACTTGGCTTTGACTAACCAAAAATAACCACTAAGGTTATCTTCCTTTAATTCATTCATTTAGATTAGTTTATCATGAAAATGTATCTCCACTATGGGATCAATATCATGCCAAATGTATTCACAAATGTAAATCACCAATCCACAAAAGTCACTTTCCACAAATGTAAATCCCTTTCCACAAATGTAAATCAACAATTCACATATATAAATCACTTTCTACATGTAAATCACCAATCCACAAATGTAAATCACCAATCCACAAATGTAAATCATTTTCCACAAATGTAAATCACTTTCCACAAATGTAAATCACTTTCCACAAATGTAAATCACTTTCCACAAATGTAAACCGCGATCCACAAATGGAGTTCACTATCCACAAACAAACACTTTTTGATTTTTATTTGTAAATCGATATATTGCATTAGATTTTTTTTTATAACTGCAGACATAGGTCATTTCCAAGGGTCTTAAAACCTCTTAAGGATCCGACCCTTTTTAAAATTTTCACCTAAAATTACATACTCAAATCTAACTGCCTGTAGCTCAGGACCTGAAGCAAGGACATGCATATTCTTGATACCATTTGAAAGGGAACACTTTGAAGTTTGTGGAAATGTGAAATTAATGTAGGAGAATATAACACATTAGATCTGGTAAAAGATAATACCAAGAAATATATATATTTTTTTTGTACCATCATCTTTGAAATGCAAGAGAAAGGCCATAATGTATTGTTACAGCCCAGGCACAATTTCGATTTTGGCCAGTAGATGGCAGCAGTGTATATGCAAAGTTTTAGACTGATCCAATGAACCAATCCACCAATGCATGTTCAAAATGTTGTATCAAGACTGCCAAAATGTGCCTAATTGGTTTATTAATACATTTTCAAGTTCATATTTGTTCACTCTCCTCAAACAATAGCATGGTATTATTTGACTGTAATAGCTACTGTTAATTGGACAGTGCAGTTAGATTAACAATAATTTAAGCTTTCTGCCCATATCAGATATGTCTATATTCTGGGATATTTTTTTGTTTGTTACTTACAACCTCATGCTAATCACATTAGCCTACATTAGCTCAACCGTCCCGCAGGGAGGACACCAATCCCGTAGAGGTAAAATGAGTGCCATAAAGATTTGCACATAGGAGAGATATGTGCAAACATGACAGATATGGCAAACCTGCAACTCCATATTCGAAAGCGCTTAGGTCACCTGACTTTTGGTAGGGATTTGACGACAAGGAAAAGACAAGACGTTCTCACGGGTAGAAAAAAAGTTATCCAACAGAAAAAAAGTTATCACGGTAGAAAGCGATTTGTAGTCGTAGAAAAAAGGTTTGAACTCATAGTAAGCGATTTCTATAAATCGCTGGCAGCCTCTCGTTCGGCCATGTTGATGCCTGACTTTCAAGGCTGCAGAAATTATAGCATGGTAACCATAATATGTCAACCATATGTGTAACCATAGTATGTCCAATATAAATAAATCAAAACCCTAGCCCTAGATTACTCTATATTTGCAACACTACGGTCTACACCCATTCATCACCCAAATAGTTGAATTAGCTGGCCAGTGTGATAGCACCACTAAATGTGAAGGATATGTCATACATTGCAAATTATTATAATCCATCCACTGTCTCATGTTGCACAGACGATGAGCATTAAGGAGACATAAATATTCCTGAGGCCTTTAATCATTTTCCCAGGAGAGGCATGCAAAAGGTAGAGGGGAGGTGTAGGATATGGGATCAGAGTTTGTAACAGTATTTCTTCCATCCCTCCCCTCGCCCCAACCTGGGACCCTCTGCACACATCGACAACAGTCACCCTCGAAGCATTGTTACCCATCGCTCCACAAAATCCATGGCCCTTGCAGAGCAAGGGAAACAACTACTTCAAGGTCTCACAGCGAGTGACGTCACCGATTGAAACGCTATTAGCGCGCATCGCTAACTAGCTAGCCATTTCACACTGGTTACACTCACCCCCTTTGCACGGGGCCAGGGCCTCCTTTGCCGCAGCAACCAGTGATCCGGGTCAACAGCATCAATGGGATGAACTTTTTGGGATGAACTTTTTTTCTACGACTACAAAGCGTTTTCAAAGCGTGATAACTTTTTGTCTTCATGGCAGTCCTTTTACTTAAGGCCCTTGGAAAGGACCTGTATATCTGCAGTTATAAAAAAAATTCTAACGCAATATACCGATTTACAAATACAAATCAAAAGGTGTTTGTTTTTGGATAGGGAATTGCATTTGTGGATAGCAATCCGCTTGGGGGGATATAGAGGTCTGTATCCACTCCCAAGCGGATTTCACGACAGCCCTCAAAGAACTTCACTGGACTTTATGCAAACTGGAAACCACATATCCTGAGGCTGCATTTATTATAGCTGGGGATTTTAACAAAGCAAATTTGAGGAAAAGGCTCCTGAAATTCTATCAACATATTGATTCAAATCAAATCCAATCAAATCAAAGTTTATTTGTCACGTGCGCCGAATACAACATGTGTAGACCTTACAGTGAAATGCTTACTTACAGGCTCTAACCAATAGTGCAAAAAAGGTATTAGGTGAACAATAGGTAAGTAAATAAATAAAAACAACAGTAAAAAGACAGTGAAAAACAGTAGCGAGGCTATAAAAGTAGCGAGGCTACATACAGACACCGGTTAGTCAGGCTGATTGAGGTAGTATGTATATGTAGATATGGTTAAAGTGACTATGCATATATGATGAACAGAGAGTAGCAGTAGCGTAAAGAGGGGTTGGTGGGTGGTGGGACACAATGCAGACAGTGTCACGCCCTGGCCTTAGTTATCTTTGTTTTCTTTATTATTTTAGTTAGGTCAGGGTGTGACATGGGAGATGTATGTGTTTTGTATTGTCTAGGGGTTTTGTATGTTTATGGGGCAGTGTCTAAGCTAGGTGTATGTATGTCTATGGTTGCCTAGATTGGTTCTCAATTAGAGACAGCTGTCTATCGTTGTCTCTGATTGGGAACCATATTTAGGTAGCCATATTCATTGGGTAGTTCGTGGGTTATTGTCTATGTCTATGTCAGTTGCCTGTGTCTGCACTGTTTAGCTTTAGCGTCACGTTCGTCGGTTTGTTGTTTTGTTTAGTTTGTCAAGTGTTCTTCGTTTCGTGTCATTAAACGTAGTATGTATTCACTTCACGCTGCGCCTTGGTCCTCCTCTCTTCCACCATACGACGATCGTGACAGACAGCGCGGTTAGCCAATGTGCTGGGGCACTGGTTGGTCGGGCCAATTGAGGTAGTATGTACATATGTACATGAATGTATAGTTAAAGTGACTGTGCATATATGATAAACAGAGAGTAGCAGCAGCGTAAAAGAGGGGATGGGGGGGGGGGGGTACACAATGCATATAGTCCGGGTAGCCATTTGATTACCTGTTCAGGAGTCTTATGGCTTGGGGGTAAAAACTGTTGAGAAGTCTTTTTGTTCTAGACTTGGCACTCCGGTACCGCTTGCCATGCGGTAGTAGAGAGAACAGTCTGTGACTGGGGTGGCTGGGGTCTTTGACAATTTTTAGGGCCTTCCTCTGACACCGCCTGGTGTAGAGGTCCTGGATGGCAGGCAGCTTAGCCCCCTTGCTTAACTCACACTGCTAAAACCCTCGACCATTGCTAAACTACCTTCCAGAATGCATATAAGGCCCTCCCCCGCCCTCCATTCGGAAAATCGAACCACGATCGATGGGATCGCAGTGGAGAAGGTGGAAAGCTTCAAGTTCCTTGGCGTACACATCACTGACAAACTGAAATGGTCCACCCACACAGACAGTGTGGTGAAGAAAGCGCAACAGCGCCTCTTCAACCTCAGGAGGCTAAAGAAATTTGGCTTAACACCTAAAACCCTCCCAAACTTTTACAGATGTACAATTGAGCGCATCCTGTCGGGCTGTATCAAATCAAATCAAATCAAATTTTATTAGTCACATACACATGGTTAGCAGATGTTAATGCGAGTGTAGCGAAATGCTTGTGCTTCTAGTTCCGACAATGCAGTAATAACCAACAGTAATCTAACCTAACAATTCCACACTACTACCTTACACACACACACAAGTGTAAGGGATAAAGAATATGTACATAAAGATATATGGATGAGTGGTGGTACAGAACGGCATGGCAGATGCAGTAGATGGTATAGAGTACGGTATATACATATGAGATGAGTACTGTAGGGTATGTAAACATAAAGTGGCATAGTTTAAAGTGGCTAGTGGTACATGTATTGCATAAAGATGGCAAGATGCAGTAGATGATATAGAGTACAGTATATATACATATGAGATGGGTAATGTAGGGTATGTAAACATTGTATTAAGTGGCATTGCTTAAAGTGGCTAGTGGTACATTTTTACATAATTTCCATCAATTCCCATTTTTAAAGTGGCTGGAGTTGAGTCAGTATGTTGGCAGCGGCCGCTAAATGTTAGTGGTGGCTGTTTAACAGTCTGATGGCCTTGAGATAGAAGCTGTTTTTCAGTCTCTCGGTCCCTGCTTTGATGCACCTGTACTGACCTCGCCTTCTGGATGATAGCGGGGTGAACAGGCAGTGGCTTGGGTGGTTGTTGTCCTTGATGATCTTTATGGCCTTCCTGTGACATCGGGTGGTGTAGGTGTCCTGGAGGGCAGGTAGTTTGCCCCTGGTGATGCGTTCTGCAGACCTCACTACCCTCTGGAGAGCCTTACGGTTGTGGGCGGAGCAGTTGCCGTACCAGGCGGTGATACAGCCCGACAGGATGCTCTCGATTGTGCATCTGTAGAAGTTTGTGAGTGCTTTTGGTGACAAGCCGAATTTCTTCAGCCTCCTGAGGTTGAAGAGGCGCTGCTGCGCCTTCTTCACAACGCTGTCTGTGTGGGTGGACCAGTTCAGTTTGTCCGTGATGTGTACACCGAGGAACTTAAAACTTTCCACCTTCTCCACTACTGACCCGTCGATGTGGATAGGGGGGTGCTCCCTCTGCTGTTTCCTGAAGTCCACAATCATCTCCTTTGTTTTGTTGACGTTGAGTATGAGGTTATTTTCCTGACACCACACTCCGAGGGCCCTCACCTCCTCCCTGTAGGCCGTCTCGTCGTTGTTGGTGATCAAGCCTACCACTGTAGTGTCATCCGCAAACTTGATGATTGAATTGGAGGCGTGCATGGCCACGCAGTCGTGGGTGAACAGGGAGTACAGGAGAGGGCTCAGAACGCACCCTTGTGGGGCCCCAGTGTTGAGGATCAGCGGGGTGGAGATGTTGTTACCTACCCTCACCACCTGGGGGCGGCCCGTCAGGAAGTCCAGGACCCAGTTGCACAGGGCGGGGTCGAGACCCAGGGTCTCGAGCTTGATGACGAGTTTGGAGGGTACTATGGTGTTAAATGCTGAGCTGTAATCGATGAACAGCATTCTCACATGGGTATTCCTCTTGTCCAGATGGGTTAGGGCAGTGTGCAGTGTGGTTGCGATTGCGTCGTCTGTGGACCTATTGGGTCGGTAAGCAAATTGGAGTGGGTCTAGGGTGTCCGGTAGGGTGGAGGTGATATGGTCCTTGACTAGTCTCTCAAAGCACTTCATGATGACGGAAGTGAGTGCTACGGGGCGGTAGTCGTTTAGCTCAGTTACCTTAGCTTTCTTGGGAACAGGAACAATGGTGGCCCTCTTGAAGCATGTGGGAACAGCAGACTGGGATAAGGATTGATTGAATATGTCCGTAAACACACCAGCCAGCTGGTCTGCGCATGCTCTGAGGACGCGGCTGGGAATGCCGTCTGGGCCTGCAGCCTTGCGAGGGTTAACACGTTTAAATGTTTTACTCACCTCGGCTGCAGTGAAGGAGAGCCCGCAGGTTTTGGTAGGGGGCCGTGTCAGTGGCACTGTATTGTCCTCAAAGCGGGCAAAAAAGTTGTTTAGCCTGTCTGGGAGCAAGACATCCTGGTCCTCGACGGGGCTGGTTTTCTTTTTGTAATCCGTGATTGACTGTAGACCCTGCCACATACCTCTTGTGTCTGAGCTGTTGAATTTCGACTCGATTTTGTCTCTGTACTGAGACTTGGCCTGTTTGATTGCCTTGCGGAGAGAATAGCTACACTGTTTGTATTCGGTCATGCTTCCGGTCACCTTGCCCTGGTTAAAAGCAGTGGTTCGCGCTTTCAGTTTCACGCGAATGCTGCCGTCAATCCACGGTTTCTGGTTTGGGAATGTTTTTATCGTTGCTGTGGGTACGACATCGTCAATGCACTTCCTAATGAACTCGCTCACCGAATCAGCATATTCGTCAATATTGTTGTTGGACGCGATGCGGAACATATTCCAATCTGCGTGATCGAAGCAGTCTTGAAGCGTGGATTCAGATTGGTCGGACCAGCGTTGAACAGACCTGAGCGCGGGAGCTTGTTGTTTGAGTTTTTGTTTGTAGGCTGGAATCAACAAAATGGAGTCGTGGTCAGCTTTTCCGAAAGGGGGGCGGGGGAGGGCCTTATAAGCGTCGCGGAAATTAGTGTAACAATGGTCTAGTGTTTTTCCAGCCCTGGTAGCACAATCGATATGCTGATAGAATTTAGGGAGTTTTGTTTTTAGATTAGCCTTGTTAAAATCCCCAGCTACGATGAATGCAGCCTCAGGGTGTGTGGTTTCCAGTTTACAAAGAGTCAGATAAAGTTCGTTCAGGGCCATCGATGTGTCTGCTTGGGGGGGAATGTATACGGCTGTGATTATGATTGACGAGAATTCCCTTGGTAGATAATGCGGTCGACATTTGATTGTGAGGAGTTCTAGATCAGGTGAACAGAACGACTTGAGTTCTTGTGTGTTGTTATGATGATCACACCACTTCTCGTTAATCATAAGGCATACCCCCCCGCCCCTCTTCTTACCGGAAAGATGTTTGTTTCTGTCGGCGCGATGCATGGAGAAACCAGCTGGCTGCACCGACTCCGTTAGCGTCCCTTGAGTTAGCCATGTTTCCGTGAAGCAGAGCACATTGCAATCCCTGATGTCTCTCTGGAATGCTACCCGTGCTCGGATTTCATCAACCTTATTGTCAAGAGACTGGACATTGGCGAGTAGTATGCTAGGGAGTGGAGCGCGATGTGCCCGTCTCCGAAGCCTGACCACGAGACCGCCACGTTTTCCCCTTTTTCGGCGTCGCACAGGGTCGCCGGCTGGGATCAGATCCATTGTATTGTGTGGAAGGCAAGACACTGGATCCGTTTCGGGAAAGTCATATTCCTGGTAGGAACGATGATGAGTTGACGTTAATCGTATATTCAGTAGTTCCTCCCGACTGTATGTAATGAAACCTAAGATTACCCGGGGTACCGATGTAAGAAATAACACGTAAAAAAACAAAATACTGCATATTTTCCAAGGAACACGAAGCGAGGCAGCCATCTCTTTTCGGCGCCGGAATTTATACCGCCTGTTACGGCAACTGCAACGCCCAAAACCACAAAGCTCTCCAGAGGGTCGCGCAGTCTGCCCAACACATTAACGGGGGCAAACTTCCCGCCCTCCTGGACACCTACAGCACCAGATGCCATAGGAAGGCAAAACAGATCATCGAGGACATCAACCACCTGTGCCACTGCCTGTTCACCTTGTTATCATCCAGAAGGCGAGGTCAGTGCAGGTGAATCAAAGCTGGGACTGAGGGACTGAAAAACAGCTTCTATCTCAAGGCCATCAGACTGCTAAACAGCCATCACTAGCACATCAGGTGTGGCTGCCTATAGACATAGATTAGGATCACTAGCCACTTTAATAATGTTCCGTATCTAGCATTACTCATCTCATATGTATAAACCGCACTCCACACTATTCTATGGTATCTTAGTCACTTTTAAATTGTGTTTACATATTGCATCACCCATTTGATATGTATATACTGTATTGTATTCTAGACTACACCACTGACTGTTAAACAGCCATATCCAGCACATCAGAGTCTGCTGCCTATAGACATAGATTAGGAATCTCTGGCCACTTTAAGGAAATGAAACACTAGGCACTTTAATAATGTCCTCGTATCTTGCATTACTCATCTCATATGTGTAAACTGTACTCTATACTATTCTACGGTACCTTAGTCACTTTAATTGTTTGTAAATATTGCGTCACCCATCTCATATGTATATACTGTACTCTATACTATGCCACTGTATCTTAGTCCAATGCCGCTCCGACATACACTACCGTTCAAAAGTTTGAGGTCACTTAGAAATGTCCTTATTTTTTAAAGAAAAGCATTTTTTTTGTGCATTAAAATAACATCAAATTGATCACAAATACAGTGTAGACATTGTTAATGTTGTTAATTACTATTGTAGCTGGAAACGATGATTTTTAATGGAATATCTACATTGGCGTACAGAGGCCCATTTTCAGCAACCATCACTCCTGTGTTCCAATGGCACGTTGTGTTAGCTAATCCAAGTTTATAATTTTAAAAGGCTAATTAATCATTAGAAAACCCTTTCGCAATTATGTTAGCACATCTGAAAACTGTTGTTCTGATTAAAGAAGCAATAACATTGGCCTTTAGACTTGTTGACTATCTGGAGCATCAGCATTTGTGGGTTCGATTACAGGCTCAAAATGGCCAGAAACAAAGTACTTTCTTCTGAAACTCGTCAGTCTATTCTTGTCTGAGAAATGAAGGCTATTCCACGTGAGAAATTGCCAAGAAACTGAAGATCTCGTACAATGCTGTGTACTACTCCCTTCACAGAACAGCGCAAACTGGCTCTAACCAGAATAGAAAGAGGACTGGGAGGCCCCGGGGCCCAACTGAGCAAGAGGACAAGTACATTAGAGTGTCTAGTTTGAGAAACAGACGCCTCACAAGTCCTCAACTGACAGATTCATTAAATAGTACCCGCAAAACACCAGTCTCAACGTCAACAGTGAAGAGGCGACTCCTGGATGATGGCCTTCTAGGCAGAGTTGCAAATACAAAGCCATATCTCAGACTGGCCAATACAAAGAAAAGACTAAGATGTGCAAAAAAAACACAGACACAGGACAGAGGAAGATTGGAAAAAAGTGTTATGGACAGACTAATCTAAGTTTGAGTTGTTCGGATCACAAACAAGAACAATCGTGAGACGCATAAAAAATTAAAGATGCTGGAGGAGTGCTTGACGCCATCTGTCAAGCATGGTGGAGGCAATGTGATGGTCTGGGGGTGCTTTGGTGTTGGTAAAATGGGAGATTTGTACAGGGTAAAAGGGATCTCGAAGAAGGAAGGCTATCACTCCATTTTGCAAAGCCATACCCTGTGGATGGCACTTAATTGGAGCCAATTTCCTCCTACAACAGGACAATGACCCAAAGCACAGCTCCAAACTATGCAATAACTATTTAGGGAAGAAGCAGTCAGCTGGTATTTTGTCGAAAATGGAGTGGCCAGCACATTCATCGGATCTCAACCCTATTGATCTGTTGTGGGAGCAGCTTGACCGTATGGTACGTAAGAAGTGCCCATCAAGCCAATCCAACTTGTGGGAGGTGCTTCAGGAAGCATGGGCTGAAATCTCTTCAGATTACCTAAACAAATTGACAACTAGAATGCCAAAGGTCTGCAAGATTGGAATTGCTGCAAATGGAGGATTCTTTGACGACGTTTGAAGGACACCATTATTATTTAAATTAAAAATTATTATTTATAACCTTGTCAACATCTTGACTATATTTCCTATTCATTTTGCAACTCATTTCATGTATGTTTTTATGGAAAACAAGGACATTTCTAAGTGACGTTTGAAGGACACCATTATTATTTAAATTAAAAATTATTATTTATAACCTTGTCAACATCTTGACTATATTTCCTATTCATTTTGCAACTCATTTCATGTATGTTTTTATGGAAAACAAGGACATTTCTAAGTGACCCCAAACTGTTGAACGGTAGAGTATATGTACAGTTGAAGTCGGAAGTTTACATACACTTAGGTTGGAGTCATTAAAACTCATTTTCAACCACTCCACAAATTTCTTGTTAACAAACTATAGTTTTGTCAAGTCGGTTGGGACATCTACTTCGTCCATGACACAAGTAATTTTTCCAACAATTGTTTACAGACAGATTATTTCACTTATAATTCCCTTAATCATAATTCCAGTGGGTCAGAAGTTTACATACACTAAGTTGACTGTGCCTTTAAACAGCTTGGAAAATTGCAGAAAATTATGTCATAGCTTTAGAAGCTTCTAATAGGCTAATTGACATCATTTGAGGTGTACCTGTGGATGTATTTCAAGGCCTACCTTCAAACTCAGTGCCTCTTTGCTTGATATCATGGGATAATCAAAATAAATCAGCCAAGACCTCAGAAAAAAAATTGTAGACCTCCACAAGTCTGATTCATCCTTGGGAGCAATTTCCAAACGCCTGAAGGTACCACGTTCATCTGTACAAACAATAGTACGCAAGTATAAACACCATGGGACCACGCAGCCGTCATACCGCTCAGGAAGGAGACGCGTTCTGTCTCCTAGAGATGGACGTACTTTGGTGCGAAAAGTGCAAATCAATCCCAGAACAACAGCAAAGGACCTTGTGAAGATTCTGGAGGAAACAGGTACAAAAGTATTTATATCCACAGTAAAACTAGTCATATATCGACATAACCTGAAAAGCCGCTCAGCAACGAGGAAGCCACTGCTCCAAAACCGCCAGAAAAAAGCCAGACTACGGTTTGCAACTGCACATGGGGAAAAAGGTCATACTTTTTGGAGAAATGTCCTCTGGTCTGATGAAACAAAAATAGAACTGTTTGACCATAATGACCATCGTTATGTTTGGAGGAAAAGGGGGAAGGCTTGCAAGCCGAATAACACTATCCCAACAGAGAAGCACGGGTGTGGCAGCATCATGTTGTGGGGGTGCTTTGCTGCAGGAGGGACTGGTGCACTTCACAAAATAGATGGCATCATGAGTCAGGAAAATTATGTGGATATATTGAAGCAACATCTCAAGACATCAGTCAGGAAGTTAAAGCTTGGTCACAAATGGGTCTTCCAAATGGACAATGACCCCAATCGTATTTCCAAAGTTGTGGCAAAATGGCATAAGGACAACAAAGTCAAGGTATTGGAGTGGCCATCACAAAGCCCTGACCTCAATCTGAAAAAGCGTGTGCGAGCAAGGAGGCCTACAAACCTGACTCAGTTACACCAGCTCTGTCAGGAGGAATGGGCCATATTTCTCCAAACTTATTGTGGGAAGCTTGGGGAAGGCTACCCGAAATGTTTGACCCAAGCTAAACAATTTAAAGGCAATGCTACCAAATACAAATTGAGTGTATGTGAATTTCTGACCCGCTGGGAATGTGATGAAAGAAATAAAAGCTGAAATAAATAATTCTCTCTGCTATTTATTCTGACATTTCACATTCTTAAAACAAAGTGGTAATCCTAACTGACCTAACACAGGGAATTTTTACTGGGATTAAATGTCAGGAACTGTGAAAAACTGAGTTTAAATGTATTTGGCTAAGGTGTATGTAAACTTCCGACTTCAACTGTATATCTCTCTGGTTCAAACAGACAGTCATCAGAGCTTTGGGTCGGAAGTTTACATACACCTTAGCCAAATACACGCTTTTTTAGTTCTGCCCACAAATGTTCTATAGGATTGAGGTCAGGGCTTTGTGATGGCCACTCCAATACCTTGACTTTGTTGTCCTTAAGCCATTTTGCCACAACTTTGGAAGTATGCTTGGGGTCATTGTTCATTTGGAAGACCCATTTGCGACCAAGCTTTAACTTCAGGACTGATGTTGCTTCAATATATCCACATAATTTTCCTTCCTTCCTTCTTAATCGTTTACCCTCCCTGCATCACCTCTCTCCTCTCTGTATACAGCCCTGCATACAGAGACCCTGCATCCAACACTGGTGTGCCCCTCTGTGCGCTTTCCAAATAAACAATGTGTCAAAAGAGCCTGGGGACATTCTTTGTGTTTTCATGACTATGGCAGGAAACTTAATTTAATCCTGTGAGCATGGCCACTGCCAGTGAGCCCTAGACAGCCGCATAATGAAATCTCACACAGGCAAAGCCCGACAGCCATCCCTGGGCCCTGCTGGGTCCAGAGCTATTTTAAGGCTCTGTGGGCTGTCTCTGCTGTCTCTGCTGCACGCTTTTCCTCTGCCTCCCTTCATCCTCGCCTGTTGTGTCTCCTAATTGCTAGTCGTGTTCCTCACTGTTGTTCACTCAAATAGATCCCGGTTGTTTAGTGAAGCCCAAGCGTTTTTTGACCAAGTCCCTTCTCTGGAGAATCCTCTTCATCAGAATGTGCACAATGATTGGCTAAACAACTGTTCCTTGGCGCTCTGAGTGGAAGGGTGCATCCGCTCCCATTACCTCAAAGCTCATTGAAGGAAATGTAGGGTGGCTTTAATGTAATTCAATTTGTCTTCCCTCCTGTGTTCTTGATCAATTCCAGTTGTAATGCAAGTGGAGCCGTGCCAAGCCTATCTGCACTGTCAGCAGTTGCATATAGACTGATGTGTCCAGAAATATTCCCTTGTATTTTTAATCTCTTGACTCATTGCACGTGGTGCACAATATGCAAAAAATTGCCTAATGTAACCAAACGTAGTCGACCGAAGCACATCGACCTTGCAATCAGCTGGAAGTGTTTGCCATTTGGTCTGTGGTTCGGTTAGGCCATATTGTGCAACTGTTTGTCACATGCAAATTGCATCAGTATTGAAAATAAAAACTGGAATTACAAACCAATATACAGGCCAGCGTACTGAATGTTGGGTTAATAAAACTAATCTGTGGAAATGTTGTGAAAATGTTCGAGCAGCAGAAGAACAAATCGCAAAGACCAGTAGAGCAAGTTTAAATGTAATCGTATTCAACATTCTGGCTTGTAAGGAACATTTACACAAGTACAGTGCATTCGGAAAGTATTCAGGCCCCTTGACTATTTCCACATTTTGTTACGTTACAGCCTTATTCTAAAATGGATTAAATATTTTTTTTTTCAGCATCTACACACAATACCCCATAATGACAAAGTGAAAACAGGTTTAAGTTTTTACCTTATTTACATAAGTATTCAGACCCTTTGGTATGAGACTCGAAATTGAGCTCAGGTACATTCTGTTTCCATTGACCATCCTTGAGATGTTGCTACAACTTGATTGGAGTCCACCTGTGGTAAATTCAATTGATTGGACATGATTTGGAAAGGCACACACCTGTCTATATAAGGTCCCACAGTTGACAGTGCATGTCAGAGCAAAAACCAAGCCATGAGGTTGAAGGAATTGTCCGTAGAGCTCTGAGACAGGATTGTGTCGAGGCACAGATCTGGGGAAGGGTACCAAAACATTTCTGTAGCATTGAAGGTCCCCAATAACATAGTGGTCTCCATCATTCTTAAATGGAAGAAGTTTGGAACCACCAAGACTCTTCCCAGAGCTGGACGCCCGGCGAAACTGAGCAATCGGGGGAGAAGGGCCTTGGTCAGGGAGGTGACCAAGAACCCAATAGTCACTCTGACAGAGCTCTAGAGTTCCTCTGTGGAGATGGGAGAACCTCCCAGAAGAACAAACATCTCTGCAGCACTCTACCAATCCGGTCTTTATGGTAGCCAGACGAAGCCACTCCTCAGTAAAAGGTACATAACAGCCCGCTTGGAGTTTGCCAAAAGGCACCTATAGACTCTCAGACCATGAGAAACAATATTCTTTGGTCAGATGAAACCACGATTGAACTCTTTGGCAAAAATGTCTAAAAACCTGTTTTTGCTGTGTCATTATGGGGTATTGTGTGTAGATTGATGAGGGGAAAAAAACTATTTAATCCATCCAAAATGTGGAAAAGTCAAGGGGTCTGAATACTTTCCGAATACACCGTACCAATTAATTGTGTACTACAGCTTGATTAATCAGACTCAATGAAATACATTGTCTTTCTGTTGAATCTATAAGAACGCTAAAGCTTCATTGGGTATTTAACGCATCATCTCAACACTTACATCACAAGAAAGAGAAGAAAGATAACTTTATTTTGATGGGTGTTCATTTTTGGGGGAATAAAAAAAGTAATAATTTATACAGTTGAAATGTTTACAAATTAGTTGCTCTGAAATGAAAGCAATTTCCAAAAATGAACGCTCGGATGATAGTGATTTTATGTTTGATCTCGCAAACAATGTAAAGTATGTTTACATAGGTGTAATCTAGAGCCAAGTGTGTTGATTTTTAATCCGAGGGGTGTCCTGCTATTGACACACTTGTTGAATTATGCAAGAGAACGTGACAACATCAGTATTTAAGGATGCAGTCTAGACAGAGCAGGTGAATGCAGGTAGGGTAAACAGAGTAAGTGAGTGCAGGTAGGGTACACCGAGTAAGTGAGTGCAGGTAGGGTTGACAGAGTAAGTGAGTGCAGGTAGGGTGGACAGAGCAGGTGAGTGCAGGTAGGGTGGACAGAGCAAGTGAGTGCAGGTAGGGTAGACAGAGTAAGTGAGTGCAGGTAGGGTAGACAGAGTAAGTGAGTGCAGGTAGTGTAGACAGAGTAAGTGAGTGCAGGTAGGGAAGACAGAGTAAGTGAGTGCAGGTAGGGTAGACAGAGTAAGTGAGTGCAGGTAGGGAAGACAGAGCAAGTGAGTGCAGGTAGGGAAGACAGAGTAAGTGAGTGCAGGTAGGGAAGACAGAGTAAGTGAGTGCAGGTAGGGAAGACAGAGTAAGTGAGTGCAGGTAGGGTAGACAGAGTAAGTGAGTGCAGGTAGGGAAGACAGAGTAAGTGAGTGCAGGTAGGGTAGACAGAGTAAGTGAGTGCAGGTAGGGTAGACAGAGTAAGTGAGTGCAGGTAGGGTAGACAGAATAAGTGAGTGCAGGTAGGGTAGACAGAGTAAGTGAGTGCAGGTAGGGTAGACAGAATAAGTGAGTGCAGGTAGGGTAGACAGAGTAAGTGAGTGCAGGTAGGGAAGACAGAGTAAGTGAGTGCATGTAGGGTAGACAGAGTAAGTGAGTGCAGGTAGGGTAGACAGAGTAAGTGAGTGCAGGTAGGGAAGACAGAGTAAGTGAGTGCAGGTAGGGTACACCGAGTAAGTGAGTGCAGGTAGGGTTGACAGAGTAAGTGAGTGCAGGTAGGGTGGACAGAGCAGGTGAGTGCAGGTAGGGTGGACAGAGCAAGTGAGTGCAGGTAGGGTAGACAGAGTAAGTGAGTGCAGGTAGGGTAGACAGAGTAAGTGAGTGCAGGTAGTGTAGACAGAGTAAGTGAGTGCAGGTAGGGAAGACAGAGTAAGTGAGTGCAGGTAGGGTAGACAGAGTAAGTGAGTGCAGGTAGGGTAGACAGAGTAAGTGAGTGCAGGTAGGGAAGACAGAGCAAGTGAGTGCAGGTAGGGAAGACAGAGTAAGTGAGTGCAGGTAGGGAAGACAGAGTAAGTGAGTGCAGGTAGGGTAGACAGAGTAAGTGAGTGCAGGTAGGGAAGACAGAGTAAGTGAGTGCAGGTAGGGTAGACAGAGTAAGTGAGTGCAGGTAGGGTAGACAGAGTAAGTGAGTGCAGGTAGGGTAGACAGAATAAGTGAGTGCAGGTAGGGTAGACAGAGTAAGTGAGTGCAGGTAGGGTAGACAGAATAAGTGAGTGCAGGTAGGGTAGACAGAGTAAGTGAGTGCAGGTAGGGAAGACAGAGTAAGTGAGTGCATGTAGGGTAGACAGAGTAAGTGAGTGCAGGTAGGGTAGACAGAGTAAGTGAGTGCAGGTAGGGAAGACAGAGTAAGTGAGTGCAGGTAGGGTTGACAGAGTAAGTGAGTGCAGGTAGGGAAGACAGAGTAAGTGAGTGCAGGTAGGGTAGACAGAGTAAGTGAGTGCAGGTAGGGTGGACAGAGTAAGTGAGTGCAGGTAGGGTAGACAGAGTAAGTGAGTGCAGGTAGGGTTAACAGAGTAAGTGTTTGGTGTTTGCAGCCCTGTTCCAGTCCTTTATTTGAATGTATTCATATATTAAAATACACCTAGAGTATTTTTGCAAATTAGGCACGTATCATTTTCTTTATTTTAACACAAAATATATACACTTTTTTTTGTTGATGTGCATCTATCATTCAACAAAATGTGTCAAAGAAAGCCAGTAGGAGAATGCTGTTTAATATTGTGAAAGGCAAAGCAGAAAACATGTAGGGTAAATAGAGAAAAAAAATTACATTCAGCATCACTACGTCAAGGGAAATGTAGTATTCTTTCAAACAAAGATATCTACATATATTTCAGGTTGTTGTGTATCCCTAGAAATAAATCAGAATGGATGTAAAAATAGCAGTTTTGAAAACATAGCTTGTCCCAAAAAAGTGGTCTCATTGCACAACTTACCCCAGGTATGGGGTAAATTGAGCATAGGGACAGGGTAAATGGGTGATGGTGTCCTGTGACAGTAGGTGATGGTGCTGGTAGGTCAAAGTTGAATTCATGGGATGGGGGTTTGGTATTTTGTATATCTTAAATGTATGCCTACATTCAGCTATAGATACTATATCTCTGTTCAATATCACTTACCCTTCCATTTCTTGACCAGTTGTCTGGGACAGAGATGTTGTTTCAATGTGCCAATTTGTTGGCAAGTTCTCTGCATATGAGGCTACTATGCCCATGAAACTAGTCTACAAAATTCTTGATGTATTTAGCATGCTCAGATTCATCATCATCATATAATCATGATCATATAAGATATTATGTGCCTCTGCTACTCTGTCATAGCCTCTCTTTCACACTGGTAGATATTTGTTTTCTTTTTTGTCAATGTACCACTTCAATCAATCAATCAAGTTTATTTTATATAGCCCTTCGTACATCAGCTAATATCTCGAAGTGCTGTACAGAAACCCAGCCTAAAATCCCAAACAGCAAGCAATGCAGGTGTAGAAGCACGGTGGCTAGGAAAAACTCCCTAGAAAGGCCAAAACCTAGGAAGAAACCTAGAGAGGAACCAGGCTATGAGGGGTGGCCAGTCCTCTTCTGGCTGTGCCGGGTGGAGATTATAACAGAACATGGCCAAGATGTTCAAATGTTCATAAATGACCAGCATGGTCAAATAATAATCAGGAGTAAATGTCAGTTGGCTTTTCATAGCCGATCATTAAGAGTATCTCTACCGCTCCTGCGGTCTCTAGAGAGTTGAAAACAGCAGGTCTGGGACAGGTAGCACGTCCGGTGGACAGGTCAGGGTTCCATAGCCGCAGGCAGAATAGTTGAAACTGGAACAGCAGCAAGGCCAGGTGGACTGGGGACAACAAGGAGTGATCATGCCCGGTAGTCCTGACGCATCACTTCAGTGACACTTCAGTGTCATTCAGTCTATTTTTCATCTCTTCCTGCTGCTTGAATGGATGTCTTCCTTTCTCTGACTTCCTTGGCTGCTCTCTCAAGTGCCTGCTTGTTTTAGACCCCTGCTTGTTTTAAGTTTGTACGGTGCATTCGGGAAAGTATTCAGACCCCTTGACTTTTTCCACATTTATTCTAAAATTGGTTACATTGTTTCTTTTCCCCAAACTTGACATTTGGTATTCAGGCCAAAGAGTTCAATCTTGGTTTCATCAGACCAGAGAATCTTGTTTCTCATGGTCTGAGAGTCTTTAGGTGCCTTTTGGCAAGCTCCAAGCGGGCTGTCATGTGCCCTTTACTGAGGAGTGGCTTCCGTCTGGTCACTCTACTATAACGGCCTGATTGGTGGAGTGCTGCAGAGATGGTTGTCCTTCTGGAAGGTTCTCCCAACTCCACAGAGGAACTCTAGAGCTCTGTCAGAGTAACCATTGGGTTCTTGGTCACCTCCCTGATTAAGACCATTCTCCCCCGATTGTTCAGTTTGGCCAGCTCTAGGAAGTGTCATGGTGGTTCCAGACTTCTTCCATTTAAGAATGATGAAGGCCACTGTGTTCTTGGGGTCCTTCAATGCTGCAGACATTTATTGGTACCCTTCCCTAGATCTGTGCCTCGACACAATCCTGTCTCAGAGCTCTACGGACAATTCCTTCAACCTCATGGCTTGGTTTTTGCTCTGACTTCTACTGTCAACTATGGGACCTTATATAGACAGGTGTGTGCTTTTTCAAATCATGTCCAATCAATTGAATTTACAACAAGTGGACTCCAATCAAGTTGTAGAAACATCTCAAATGTGATCAATGGAAACAGGATGCACCTGAGCTCAATTTCGATTCTCATAGCAAAGGGTCTGAATACTTATGTAAACAAGGTTTATTTATTTTCTATTTTTAATAAATTTGCCCAAATTTCTAAAAACCTGTTTTCACTTTGTCATTATGGGGTATTGTGTGTAGATTGCTGAGGATTTTTTACTTTTTTATACATTTTAGAATAAGGCTGTAACGTAACAAAATGTGGAAAAAGTCAAGGAGTCTGAATACTTTCCGAAGACACTGTATACATAGGACATGACTGTGTCTGCTTTGTAACAATAAAAATGCACTATCTTGAGTTCATATGCATGACACATTGCAAAAATACTATGCATAAAACTGACAAAATGTCATCATCATTTGTGTGGAGTATTGTGGCCATTGGCTCAACTTACCCCAAGGCAAACATTTTAACTATATTAGTCCACACAGCTCCAAGGATGCACTTTAATGCTAGGTTTCGGACCTCATATTGTAGCTTACAGAGACCCCAACTGAAGTATAAAACAATCTTAAAATGATCTACTTTGGTTTAGATACAAGCATCATGAAACGTATAATACAATACATTTATTTGACTTTGGGAAAATATGTTTTTTGGACTTAACTTGCTTATAACTTTTTCCATGTGTTTTCTTCCTTCACAGACTCCATAAAATGATGGCATCTTCCTAAATATTTGGTCACATGATGAATTTTGTGTATGGTTTCCAGTAAACACTCTCCCCTACAGTTCTCCCTCTAAATGAAATGCATTATGCATACTCCAACAGCACTGATAACATCTGCATAAATCATCCCTAGCACCAACATTATTTTCTGATTGTAAACAGACAGTGTTCCCTTTAGACGTAAACAAACACCCACCACTGTTGTCTCCAGGCAGCTTTAAAGTATCACACGGCAGCTGAATGCAGCTGAAAGACGATGCCCAGAGCTTACCCATGATGTTGCACAACGATTTAAGTCAATAAGTCATTGCTTTAGTATGTATATATTTGGGCTTGAAGTGGGAAATCCGAAGTGGGAACTTTGTGGAAATCCATGTCAATGCTGTGTGTTCCCCTTATGACATGACGTGCAAATACTTTTCACACTACGTTTCTTTTCAGGGCTGGGTTTTATTTGAATGTTACCACCCACTAGCATGGAATTGTTAATTAATCAGAAACACCTGCAAAGTTCTTCATCTTCGCGAGTCGCGACTGAACTGAGCCAAACAGCCTTTCAACGTCCACTTGTGCGTCTAAACCCTGGAGCAGATTAAAATAGAGGATGCAAACATGTTTTTGCACCTTCACTTTTTTACCAGATAATTATCATAATCCATTGGATAATTTGTTCATATTTTTTAGCTAGTCTGTATTCAAATTATATTTTATGAATTGTATAATTCCATTTTGCATCCCTGCTCCCCGTCACCCCAAGATGAAGGGTTTTGACCACAAACGTTTTGGATCGCTACACGCGCCACTGCTTTGATTGGTGAAGCTAGAAAGCATTATTTCAAAAGTGTCTATCCTATAATGAAAAGTCTCCTGTGAAAGAAGATTCAAGGAACTTGTTTATCTATATTGCTCTGCTGTTGTTACATTTGTATTGGGGTTTTGTCCAATGCGGGGTGTTGTTACATATCATTTGAGCGGTGTGTATCATGAGCAAAGTCATTGTAGCCTATCATTTCACTTTCCATGTGGGAACCATGAGCATGGCTGACTTGGCTTTGCTGTACCGCAGCCGAATAGCCTACCAGCATCCTACCAAAAGTTGCACCTTGTCCCTTACAATGTAGAATAACGCATGTCTAACCCAAATCGTTCAATAGTTATCCATATTACCAGAGCTTGATCTTATTATTTCGAACTATTACTATGGTGGATTCGCGGCCACAATTTATGGAAGATGCCAAAACTTTGGAGATAACAATAGATGGCGAAGTCAAAGATAGGCTACTGATTTCATCTGTGGCGAAGTTTCCCCTAAATGCTTATGACAAATCCAGCTCCAGAAGCAGCCATAGCCAGCTCACTAATCTTTTGAATACTATGTAAAACAGCAACAACAGATAACAGCTACTGTAGCTAGATAAGGTTAGCATGCTAGATTGACAGCTGTCAGTGCCCTATTTGTTGTTGCGTCTCTCCACTACACATGGAATTCACAACAACGTTCACACCCCCAATTTGTGAATATGTATGAGTCTGTGTCATTCTTCGGAGGTGCAACTAAACAAGCATTTCCGTTCTAGGACAGGAATTACTTCGAAATGGAGGTGGAAACTTCCTCTGGAGGGCACCTTTAAGGTTACCAAGCAGGAGAGAGGGAGCAGGAGAGAGGGAAAGGTTAGACTAGAGCAAGTCTGCTCCCCCACTGTTTCCTAGGGAATGGCTCCAATGTTTGCTTTTAATTTCCTCCGTAAAGGATCATGGTGTGAAATGTACACATTGAAGTGGACAGTCCAGGCAAAGTAACTATGGAGGTGTGCTATCAAGTTATGACCAGAGAGAGAAGGACAGAGATGGACAGAAGAAACCACAGACTATCTACCTATCTCATCCTCCTGCCTCTAGTTCTGGTACAGCTGAACACAAAGCCCATGCAGTGCTGAAAGAGAGAAGCAACGACTGCCATCTCCCAGTCAGCATAGTGAGATCAAAGGGAAAGATAGGTCAATGCTTAATTACTGCACAACCAGAATACCTTGGATTGATCTACTATCCAAATTACTTTATTGAAAACTGTTTCGGAAGATTACTTTAAGCTGTTTTTTATGAGATGTGAATATACTGAGGTAAGACCCAGACCAGGAGTTAAAAAGCCTTGGCGAGCAGAGGTTGCATTACTGATGGTCTATCAATAGCCATTAGCAATTTCTCATTCCCTGTTGCCCTGACAATTGTCTTCGCTAAGAAAGGGGAGAGAGAATATACACATTCTAGCAACAAGGTTAGTCTACTTAGCCCAGATGAGACCTCAGACGGTGAAAGGAGCAACACAGAGACCGTGGTAATCGATGGCTCCAATGGGTACTGTAAAAGGAACGACACATTTGGGAGTCAATCATGTCTTCCTTGCCCCATTACTCAGCCCTTGTCATCAATAGCTCTGTTTGCTCGTCTGTGGAAGAAAGACTATAGGGTTGCATGTCTTCAGAACCAGGGCTGAGACCTAGCATAGGAGCCAGAGGTAATGCTAAAGGGAGAAGCCTAATCTAAGGTAATCATCCCTGGAATCATGTCTAATGCATGCAAATTGTCTATTTAACTATGTATGAATAATTGAGGCCGATGATTAACTGTGGAATGGGATTCACCCAGGGATGCTGCTTTCTATCTCTCTTTCTGTCTGCTAATGGCTAGAGGTGGGATGACCCCAGCCCTTCCCCAGCAGCTTCACACTTAGGCTGATCCTTGATGATGGTCTGCATAGCATAGGTGATGTGTATTGAAACCAATAGCTACACCAACAATGTCAAACTGACTTTGACAGCAATTGATCAACTCTCTCTGGTTAGTGCAACTGGATCAACTATACATTTCCAATATAAAACTCTTATTTAATTTTTATTTCTTATAATTTTTGTAATGTTTTATTTTGTTTAAATTTGTTTTATTTAATGTCCTTGTCTATAACTGTTCTTTACTTTGTAATGTATTTGTACATTTTATGTGCAACCCAGGAAAGTAGCCGCTGCATGTGCATATTGATTGCCAATATTGTTCAGCTGGTCACTAATATTTTGTAAATGGATAAGAGGAGTTGGTTTGGTTCTCCCTGAAGGGAAGCTAGATCCGTAATGTAAATGGATAAGAGGAGTTGGTTTGGTTCTCCCTGAAGGGAAGCTAGATCCGTAATGTAAATGGATAAGAGGAGTTGGTTTGGTTCTCCCTGAAGGGAAGCTAGATCCGTAATGTAAATGGATAAGAGGAGTTGGTTTGGTTCTCCCTGAAGGGAAGCTAGATCCGTAATGTAAATGGATAAGAGGAGTTGGTTTGGTTCTCCCTGAAGGTAAGCTAGATCCGTAATGTAAATGGATAAGAGGAGCTGGTTTGATTCTCCCTGAAGGGAAGCTAGATCCGTAATGTAAATGGATAAAAGGAGTTGGTTTGGTTCTCCCTGAAGGGAAGCTAGATCCGTAATGTAAATGGATAAGAGGAGTTGGTTTGGTTCTCCCTGAAGGGAAGCTAGATCCGTAATGTAAATGGATAAGAGGAGTTGGTTTGGTTCTCCCTGAAGTGAAGCTAGATCCGTAATGTAAATGGATAAGAGGAGTTGGTTTGGTTCTCCCTGAAGGGAAGCTAGATCCGTAATGTAAATGGATAAGAGGAGTTGGTTTGGTTCTCCCTGAAGGGAAGCTAGATCCGTAATGTAAATGGATAAAAGGAGTTGGTTTGGTTCTCCCTGAAGGTAAGCTAGATCCGTAATATAAATGGATAAGAGGAGTTGGTTTGGTTCTCCCTGAAGTGAAGCTAGATCCGTAATGTAAATGGATAAGAGGAGTTGGTTTGGTTCTCCCTGAAGGGAAGCTAGATCCGTAATGTAAATGGATAAGAGGAGTTGGTTTGGTTCTCCCTGAAGGGAAGCTAGATCCGTAATGTAAATGGATAAGAGGTGCTGGTTTGATTCTCCCTGAAGGGAAGCTAGATCCGTAATGTAAATGGATAAAAGGAGTTGGTTTGGTTCTCCCTGAAGGGAAGCTAGATCCGTAATGTAAATGGATAAGAGGAGTTGGTTTGGTTCTCCCTTAACGGAAGTTAGATCCGTAATGTAAATGGATAAGAGGAGTTGGTTTGGTTCTCCCTGAAGGGAAGCTAGATCCGTAATGTAAATGGATAAGAGGAGCTGGTTTGGTTCTCCCTGAAGGGAAGCTAGATCCGTAATGTAAATGGATAAGAGGAGTTGGTTTGGTTCTCCCTGAAGGGAAGCTAGATCCGTAATGTAAATGGATAAGAGGAGTTGGTTTGGTTCTCCCTAAGTAAGTAGATGTAAGAGTGGTGGTTCTCCCTGAAGGGAAGCTAGATCCGTAATGTAAATGGATAAGAGGAGCTGGTTTGGTTCTCCCTGAAGGTGAAGCTAGATCCGTAATGTAAATGGATAAGAGGAGTTGGTTTGGTTCTCCCTGAAGGGAAGCTAGATCCGTAATGTAAATGGATAAGAGGAGTTGGTTTGGTTCTCCCTGAAGGGAAGCTAGATCCGTAATGTAAATGGATAAGAGGAGTTGGTTTGGTTCTCCCTGAAGGGAAGCTAGATCCGTAATGTAAATGGATAAGAGGAGTTGGTTTGGTTCTCCCTGAAGTGAAGCTAGATCCGTAATGTAAATGGATAAGAGGAGTTGGTTTGGTTCTCCCTGAAGGTAAGCTAGATCCGTAATGTAAATGGATAAGAGGAGCTGGTTTGATTCTCCCTGAAGGGAAGCTAGATCCGTAATGTAAATGGATAAAAGGAGTTGGTTTGGTTCTCCCTGAAGGGAAGCTAGATCCGTAATGTAAATGGATAAGAGGAGTTGGTTTGGTTCTCCCTGAAGTGAAGCTAGATCCGTAATGTAAATGGATAAGAGGAGTTGGTTTGGTTCTCCCTGAAGGGAAGCTAGATCCGTAATGTAAATGGATAAGAGGAGTTGGTTTGGTTCTCCCTGAAGGGAAGCTAGATCCGTAATGTAAATGGATAAGAGGAGTTGGTTTGGTTCTCCCTGAAGTGAAGCTAGATCCGTAATGTAAATGGATAAGAGGAGTTGGTTTGGTTCTCCCTGAAGGGAAGCTAGATCCGTAATGTAAATGGATAAGAGGAGTTGGTTTGGTTCTCCCTGAAGGGAAGCTAGATCCGTAATGTAAATGGATAAAAGGAGTTGGTTTGGTTCTCCCTGAAGGGAAGCTAGATCCGTAATGTAAATGGATAAGAGGAGTTGGTTTGGTTCTCCCTGAAGTGAAGCTAGATCCGTAATGTAAATGGATAAGAGGAGTTGGTTTGGTTCTCCCTGAAGGGAAGCTAGATCCGTAATGTAAATGGATAAGAGGAGTTGGTTTGGTTCTCCCTGAAGGGAAGCTAGATCCGTAATGTAAATGGATAAAAGGAGTTGGTTTGGTTCTCCCTGAAGGTAAGCTAGATCCGTAATATAAATGGATAAGAGGAGTTGGTTTGGTTCTCCCTGAAGTGAAGCTAGATCCGTAATGTAAATGGATAAGAGGAGTTGGTTTGGTTCTCCCTGAAGGGAAGCTAGATCCGTAATGTAAATGGATAAGAGGTGCTGGTTTGATTCTCCCTGAAGGGAAGCTAGATCCGTAATGTAAATGGATAAAAGGAGTTGGTTTGGTTCTCCCTGAAGGGAAGCTAGATCCGTAATGTAAATGGATAAGAGGAGTTGGTTTGGTTCTCCCTTAACGGAAGTTAGATCCGTAATGTAAATGGATAAGAGGAGTTGGTTTGGTTCTCCCTGAAGGGAAGCTAGATCCGTAATGTAAATGGATAAGAGGAGCTGGTTTGGTTCTCCCTGAAGGGAAGCTAGATCCGTAATGTAAATGGATAAGAGGAGTTGGTTTGGTTCTCCCTTAACGGAAGTTAGATCCGTAATGTAAATGGATAAGAGGAGTTGGTTTGGTTCTCCCTGAAGGGAAGCTAGATCCGTAATGTAAATGGATAAGAGGAGCTGGTTTGGTTCTCCCTGAAGGGAAGCTAGATCCGTAATGTAAATGGATAAGAGGAGCTGGTTTGGTTCTCCCTGAAGTGAAGCTAGATCCGTAATGTAAATGGATAAGAGGAGTTGGTTTGGTTCTCCCTGAAGGTAAGCTAGATCCGTAATGTAAATGGATAAGAGGAGTTGGTTTGGTTCTCCCTGAAGGGAAGCTAGATCCGTAATGTAAATGGATAAGAGGAGTTGGTTTGGTTTTCCCTGAAGGGAAGCTAGATCCGTAATGTAAATGGATAAGAGGAGTTGGTTTGGTTCTCCCTGAAGGGAAGCTAGATCCGTAATGTAAATGGATAAGAGGAGTTGGTTTGGTTCTCCCTGAAGGGAAGCTAGATCCGTAATGTAAATGGATAAGAGGAGTTGGTTTGGTTCTCCCTGAAGGGAAGCTAGATCCGTAATGTAAATGGATAAGAGGAGTTGGTTTGGTTTTCCCTGAAGGGAAGCTAGATCCGTAATGTAAATGGATAAGAGGAGCTGGTTTGGTTCTCCCTGAAGGGAAGCTAGATCCGTAATGTAAATGGATAAGAGGAGTTGGTTTGGTTTTCCCTGAAGGGAAGCTAGATCCGTAATGTAAATGGATAAGAGGAGCTGGTTTGGTTCTCCCTGAAGGGAAGCTAGATCCGTAATGTAAATGCATGTTCAACGTACAGTGAGGGAGACAATTTCTACAGTAAGCGACTGTACATAAAAACTAATATTGTTTACTACTGAAAGATATTAAATCGAACAATTATATTTCCACTTCAGGCAAATACTGTTCTTATGGAATTTTCTCAGAATGTTTGTCAAATAAGGGCTGCAGGATGTTGCTTGTCAAAAGTGGTTTAAAAATGAAATAGTAGGAGACTGACAAGTTGTGACAACAAATAAGGGTGCTATGGCAATAATCCTTCCTGTCACCAGTCATGAATATATTTGTCACTACACTGTCATTGATTGGTGTGTTTGAGTTAAGCAGAAGGAACTGCTCAATAGCTTACTGATAGTCTCGAGGATTCACTAGCTGTCACGCCCTGACCTTAGAGAGCCTTTTTATTTCTATATTTGGTTAGGTCAGGGTGTGATTAGGGTGGGCATTCTAGGTTTTCTGTTTCTATGTTGGTGTGTTTGATTCCCAATCGGAGGCAGCTGTCTATCGTTGTCTCTGATTGGGGATCAGATATAAGTTGTTAGTTTCCGTTTGGGTTTTGTGGGATCTTGTCTTTGTTTGTTGCATGTTTTGCACTACGAAGCTTTACGTTCGTTGTATTGTTTAAAATGTACGCCTGCCACGCTGCACCTTGGTCCGGTCATTCTACCAATGAGAGCCGGTACACTAGCGGTAAATACACACTGGGATGTGTAGTTTCGTAGACTTCGGAGAGCCATGGCATATTGATGAATAGGCAGTGTAGAGAAAATCTATTATTAATAAAATCTATTATAAACATATATTGTGTATTTTCCATTTTTGTATGTTGTTGAATCAAACAGCTGGCCATCACGGTCTAGCCGGTCTTGATGAGGGAAAGTGCCTGGCAGAGAGATTCACACAGTACCTAGGCTTCGTGCTTTCTGTCATTGTTAAACCCATGCAGAGTACAAGGCTTATTTCACATTATGATTTGCAATGATGATCATTCAGATGAGGGATTTAAAGATTGTTTAATGACACCTCTCGTCCAGAGGTTAGGCTGCTGAACCAAAACAAATACAAGTGGTTAGTCAAGAGCAGCTTCATTTTAGCGGACCGGAAAAATGAAGTGTTGGTGTGCTTTGGGTTTTGACAAACTTGAACTTTGGGCATGTGCTACTCAAGTTGTGAGCAGAGAGGATCATCAAAAAGGACAGCTGTGTCTCTTGATAAAATACTGCCCATTGCTAAGCTCTGCTAGCATGTTGTGATAAACCTGGAAAGCCTCTTTCAGAAACATAAACAGTTTCCAAACCAGTGTGCACCTTTTAAAATACCTGACACAGCACTCGAAGTTCAGGAAGAGAACATAAAGTAAATTCATCAAAAAAAACTTGAAAACTGTCAATGCGATTGTTACCCTACATACTGTACTGGTATGTATGCATCTCTATCCTGACAGCTTTACTGCACCCTGCTGACAGTGCATATACTATGTGTCCAGGGCCCGTATCCACAAAGCATCTCAGAGTAGGAGTTTGTCCATATAATCTTATTCATTTTAATCTAAAAGGCTAAACTGATCCTGGATCAGCACTCCTGCTGTGAGAGGCTTTGTGGATACAGGTACAGGTCTAAATCCATGGGAAATATCTCATCAGATGGTCACAGAGAAACCATGTCACCACCACTTTTACAAAAGGCCCCTCCAATATCACAGCTCTCTGAAAAAAAAAAAATGTCTGTTCTTTCTTTCATACCAGTGAGCACACCTTTGATTTTTCCCCTCTTTTGAAGCACACAGAGGTTGGCTCCAACACTCCAGGGAGATGGTGTGTGTGGGTGACTTTCCTCGCCGAGCCAGAGGTGAACTCTCTCATAGCCTACTGTAAGGCATCCTTCATCTTCTAGGTCTCTCTGGAGATTAGAAATAATTGAATCCTGGTCCCAAAAAAGAAGAAGCCAAAGTGCTGAATGCCTTCATGCAGTACTGTAGAGTACAAGACACAAGTTATATCTGCTGATCATCTCAAAATAATACAAAAACAGCTCAGAGATGGCTTTAGGAAGAGCTTTTCAACTCACCTTAACAAAAAAGTGCATTGGAATTTAAACTCTGGGATAGTACTAGATAATTCCAATCCAGGTATCGGTATGTGCCAGTATTGGTCATGGTATGTCTCTAATTTGTTGTCCATGGGCTAATACCGGAGTTAGCAAACTAATCCACACATATGAGGTCTAACATCCTACCTAATGCTGTAGGTCTCCGTTTGGGAGTTGTTTTACTAAGCTACTTCTGTGATGTGAGAGTGAGCAACGATGAGTCAATGCAGATTTTTTATAAAGAGGCTTTCTATTAGGGGCTCTAGTGTTGCATTAGTATTTTGCCTGCTGCCCTGTGACTGCTGGGTGTAGTTTATCAGGACGAGAGCTGTCAGGGGACGTGAACTGCTGCTCCCTTTCTGCCAAAGTCCCTGCCATCTGAGTCCAGCAGTGACAGGTGCGCAGGTCGGAACATATGGAAAAGGGTCCGCAGAACCTGTAGAGAGTTCATTGGAGCAACTGTGGGTGCACTCAATGTAAGGATGGGTTGAGTGATGAAGTGAGATTTCATTGAAGTGCCCATGCACCCAATCTAACCGTGGTAATATTCGAATAGGTACAGGGAATAGGTACAGGGAATAGGTACAGGGTAAAAAATACAATAGACTGGACACCAGAAGATAACATCTGTTAGATAAAATATGTTCTTATTTGCCCAAAATGGGTGCAATTGAAGTCATCAAAAATGACAGAATAATGTGAATCAGATGCAGTCTACACTGATATAAAAATTATATCCATCCTTAGTTGGCTGGTGATATAATCGTTTCTACACCCTTGTTTGAAACAGCAGGTTGCCCTTAGCAACACACTACAAAACAATTCCCCAAACCAAGATATTAGGGCCTGTCTCAAGAAACAAAAGACTTCTGTCCAGTTCACTTATGCTTCTCTGAGAATCGCCAGCGGTAATATAAACACATGCTGCAACAAAAAAAAGAAGCTTTCATCCTTGAAGAAATGGACTAGAAAATATTTGACGGCAAATAATTATTTGAGTGCACACGATGACATGAATCGTCCCCAAGGCTTAACTTGTACCACATAAGTCGAACAGCGCTTTCTTGCCAGCTACCATTCAGTCATTAATGTGATTACAGTCTGTTGACACAGGGAAAGGAGAAAAACAAAGCTAAGATGTAAGAGTTGTCATGCAATGCTATTGCTATGATTAGCAATGCACCATTAGAGTATAGAGAACACTGTAATGTATGTATACTGTATAATACTATTCTTCCTAGAATGGCTAAAAGGTGACCTTGATGTTCATTCCATGCTCTTCCAAGATGTATCCCACTAGAGGGCTTGTTTTTATTCTGGTGATAACCCTTGCGCAACTAAAAATGTGTGTTTGGCTACGGCTAATGTTAATGGTAGGATATGAAATTGAATCTAACTGAAAGTACAGTGAGTCAGAGACACATAATGGAGGGAGAGGGAAGGCAGGGCAGGGTTGGAGATGCCTCAGAGGCTTAAAAGTGGAAGTGTTCTGCTTAGCTAGGAATCAGAAGGTGGCCATGCCTTGACCCTGCTCCAAATTCAGCCACAACCAGTTAAAGTAATGCTCCAGAGCTTTTGTATAATTTCAGCAAGTAGTTTTGAAAGTAGTGCTCGCTCGCTCACAAGCCAAAATAGGTCCATGATTATTTTTTTAATTCGGATGATATGGTACGAATTCCTAAGTGCTTAAGATCCCGGATTGCATCTTCAATCAGCCACTGGGGTCTGGAGCAAAGCGAATAAACATATACCAGTCTGCCTCTCTCAGAGATCTCTCACAGAGAAATGACAGCCGCATGCAGCTCTCACTCTCTTGCACGCTGGTAAAGGGCTGTGGCATCTATTTCTAAATTGCATTAATCAGCTAATTAAGAGAGCCTTAATTATGTTAACAGGGTCACGTCAAGGATGTTTTGCTCCAGTTGCCTTTAATAACCCAGACACATAATACAGTAGCAAAGGGCTGGTTTTGGAAGCCTTTCACTCATGCCCAGGCCAGTGAAAGATGCACTTGAGAGCATTGGCTTTCAATAACGAGAGGGAGGCCATGCTAAGTTATTCATCAGTATTGGCCCTGAGAGGCACAAACCAAGCACAATTGTTTTATTTGCCCTGACCAATGCCAAGAGGGACAATTTAATTCAAGTCAATTACATCAAATCAAGACCCCTCCTGAAGAGGCAAAGTATTTTATGTCACTGGGGTCTAATATGCATGAATAAATATTTATAGAAATGGTGAAGAGCTCTCAGGCTTCACATCCTATTACTGCCGTATTATTATGTTAATATTGGAGTGACAGAGTTGCACTCATGTATCTTCATTCATGGGTCAATGAGGAGAGATGAATCTGGTGCCACCTTACCTTGTGTTTACTCAATAGAATAATCTGTGTTCCTATATTTGTGCAAGCCTTGTTTCTCTCCGGCACAAGCAGTTCAAGATTAAGAATATACTTACTGTATGCACACTGTTTAAACAAGCCTGCAATAGAGAACCAGAGAACCCTTAGCAAAGGCTCCATTTATTTATTCATACGTTAGAAAAGCCCCTTGAAGAGAGAAGTGTTTATTACGTAAGAGCTGCCCCCAAAGGCTGAGAGACAGGACGGCACCTGAGAGAGACTGTGCAACGTGACTGCAGCCTCACACAAGAACCTGAGCAGGTGGAGAGCTAAGAAAGAAAGGAGGAGAAGCGATGGAGAATGAGTGAGGGAGAGACAGAGATGCTGCCAAGATGTTGATGCTGGAAAGGCACACCTTGGGGTATCCTAGCGATATGAATACACCGTTGATGAAGGGTAACTGAAAACCTTGGAGCTCAAGTGAGCTCCAGGGAGGGTAACATTAGTCTGGAAAACAAAACACAGAACAGAGTCATGTAATAGGCCTCTCATATCATGCCCCTCTTTGTGAACCCACTGGAGGATGTTTAATTTATTTAATAGCTGCCGCTTTGACGGCACGGCAGGCGTTTGGTGTGGAAAAACAGAAGGCTGGGACAAACACGTTAGGGCTAGGCCACTTTCCTCTCAGGCACAGGCATTATGGGATTTTTAAGGAGACGATCTGTACTATCACCCATCTGGTGAAATAGAATTGCAGTGAACAAAACGCCACCCAATAAGGATGTTATGTCTTTCATTTACTTTCTATTAAAAGTTGTCACTCACTCTCTGACACCAAGTGGAATCTTCCAGCTGCAGGCTGCACAGATACAATTACTGTACAATTTACAGATAGACAAATTAGACTAGAAAACCACATCATCTGCATATAAAGAGGTATTAAGGTCAGGGCCCAAACATTTTGCTCTGTGGTGTTTCAGGCCCCTTCTTTTCCACCAAGGTCACAGACACTGACAAGTCAAATCAATGTGCTACATGGGTCTATAAGAATGCATAAATACACTGAGATGTCTGTGTGTTTTCTATTCGCAAAGCATAAGCCACTGATTGCATTCCTTGCCACTTTCCACCCCCATGCTGTTAAAAGATGTAACAAATCAAGTGCCTCGACCTCTGAGATAGAAGTCATAGGCATGTCATTATTTTTATGCATGCCGGCTCTGTAAGTGACAGTAACGCCAGTCTGACTATAGAATTGCTATGACAGGTTCATATACCTCTGCCACTCGCGACTATTCTCCTTTACCATTATAAAATGCAAATGTGATATCATCCCTTCTGTAAGAATATCCACATTCCAATGCATGTCTGAGCCTCTCTCTCACAGGAGCAGCAGCAGCACACCACTCCAAGCTTTTCCATGGCTGTTGTAGCCGTTTCCTCTCCTGAAAAGGGAATTCATTGAGTTAGAGATATAAGGAGGCGAGGGGAGAGGTGCTGACACATATTGGATTACGGTTTAGCTGTCAAAATGATTATATGAAGAAAAGGGAAGAGGGGGGGAACAAGGTTCTCGGACTAGCTATTGTTGGTGAAAATGGCTCTTTCAGATTAAACATTTTATGACACCCTGGTTCCGCCTTTGTGAGGGACAATGACTGACCAAACACTGTGGCTCTGCAAGTTAACTGGGGTTTGGTTGCTCCTTGGTTGCTTAACTCTATTCAGGGGTAGATAGAGACAGTGAATGGTCTTCCTATTAATGCCAGTAGTGTGTATTAAATACATACATTATTGAATCCCTTGAGTTCCATCCAGCATGGTCGTATTGCGTAACATAACTTTCCTCTCATATAATATAGGACATGCTTTATTGTTTTACATCATAGGCAGCTTTTGAAGAGAAAGTTTACATATCTCACGTAATAAAAAGCCATTTTTGTCTTCCTTTTTGTTGAAAGTCACTTGTATCCATTTTCACAGGAAGGGATAGCATATATTATTAATGTTGGCATCATCCATCAATGAACACAGGAAGGTATCCCTATCCTATAACACCTCAACTGGAGGAAAATGCCACTAGAACACCTGCTGTCACTCACTTCCCAGGCCTCATCATTGACCATTGTGATGATTGGTCAATACAGACCCATGTATCTGCCGGGATAACGTCTACTTACAAGGAGGTCTTGAAACCATGCCACTATATCACTGAAAATTGTTCCATGCTTTATCTTTTCCGAACCCTGTCACCTATGAAAATGTGAAACCTAGCTGAGCATTGTGATGATGGTGAGTTGGCCATGTAACTGTTGACAGGAGGATTAACATAGGCTTACACAACAGATATCAATGATGAACCCATGACTCAGTGGGGTCCAGGCTATTGTGTTTCTTAATCCATATTACTATAGCCGGTGGATAGTTGTTAACTCCTCCTAAAACCTGGGAAGAATATGTGAGTGAGAACAAAAATGTTTGAGAGAGTCAGTCATCTGATGCCTTGGTCTGTGTGATCCCAAAAACTGTGTGAACACAAAAACCCACAAACGAAGCGTTGAGAGTTAATTCCATGGGATTAGGTATCCTCAATATGCAGTGACAATACAAAAATGTAAAACAAAGTTTACATCAAGTGAATATACCTACAGTATGTACAATAAAGTGTGATACATTTAATGAAAAGCATGTTGTGTAGCATAATTGGCAATGTTACACTAATGTAACAGTAAAAATCCAGCATATCTTGTTTGGACCCCATACGACGATCACACCGTAGTCATTCTTCTGACGGTCTTGGAGCCATCTCCACAGTGGTCTGTTGGGGCATTACTCTGACTGGTGGTTAGCGAGAAGTTACTGGAAGAGACAACATCTGGGATCTGGAATATAGAAAATGTGAATATTTTGTGACCGTTGAACTTTTGACCTTGTGCAAAGCTCCTTGAAGGACAAGGCAAGAAGAGTGTGGTTGCCATATCGTTCTCCCATCACCATTACTGATCATGCAACAACTCTGAACATTCCTTTGATCAATATTCCAATCAGTTACTGATGTTATTTCTTAACAATCTTTATAAAACCATCTAAGAAGCTCCATTGGCTCATCAACATTGATTAACTAATATCCAATATATTATTGACTAACTTTAATCTACATTTTGAACAATCAGTTATTTAGCCTGTTATCATATACAGTACAGTGGGTGTATTATGAGTGAATCATGGGCCCTGGTCAAAACTAGTGCACTCTATAGCAAATAGGATGCCATGCAGTCATTGAAAGTTAACTGTCCTCCGGCCAGGGGAGGACGATCTGGGCAGTCCCTGCAGTCCCCATCAATGTGAGAGCCTGGGAGGTGTCAGGGACTCCGGCTGCAGTATGGAGACTGACTCTGCATTATTCAGCTGCAGTAAGTTGCCCTCTCTCCCTCTCCTTACCTTGTGAGTGCTGATGGAGTTCATCTGGCTGTGGGTTTCCCCAGTGACGACGAGGTCACTGCGGCCAGCGTCTGTCGAGTGAGAAACAGGCTTTTACCTGACCTGACATCCCCTCTGACCATTTCACTGTACCACACTATGCTCAGAGGAAGAGGTATAGTACAGCGGCTCCAACATAGAACATGGCGTTATTATTACATCATAGTCAATTATAGCCTCTAATGCTGTTAGTAGCCTATAATACTTTTAACAAATTCTAAAAATCACAGATAAAATAGAATAGCCTATCCATTCTGATTTTGTATGCCTACCTACCTCACTAATCTCATTAGATGTTGAAGATAATGTGTCCTAATGAGGAACAGGGGTATTTGTCACCCTGACTCTCACCTGAGTGGCCCTCTGTGGTGTATCCCAGGTTGACCTCCCCCCCGGTCGCCTCAGCAACGGAGCTTCTCCCGCTCTTTGATTCGTCTATCCTGTGGAAACCAAGAGGAAAAGCCCAATGGAAAATATGACCTATTCCTACAGATCTCAGTCTCCTACAGCAGGAAAATTGTGTAACCTTGAAAGAAGCAACAGTTATGTGAGCTTTATGTTGGTACTATAAATTGTCTTCTCTTGTGACTGCAGTGTACAGGCTTTAGTGTTTATTTTCCCATTGTAATCTGCTGATACCTATGAAAAAAGAAAGCCATTATAATTATTCATGTTATTGTGTATGTATTTTATTGTTTTCTGTTTCATTGACTGCCATGTGGATATTTTTGAGTAAACTAGAGTTCCAGTCTTAATGTGGATGTTATAATCTAATAACCATCTAATGTTCCAAATTATTCTCAAATCTTTATTTAATTAACTATAAAATCCCAGTCTCTTCTCAGACACAAGGTAGACTCAGAGCCATATAAATACATGCATTTGGGTAGATTTATTTACTGATTTATGCTGAGTCCCAGCAGTAACTTGTGTAAAGGACTAATGGAATTTTGTATCAATAGGATGAGACTGTATTAGTTCCCTCTCACAAATGTTTTCCATAAATCGTTTTATGGATGGTTAGTCACATCCTCGAAAGTAGCCACATTTGATCCTTGATCTTCACTCGTCAGCTCTCGCCAATAAAAACAAAGATCTGTACCATTTCAAACACTGTATAATCCCACATTAACAAGCAGGTTGAGAAGTTAGAAATAATGGCACAAAGAGCATCAAACTCTCACCTTATTGCCTCCGGTAGGCTTGATTCTGAAAGACAACCAAATACAGAAAAATACATGTCATGATCTTATGTGATCTTACATTATGGCTATCATACAGGATTTTCACTGTCTCAATGCTCAATCTAGACCAATACAGTAATCCTGACCTTGCTTGTGGTTGCATAGACCATAACATAATTTAGTTTGCTCAGTGTCTGAAGCTCCAAAATACATTCTTAGAAAAAAAGGTTCCAAAAGGGTTCTTCAGCTGTACCAGTATGAGAAAACTTTTTGGTTCCAGGTAATAACCTATTTTGCTTTCAGGTAGAACCCTTTTGGGTTCCATTAAGAAAGGGTTCTACCTGCAACCAAAAAGGGTTCTTCAAATGGTTCTTCTATAGGGACAGCCGAAGAACCCTTTAAAGTTCTAGATAGCATCTTTTTATTCTAAGAGTGTAGGACAGCTGTAAATGCAGCTTTCACTCGTTTTGGGCCAGCACACACTCACTGTAGCCTGAGGTCACTTTAGAAATGTTAGAGTGAAAGCCTGAGCTGATTGTTAATGCATATTATCACACAGCATCATTACCTTTCTTAGCCCAAGGTCCTGGCCAGAGCCAAAACAATTCTATAACAATGGCGGTACAGATGGTGCCGGCCCAGGAAAAGGATAAACCAGTGTCTTTTACAGGAGGAGAAATTGCCTCGACTTTTATTGTTTTAAACCCACACTGTTCAAAGTTATTAAGGTGAATATATTTCATCCACATTCTGTCTGAATAATTGCAATGAATACATTACTCTTCAGTGTGTTGGATTAGTTCAGGGAGCAAGACTGACTATGCCATTTTCTTAAATGGGAAAAATACTGATTATGTTGATTTGATGCTTTGCTGCCTGGGATTTACAATAAGGAAAGCGGCGGGAAAGGAACTGGACCAAATCAAGGACAGTGAAAAGATACCAGACTATTGGGTGAATACTGCAAATGTACTTAAGAGGGCACACCTGCCTTATTAAGATAATCCTACAACTGCCAAATAACGGCCCTGATTTGCACTGGTCTGAAATCAGTTACAGGGATTAGAGTAGTCTAATGTATGACTCAGGGGCAAGTTTTGTTATCGCACACAAACAGCCAGACGGCCGCCTCGTTACCCACAACAACGATCACCTCTGAGATGGCTCTCCAGAAACTCCTCACCAACCATCACTACTCCTAAAGCCACCAAAGACTCACAAAACCTTCTAGTCACTGGTTGCTGGTAACCCAGAAAGACATTAATCCCAGGGGTAGGAAGTTGAAGATTTTTTGGGGTCACTTCAGAGACATGTTTGTGGATTGTGGCCCCTATTAGAGTCATAATGAATCAGTCTTGGTGTATGTAACACCAGATCATAAGTCTGTTTGATGATTGACATAACTCTCAGATTATTCAACCTAGCAAATGAAAAATAAACCAAATATGATTGGCTAACTCCTGCCTAATGTGATTCTCACTCATATTCATGAGTCTGTCTACCTGTGAAACTTAGTGACAGAATAACTGCATTTCCATAGAGTGACCACCAGGAGGTGCTGTGTCCAGTGTGTCTCTCCTGGACAACTATCTCTCCATGGTAGTGCTCCTGTGTTTTATGGACAGGTGGGGGGTTAGGCCAAAGCCAGCACTTTAGAACTGGAGCATTCTGCTGACAGGTGAAGTTCTGTATGCGTTCAAAAATCCATGACCTTGCCAATGCAGGCGTGGGGCACACTGCAGAATCACAACGTGTGACAGCCTAACTCCTTCATTATACTTTAATCATTGTTCCTGTGCGGGTGGGGGGGTGGACATTTTTCACTGAGCCGTATAAAAAGAAAAGAAAGGTGCTTACTTGCTCTTCTCCGTACGTAACAGAGGACAATGCAGATGCTTAGCAGCAGGAGCAGGAGCACGGCGGACACGGAGGCTGTTACTGCGATTAGAACAGCGCAGTCGTCGCATACATTCTCCACACCCACCTCTGCAACTAAAAAAACAAGGTAATTTATGAGGTTTAGTCCCAAAGAAGCTGAAAAATTGCATTCTTCAATTAATGTTTTAATCAATAGACTATTATCAGGGTTTGCTGTGATTGTGGCAGGGAGAGTGCCGTCTTTTGTTTACGCTATTGAATGTATTTCAAGACTACCCAAACCACAGAGGGGAAACTCAGTGAACGCAGCAAATCCTGCAGCTCCCAATACTCTATTTATGTAGGATGACTTCAGAGAGATTGGGAACACTTTGCTCCACTTCAATGGTGATAAAAGCCTTGTGTCTATCCTGCAATGCCTTTCTTGTAATTTCTCTCATCACCAATAACAACTCCCCACCGTCTGCTTTCACTGATGAATTTGTGGACATAGACAAACCCCAGCTCAGAGTAGAGAGAGAGAGAGTGTTAATGTTTCTCACCCACAGTCAGACGTACACTGCTGGCCTGGGGCGTGGGTAGGGCAGAGACAGAGGCTAGGCACTCCACATGAGAGCTCTCTGCTGCCTGGACGCTGAGGTTACTGGTCAGGTTGTAGAGCCCATCCACATCAACAGGCCCTTCAGTGCTGATGTTGTACTGACCCTGGTCCACCTCTCTGCCATTCACAAGCCAAGTCAGACTAGGCTCTGGGTACCAGCCTACAGCCAGGCACTGGAACAGGATCTCTTCCCCCTTCAGCACAGTCACGTTCCCCCCTGTGATGGCCACATTACCCCTCTCTGGAAAGAAAATTGTAAATGTTTTGGGATACTGTATGTATTTTTTACAGTTTACCAGGTCATTCTAGTCCATTGTGCTATTTTGCAAGAGTGTGTGGTATTAAGCAGGTTTGGTCACATGTTTATGGATTACAGGAAGGCGCTGTGTGCAGTACTCCGTCTGCGTGTATACTGTATGCATGACAAGTGTATCCTGAGACTGATAGGGATTCTCTGATCGCAATTGACCTGCTCACTTATAGAGGCTTCTTACTCTTCCTAAATGATTGATCGTGTGCCTCGAGGTCTCAATTGGCTGATGGAAGAATGCCTCTTTTCCCCTCTCATACACTGGCAACCAAATAAGCCACTTAGACTGGACGATATCGTCTGTGAAGTCTATTGTCTGGCAGAGTGAAAGGCAGACGGCGCAGCAGAGAATTTCTATAGATAGACAGATAATTACTGACGCTTTGTCGCTTTGTCTAACCGAATTACATGTCTATGTTGATTCAGGATCAAAGCTCTCAATGTTCTGTGCACAATGACGGCTCCCCCGTTCGTCATAGGCTGCGCTTTCATATTTGATTTGGTGTCATATACTGTAAGTTGATGTGTAACTTTGATTACACCGCCTCCCCTATTGGAAAGGCTGTAAAAGGAATCTCAGCAGTGCAATAAAGTCATGGCGATCAGAAGAAGAAAGCAGCATCTCACTTCCATGGACTAATAAACTACTGCAACTAATTATGGATGGAAGATTGATACATTTGAGGAAAGATAGTCAGTCTCTCACAACATGAGGCTCCTCCCCCATCATTCCAATCTAAGTGATCTCTGAAATAAGGTTTCATAAGGTTTGTTAATCACAGTAAGCCATCTTAGACAGGCTTGGTGACTGTTCCCTGAGAAGATGCTGTGCTTTTTCAATAGGGCCCTCGGCAGGGAAATTGCAACTCTGAGGGACAGCATTTAATCTGGAAGAAGTATGGGCACTTTCTGCTCGGATTAGCAGTATTGTATGTTCCAACAGCACTAGTGGTTATGCATGTGTTTGTATGTGTGTCTGTGTGTGAATTTATTCTGATGAACAGCCAATCACCAAAGGCATACTCACTCGTCTCTGATTTACACCAGTGGCGTCATCCTCGGCTCTAGCCCTTACAGCACATTCTGTTCATATTATATCAACCACATACAGACATATTGATTTGTTCAAGAGAAAATGTGTGTGTGTGTGTGTGTGTGTGTGGGTGGGTGGGTGTGTGTGTGTGTGTGTACACGTGTGTGTGTACGTTCATGTATGTCTGTGTTTGTTTGTGTGTCTGCAAGCAGTATGTGTGTATACGTTCTGTGTGAGCGTGTTTACATCACATTCATATTGGACAATTAGAACGGAGGGCTGAGGAGAGCAAAGGGCCAGTCTCCAGTGTAGATTTGTGGCTCTCCTCCGATGGTATATTTGGACCAACAGGCCACAAATCACCAGCAGAATTGCTGACTGGTAACTGGAAAACGCCTAGATGCACAATTAATTAAAAGGCTCTGAGATCCTCTGCATCCACACTGGAGGGCTTGATCCACCATGCACTATTGTTAATGGGTAGTGGTTACATACACTGAGTATATAAAACATTAAGAACACCTGCTCCTTCTATGACAGACTGACCAGGTGAATCCAGGTGAAAGCTATGATCCCTCTTGATGTCACTTGTTAAATCCACTTAAAATCAGTGTAGATGAAGGGGAGGAGACATGGATTGTTTATGTGTGCCATTTAGAAGGTGAATGTGTCAGGTTTTGGCCAAGACTGTTCGGGTTTTGGTCACTAGATGTCCCCATTGCACCTTTTTTGTACCTTTTGTTTTTTCTTGCTCTAATTATTGTTTGCACCTGTGGGTCGTTCCCTTGTTAGTATTTAAACCCTGTGTGTTCCTCAGTTCCTTGCTCAGTGTTTGTAAGTTAGCACCCAGCCCCAGCCCAAGCCTTGTTTTATACAGATATTTCTCTTGTTGGATTTTCCAGAGGTTCTCTGGTTTAGTTCTTGTGTATTATTTGAGTAGTCTTTTGAGGTTTGTTTTTCCCTGCTGTTTTTTACCACTTTGTGGAGTTTCTTTTGTATTTTGGAGGATTTCCATTTTGTGCCTCTTGGCTTTATTTTTGGACATTGTGGATTTAGTTTCTTTGCCTGAAGATTTTGGTTCTTTAATTAAACCACCATCTCTAGTACTGCTGTGTCTGCCTCATCTTCTGGGTTCTGACGATTATTAGTGACTGTTTCTCGCACCGGGTCCTGACAGAATGGGCAAGACAAAATATTTAAGTGCCTTTGAACGGGGCATAGTAGTAGGTGCCAGGCACACCGGTTTGTGTCAAGAACTGCAACAGTGTTGGGTTTTTTCACGCTCAACAGTTTCCTATGTGTATCAAGAATGGTCCACCACCCAAAGGACATTCAGCCTACTTGACATAACTGTGGGAAGCATTGGAGTCAACATGGGCCAACATCCCTGTGGAATGCTTTCGATACCTTGTAGAGTCCATGCCCCAATGAATTGAAGCTGTTCTGATGGCAAAAGGGAGTGTCCAACTCAATATTAGGAAAGTGTTCCTAATGTTTGGTATACTCAGTGTATGTCAGTTATAATGTGTAGCATTGGCAATAAAGGAGGAATCCTGTAATATATTGAAGGCAATGGGTCATTGCTTTGTTCCCTACTTTTTGCATGGTTGACTTTGTTCAGGCTTTTAGCTGAGCTCTCAGTTTGCAGCAGGGCAAAATTAGCTGAATAATGAGAGAGGAAAGGGGAATATCTGAATATCTTGTATTGTGTAATGTCATCTTTTTTTTCTCTTTTTTTATTTTTACATATCATCATCATAACAATCTCATTCATTTTTATGCTAAAACGTAAACATCATTAATACAATATTTATGTTTTTATTGCAAAATGAATTATACATTTCACAGCTTTTCTTGTTACCAACCCAATTGTCTTTGGTCCAACTTTCCAATATGAGTGGAGTTTATAATAAGATTATAGGACTTGTGAAAAATGTAGAGGAGATATCAGCAACACCTCCTAGCATTGCTACTGTCCATACCAGCTTATCAGTTCTGGTGAATCCTGGCCCAGTGTATGGGTTATAATCATTCTTCATTTTTCTTCATTTCTGGCTGAGTATTCTCTGTGGTAATTCTTTTCCATGCAGGGCATCCCCAGAAAACTCTCAGAGATGATTCACTGGAATACTTTTGGCTTGGAGAAATAACAATTTCAGCTACATCTTTGGGGCTCTGATTCTTATCCTGCCCTGACTTTTGAACACTATTCAATATTTGTGTTACTCAATCTCTCCACACCTTCGCCCTTGTGGAACAGTCTATCTGCATACTTGAAATCAGAGAAATGCACTGTGGTTACAGTGGCGCAAAGCACTGCATCAATGATAAGAAATTGAATAACGAAAATGAAAACAGTAATGTCCTCAAGATCCAAATAAAAGTTCAAGAAGAGTATTTTCAGTCATTCATGAACTTGCTCCAAATATATCAACATAATATATCTGAACAAGATAACCAATAGTTCAAAGCACAGACAGTGATACTTTGGAAACCATGCCTGTCTAGGAAATCCATTATGTGAAACACCACCCTTATAAGGTAGATAACAGTGGATTAAATCCTCCTAATGGAACAAAATAATGGATACAGGGATAAAGGAAGAGAGGAAAAAGAGAGAGAGAGATAGAGGAAGCAGGAAAAGAGGGATAGAGGGAAACAGGAAAAGAGAGATGGAGGGGAAAAGGGAAAGAGGGAAATAGGAAATGAGAGAGAGGGAAACAGGGAGAGAGGGGAAAAGGGAAAGGGGATACCTGGTCAGTTGTACAACTGAACGCTTTCAATCGAAATGTGTCTTCCGCATTTAACCCAACCCCTCTGAATCAGAGAGGTGCTGGGGGCTGCCTTAATCGACATTAACAAGTTGAGAAAGAGTGATGGAGAAACATATGGAAAGAGAGATAGAGGGGTAAAAGGGAAATAGGGATAGAGGGAAACAGCAAAAGAAGGATAGAGCAATAGAGGAATACAAGGATAGAAGGAGGGCGTATCAGGTGAGGGATGACAGACTAAATCCTGGCTGGTATATAATTATAATTTTTTTAATTATTTAACCTTTATTTAACTAGGCATGTCACTTAAGAACAAATTCTTATTTACAATGACGGCCTACCCCAGCCAAACCCGGACAACGGTGGGCCAATTGAGCACCACCCTATGGTACTCCCAATCACAGCCGGATGTGATGCAGCCTGGATCTGAACCAGGTACAGCAGTGACGCCTGTTATAACTGGCGCTCAGGAGAGTGCCCTCCACCCTGTATTTATAACTGGCCCAACCGATTTCCATCCCACACACTCCAACAATGTCATACAGCCCATCAAAGCAGCTAATGCAGCAGTCTTCCTCTGAGACAGGCCCCAAATGAATTCCCTCCATTGATATACACCTGGATCGATGCCCAACAACCAAATCGGCAGCTGTGAGAAAAACTAGAGAAAATCTGCATCACGCATGAAACCCCAAACAAGTTCAAACAAAAGCTTTCAATTAAAACAACAAGCCAATATGACTTAGGCATACATTGAGTTTTTGTCTCTAGGAGTGTGTGGGTGGCATCATCAAGGATAAGGTTCCACCTTTTGTTTATTCTGCTTTTCTTCTCCTAGTCAAGGTTAAATTCTTCCTTCATGTCTTCTTTCATTTTTTAAATTTAACCTTTATTTAACTAGGCAAGTCAGTTAAGAACAAATTCTTATTTACAATGATGGCCTACCCCGGCCAAACGCAGACAGCGCTGGACCAATTGTGTGCCGCCCTTTGGGACTCCCAATCACGGCCGGATGTGATTCAGCCTGGATTCGAACCAGGTACTGTAGTGACGCCTCTTGCACTGAGATGCCCCTGAGTGGCGTTGCCACTCTTTTGTTTTCTTTGTGTGTGTATGCACGTGTACACGTGAGTGTGCGTACATGTGTGAGAGACAAGGAGAGAGAGAGAGAGAATCCATAAGAAACTAAAATCTCACTTCACAGCTGCCTTTTGAAATCCTCTCTTGAAAAACCTTTGCAGTACAGTAACTGTGGCTCCTTTGTTTCTCTGCCGTACTGAATACTGTCAGCCAGCCAGTAGGCAGCCACCTCAAGGACAGCCGAATGAGAAAAGCACACAAACCTTGAACAAACAGATCGGCAGTTTGCCTCTGGATGTTTTGAAGGTCACAGGTCACCTGTCCCTGGTAGCTGCGCTGGACTCTATTCAGTGTAAATTCCCAGCTGGAGAGCTGATTGGTGGAGCAGTTAATGGCGTTCACATTGGGGTTGTTTGAGAGAATACCGTACTGGGCTGAGATGGTCAACACAGAGCCACCGTTGAGGATCCACACCATCACCTGCCAGGGCTCAGCCGTGCTGCAGATCAGCCGGGCCGTGTCACCTCGCAGCAAAGTGATGGTTCTGGGATTCAGCTGCATCTGGGAATTCAACACTAACAGGGACAGACAGAGACATGGGCGTCAGAAGCGTGGTGGTCGGGGAATGTGGGTGACATTGGGGTGTTGTGATAAAATCATGATTGAGTTATAATGGAAACCAATGACACATTTCAGTGTTTGAATCCCACTGAATCACTCTCTGATATGGTATATGAGGTGTGACTGTCCTGATTGATTGTGAGGTTGTTAGAAACAAGCACAATCTGACTAAGATTCATCCTCGAAAACGCATTGCGTAAAACTGACTCAAGAAGACTTTTGAAATGTGACCTACTCAAGCTTATCTCTATCTTTCTTACCCCAAATTTGCATATACATCTTTTGAATGCAGACAGAGGTAAAACATTAGTCACATGCTTGTCGGCTCCAGACAAACATGTTAAACCAGTGGGTCCAAATGAGGAGAGCGACTCTAAATCTGTGCCGAACTGTCCAGATGGCAAGCAGGATTTGGCTCGGGCAACCAGGATTAGTACAGACAAAAAGGACAGTGTAAATTAGGGCCCATAGCAGCAGCAGGCAATGGATGGGTGCTCTATAAGTAGCACTGCGCTGGGATAGGTAAACAAACACATTAACAGCTGAAGTGCCATGTTAGATTTAATAACCAACAAGACCGTATACCTGATTAAGAATAGATGGACTATAGTCTGTGAGGAGAAAAGCTCTGCTGTGAGGCATTTACATTACTCTCCTTCTTTAGAAAAGTCATCCCCCAATTCAATTTCAGTGGTGCATCACAACTTAATTCCATTGATAAAGGGAGGTGTAAAGGGGAAAATATTAATATGTCTGGTGCAACTTTGGAATATTAAATAATACGCTAATTTCCAAGTAATCTGGGTGACGTATAAGTTGTTTGTGCAGTGCTAACTGTGTTAGCTGATATGGCCTGTGTGGAGTCATAAATGATGTATCCATTTGGGAAATTAGGTCTGAGAAATATCTAGGGCAGCTTATATAGCTCATACTTTTATGGGAGAATGAATGAAGTAATGAACATTTTCATGCTCTAATTTGAGATGGGATTCAGTGACACTCTTGTCCCTGACCACTATATCCTCCAACTAACAAGAAACACCACCATTTTGAGGAAATTAATTATGCAGAGCACATATATCATTAGGAAGTTAATTAGTGTGCCTGTGGGTTTAATATCAAGGGGTTCAATGATCAAGCACATTGTGGTGGGGGGGATACACAGGCAAATTACTGGCTTCTGATATAAGAATCTAACCCAAGTGTAGCCCTTGTTGGTATGACAGTCTCACCCTGAGCCACACAGGCCAGCAGTATCAAGGGGATGAGGTTGCCCATACTTTCCAGAGAACAGTCAAACCATTGTTCCAAGCTGAAATGACACAGAGACAAGAGAGTGAGATAAAAACGACATTAATGAACATGTGTTGATGGTAAACCTTCATTCTTTACAGAATGGATGTGGCAGTGTGTTACAGATACAATCATGCACACCATTTTGGCAGTCAAAGGCAGTAATCTTGATTGCTTTCTTTTCTAAATTGGCAAGAAAAACACAATTTATTTTGTGAAATGAATTTGTCATTCAAATATAAACATCTACTACCTCTGATTAAATGTACCAAAAATAAATCAAGGTGATTCAAGCAGTTTTTCCGCTTCAGAGTACATTCTTCTCATAAAAGTGAATTTGACTTATCTCAAATAAGAAAAACACATCCCTAAAGTTTGTTCTCTAATTGTTCTCTAATCCTTACGGTATAGTTTGAGAAGATACAATCTCAGTAAAATAAGTACAGTAAGTCCCAAAAAATATACTGAAGAGATACACACCGATATGCACTATAACATTTGTATTGTGTAATCTCGATGCAACTTCTCAACCCTATATCTTGTAATAATCGTAGATATCCTATAAATCATTCCTTATATTATATCTTTATGGTAATATGCTATGTTTGTCCTCCTATTGTATATGCTAGATACCACAGAGCTGCTATATCCCACAGAAATATGTTGACTGGGTGAATTTATTGTTGAACAAAATACAGATTTTTTACAGTATCTATCTCACTTACCGCAGTGTGACTTTGTGGTTTTCTGACAGGCACTGCACCACAGGCTGTTAGTGGAGGAACACTATTGACGATGCTTCTGCTATTTCCTCTTGTGTGACGGTTGTGTACTGTAGCTACCATATCACCCAAAACCAGCCTGTTAAACATTACCACAGACGAATGGGAACTTTGCTCCCTGCCTCGAACAAATGGCGGCAAACATACATCATGACTCACTCCCACAGTCCCAGTGAGAACAATGCCATTGAAATTCCCCCAGTCTACAGAGGCTTCATGGCAGCTCCCCTCCCTCTTCAGGAGAATGGGTCTGGACAGACATGATGACCTGTGTGTGAATTTAGAGGGAGAACATTGATCACTGTAATGCCAACCGACCAAAAGTATGCTGTGTTCCAAGGGAGAGCACATACGGTAAGGACTCAGAGCTCTGCCGATTTTGATTTGCAAGGTATGTCTTCAAAAGAGAGCACCAAATATTACATTTCTAGGACAAATTCACAAAACTCACACTTGTAATACTTTATGCAAATGTGGACATAAATGTGTTCTTGGTTTTCTTTTCCACCAAATTCTTTTTACTGTGCAATACCCTCCTCCATACCTCTTTCTGGAGTCCCCAGAGATAGGCTTTACACTGACCTACATCCTGTTGACTTGACCTTGCACTGCCCAGCCCTAACATTGTACACAGATCTATAAATAAAACCCAATGAATTGAAAATAGAACATAATAGGCCATGGGGAGCTGTTCACACCATTCAACTTTATTGGCATTTCACTTCTCTTACATCTAGGGGGATCTCTTAGTCATCCACATAATTTTACATTCAACAAAGTGCACAGTAGATCAGCAGATAGTAACGTTCAGTGAATGGTGTCCAGTAGCTGCAAACACAGTCATAAAGCACGCTACATGAGGATTGTCACAGCCACAAAGTCATAATTATGGTTAAACCCCGCCCATTTCTACAATTAATATTTTACCCAACCCAACCACACTGCTAATCTTATGCTTAACCCTAACCTTAAAGTAAGACCAAAAGCAATTTGTGGAATCTGACTTTGTGGCTATGAAAGCTAGTGGAAACCCTACACAAGGGTCTTTCTCATGTTGGACTGAGGCATTGTCACTGGGTTGCATTCACACATATAGATCTAACATCTTTGCTGGCATCAAGTGAGAGGCACTGCATTGATAGATCTGTTTCAGGCTGAGATTATAAGTCCATTCACTGGTTGCAGTTCACAGTAGAGTGATCTTCACTCAGATACTCACAGGTTTATAGCTGTCCGTCATTGACTGCTAAGTTGTTGTTGGTGACATGCTCATCATCCTATACAAACTGTGGTATAAAACTACCATTTTCAGTTTGAAACATGAGAAGTATGTTTGAAATCTTTAAAACACTTAACATATGACTGTGTATGTACAATTAGAAAAGCTGCTGAATAAAACAAACTGATAACACTATGTAATTGAGCTACACACTGGATGGAAGCTACCATAAACTAACAACGTTATACAAATGAAGTACAGCAACACATCTTCTCTAGTCCTAGTCCCCTACGCAATATAAACATCTGGTAAAACAGGGGGGTATCTCTGGAGTATAGGTAGGCCGTACAGACAGTGTGTGATTGGCAGGTTTCAGCCAGCAGGGTCCAGCAGGGGGACATGTGCATTCCCAGTGAGCAGGTGGGGGCATCGTGGGTAGTGGGATGGGTGTGGGACGGTCTGAGGGGTCAGGGGGGGTCAGGAAGGATCGGAACAGGGGGTCTCTCGAGGCTGGAAGACAAAAAAAAGGTCACCAATGCGCCGCTGTTAGTGGCTGTGGGTCCTAAGCTTCCAGTCACCATGGTGCCCAAACTGCCCATGCCTCCCTGAGTGCCAGTCCCTCCCGAGGCTCTTCAGTAGCTCACTTAACTGCTTTCTCTAACTGGACGTGACAGGTTGTTTTTTTTCAGGGGGGGGGTGTGGTGGGCTATGCCATCCGATCAAAGTCTCAGGCTGTTCTCTCTCATCAACTCAAATATCTCCTGAAGAGAGCATTCTTTTCCTACACTACTGGAGAGTGGAGATGAGTGCGGCTTTGAAGATTACGATTATTATTATCATCATCACTGCCGCAGGAAAAGAAACGAGAATTCATGAAATATAGTTTTATATGATTGTTCTTTGGATCCTTCAGGCATTCTGTGCTCACTAAAGCTTTTTGTGTAGAGACTGGTGACAGTCCCTGTTAAATAGACCAATGCTCTGTTCTCTCTAGCTTCTCTGACAGAACACTTATGAAAACACACAGCTACCAATACATAACAGCAACAGTGTACATTACATACAGGGATTATATCCTCACTTTACACTGGTTGGTTTATGTGTTTTTTTAGGATTGATATATGTAATCTGTATGATATCAAACAGATTATAACCTAGGTACATGTAGGGCACTAAACAATACAATGGTTTAATAATTCCAGTATGACAAGACATTTGATAAAAGAGTCCAAAAGGCACAGAGTAATACATGTACTGAATAGTTTTCTTTTTAAATTACTCTAGAAAGACATTCAGTAACAAGAAGACATGTTTATGAGGTGCAGCCATCAGTTCACTGCAAACTACATGCTCTAATACTGCCACCCAGTGGCAGAGAAGAGAATTCCAATTAAGCAATAAATAAGTGTATTTTACCTGGGCAGTAGTAAATCACATCCTAAACCTTTCCTGGCTGTAACTACTCGTCCTCTTCTTCCTGCTGAGAAAAGAAAAGTGAGTAATGGCAACGTTGATGACAAGGTAAAACAAGTCATTGTAAATAAGAATTTGTTCTTAACTGACTTCTCTAGTTAAATAAAGGTTAAATAAAAATAAAAATAAAAGGGAGAACCAAGATATCCCACTCAGTACTATCAATATAAGAGCCAAACTGTAGTTTAACTCCAAAGCGCCCGTCTTCAATTAAGTGATATCACTCAGCTGTGCTTGATTACAGTTTAGAAAGATTAGTGAGAAGTGGAGAAACTGATTTCATTCAGGTAAGGCAGTCATCATCATCAATAACCATAACAAAGATTCAGTAGAATATTCAGTAGAAGGCTTCTCAAAGTGGAACAAGAGTCTTTGCACCAAGGTGAACACTGGTGAGAACTTTTTCTTCTTTCTCCTTTGCATAAGGAGGGTGAGGTCCAGCAGAGGGGAAAAGGAAAAGTTATTGTGTATAGTTGGGTTAAAAGGGAGTAAAACCATATTACAATCCAGGGGAGGCATCAAGAAAACAGGTAGGAGAGATGAGGATGGGAAGACATTAGGAATATATCCATTACTTAGGCCAAGGGAACAAGTTATCCACAGGGATAAGGCACCATTCCCTTAACTGCCAGTGAAGTAGTAAGAGTAGTGTGGGCCTTTAAGCAAGGCCCTCTATGAGGTGGTGTCATACGATGTGAAACTGCAAGGCACTGCATACTTCACAAATCATCAGACCACATTCACTCCAAGGTGCATCTGTTGTGTTGAGCATGTTGTTGCTCTAATGCAATAAGCTACATTTCTACAAAGGTAAATAGCCTTTACGCTATGGGTGACATTTTAAAAAGGTGATACAGTGCAATTATTTAGTCCTGTGACCAAGTAATTCACTGTTTTTAATGACTACGTAACGGACAACTTGCTTGTGGATATAGTGCTTGCTGTGTATTCAAGATTTGATAAATAATGTCCACAGTAACAAATTATTTAAAGCAGTGTAATCTGGTGCAACATATCTGACACTGCCAAGATCTTGTTGTGGGGGAGCATTGCACAATAACAAACAGTCATTCATCTTTTGCTGTGCTTGTCCTGTCCACACTCAGTCTCAAGACTCTCCTCCGAAAGAGAAGCCATGCCAATGGCTTTTTAAACATCCCGGTTGTCATCAAGTTCTGGTCAAGTCACTAGGGATCCCTATGCAACACCGTAAGATCCAATTCACAAGCATGTCTATGTGTCAGACTTGTGATCATGTGCGCAGAGGCAGATCTTGACACCAAACGATGCATGTCACCTGTTATGAAACATCCACTGGCACAATGCTACAGAATACTCAAGCCTCCACGTAAACCAATGGGCAATGACCTCATCCCAGTCACACTGCATCAAAACCAGAACCAGAGTCCAGAGAAAATCCAATCAGTTCCAAAAATTAAAGACAGCATAGCACAGGAGTGATGCTGGCAGCCTTGGGGAATAAGAGAGTAGAGAGCTCTTCACAAACCCACACTAAATCCACATATGAAGGAGTAGCGTCATGCATAAGATCCATTTACTCCACGTCAGGGGCCACACCATGCAATGGGCTGGGAGCACAGCCAGAATATACCTCTGGGGACTCTTCTTCTTCCTAAGGATGGGGATATCAGGGGTTTTGAGCATTTAAAAAGCAAGAGATACAACGGCCTATATTTGAGATAAGTGAAACGGCATGTCACTAAGGAGACTACAAGCGGGAGGAAAACCCTGTGCTACTTAATGTTCCCACTATTATTATTATTACCATAGGTGTACCGAATGACTGTGTTCGCGATGTTGCGTCTGTCATGCTGCACACTATCAGTTATCTGTACCACAGAGACCACCACCCATGCAGAAGCAGAGACAAATAGAGAGATAGAGATAGATAGAGAAAGGGTGTTTCCAATCTAAGATCCACAGAAGATGCCACAAATTACAACCAGAGGAAACTCTCAACCTCATTGACTGACTCTTCTTGCTCCTGCAATGAAGGTATAGGAGGTGGAGGAGAGAAAGAAAGGGGAGAAAGAACAGAGCCGAGGGAGAGAGAGAGAGCAAAAAGCAGTGTGTGTGTGTGTGAGAGAGAGACAGAGAGAGAGGGAGAGAGACAGAGGGAGGGAGAGAGACAGAAAGAGAGAGAGACAGAGGGAGAGAGAAAGAGACAGAAAGAGAGAGAGAGAGTGAGGACTATTCTAAAATCAGTATGAATGACAATGTTGGGTTTCTCTATCATGGTCTGTGTTCTGATGGCTACCAGAGTTACCATGTTGCTCATCCAACGATTGAGATATCATTATCTGGAATGAGTGAGAGGGCTAAAGATATACAGTAAGGGCTACAGTCTGTTCAGATGCCATACGTCGGTGAGATAGGTTTGTTTTAATCTACATAAAAAAGTAGTGGAGGAGGAAATTGAAGGAATGCTGAATAAACTCTGCAAGATTTGGAAGCAAGAAAAGCAGCATTGATAGAATGGTGGAGAGGTAGAGGGGGGACGAATGTAGTTTAAAAACACATATCAATCTACCTCAAGCTGTCGCAGCTCTTCTTCCTCCTAGAAAGGATGAGATTAAGTGTCAGTGGTGTGAATGGAGAGGTCAGAGGTGACACCAGAGGCATGCGCTATAGGAAAAGTCCGTTATTTTTTTAATGGAATCTACAGGGATAGTTCAGGCTGGCAGGAAGGAAGCAGCTACAGGACTAGGGAAGAAATGAGGAAGAAGGCTAAAAGAGAGGGGAGACAGACAGACAGAGGTTCGGAGGGAGTGAACACAGACTACGGATGAGGGGCAAACGGCAGATAGATCACACAAAGCCTTCTGATCTCTGCCAGACAAACCCACACAGCTGGTGACTAAGGGAACAACCGGATAAATTCACAGCCGCAGACACCCAGTTACCTCCGACCCCAAATCCTCTTCTCCCTGGAAAACCAAACCAAGAGATGGGGAAAAGGGCAAAGGGGGGAGGGGTCAATGTGTGGAGGAGGTACAAGGAGATGCTGGAGGAGACCCTCTTGCAAATAGCTTTACATGCATGATTCAACATGAACCAAGCTGGAGCCCTAAAATATTTAGATAAACGTAATTATCTTTATGTGACTTTATTGGATTTATTTAGACGTACAATCCTTGTTACTGTATCTGTTTTAACTACTTATACAAGATATCTTTCAATGTAGACACTAAACAGAGTAGCAGCTAAACGAGCATGACATATTTCTAAATACAATCATAAAAATATCTTATCAAATGACAAATATGAATGTTATTGACTAGGGTATCTAATGATTATATCTCTAAGGTGGCATGTCATAGAACAAATCAGTAGTGTTCTAAAACTGTGTCAAGGATTAAGATGAAATGCATCCGAACATACAGCAATCCCTCCACAGCAGACCTGTGGAAAATGGGACGGGGGCAAAAACAACAATAATGGATCTGGAGTTGTAAGTCATGGGACTTCGAAGGAAGAGGGGTTTCAAGCATTCAATATTGCACAAGAAAAGCTACAACAAAGAAGAATGTGAGGTTAGTTGTCTGGATGTCAGATATAGATCACAATCACAAGGATGCAAACAAACACATTAAAACTGAACACCCAAGGCCCTTAGCACAGACATTGAGACTACAGTATATAATGAATACGATTTAAGGACTGAACACTACAGCTATAGAACATTCAAAGTAGATCTACCTCAGAAACCGGGTGATCGTCTTCTCCCTAAAACAACGAATAGCAGTGATTAGCTTTGGATCAACTCGCTAGCTTTCACCAGGTTACTGTAACTAGGAAATAGAGATTTTAACAAATTGATTATTACTACAATCCAATAACATCACAAGTGCTTTGATATCTATTGACACATTGCACATAAATACTGATGGATATATTCAGTTGAACTTATTCAATAGCATATAACTTTATATCTTATCAATAACGAGTTTATAATGGTTCACTCTGTAGAGAACAACAGTGCCCTGGGTAACACGAACACGTCTTGGTTTACCATGCGTCTGTTTGTTTGTGCCACAGCACATTGTATTCAATACCAGCATTGCACAATACCAGCAATTGCTTCTGAGGCACTTCTGAACCCAACAGAACACAACAGTGGTATGAGACATTAAAATAATGTGATATTTGACCTTTTCTGATCAGTCAGGCTTTTGTCTTCATATAACATTTACCATTCTCAATACAGCTTTCAAGTCACAATAAAAACATTTATTAATGAATTAAGCTGCTGTTGAGTTGGGAAACTTTGCAAGTGTATACAGATAGCATGTTATTAAGCATGTATGACGTAATCATGTTTTGTTACAATGGCTAGCAGACATAGCTGGGCCTGGGCATTGGCAGAGAAACTTCATAGTACTGATTTATAATCAGTGACTATGGCCAGGAAAACTTAGACCTAACATGCTTATTTCCCTTTTAGACCTACATGTATATGCTTTGTTGAGAATAGTTGAATGACTAAAATATATACAAGATAATAATTTACTTTATTTCAGAATATTAGAGTTAAATAAAGGTGCAATGTACTGTAGTATGGAACCATGTGTCAGGTCTATTGGATCCAGGCTAAGAGCGTTTTTTAGTGGGGCAGATGGCACAATACAGAGAGCAGTGGCTGTTGTTATTAATGACAATGCCCTTCATATCAGTCTTTACTCCGGTGGACACAGTGTCGCCTGTTACCTTAGCCTCCTCATCCTCTACTTCTTCCTGTTTCGGATAAGAAAGAAAAAGAGTGAGACTGAAACATGACTCCCAAATTTGGATTTGATTTCAATACTTTTCAGAAATGTAAAAACACTTTACCTGGGCTTCTTCCTGCTTCACGGGGGCCTTCTGACAGAAAAAGGAGAAAATAGAAAAAATTGTGTATCAGTATCTTTACAATGAAAGCATGACCTCAAGGAGGCATATGGGAAACAGAGAACCTCTCCTCAAACTTGAATGAGACACTTATACATGGGAGGTTGTGCAACTTGAACAGATCTCACAGATCAGGCACATTGAAGAACATGTTGGGATTTCCAGAGGACCCCCACCAACACATACACACCTAGACATGGATGGACAGTAGAACTACACATACACACCTAGACATGGATGGACAGTAGAACTACACATACACACCTAGACATGGATGGACAGTAGAACTACACATACACACCTAGACATGGATGGACAGTAGAACTACACATACACACCTAGACATGGATGGACAGTAGAACTACACATACACACCTAGACATGGATGGACAGTAGAACTACACTTACACACCTAGACATGGATGGACAGTAGAACTGCACATACACACCTAGACATGGATGGACAGTAGAACTACACATACACACCTAGACATGGATGGACAGTAGAACTACACATACACACCTAGACATGGATGGACAGTAGAACTACACATACACACCTAGACATGGATGGACAGTAGAACTACACATACACACCTAGACATGGATGGACAGTAGAACTACACATACACACCTAGACATGGAGACACATACTACACATACACACCTAGACATGGATGGACAGTAGAACTACACATACACACCTAGACATGGAGACACATACTACACATACACACCTAGACATGGATGGACAGTAGAACTACACATACACACCTAGACATGGAGACACATACTACACATACACACTTAGACATGGAGACACATACTACACATACACACCTAGACATGGAGACACATGTATGTGTATGTGTATTACTGCATGGTCGGAACTAGAAGCACAAGTATTTCGCTACACTTGCATTAACATCTGCTAACCATGTGTATGTGACCAATAAAATTTGATTTGATTTTTGACATACTATACATACACACCTAGACATTGATGTGGAACAAAGAACATAGTACATATCAAGGAAAATCAAGAACAATGACGACACAAAGGCTGCAAATGGAGTCAATTAAAACAGAAATACAAAACAGCCAACAAAGAGATTACAGTTAACTGCTCCAGAACAGAAAAGTGGTTAAACATCCAACAGATCGAAAGAATAATAGAACAGTCAATAGAAACAGCTACAGAACAGTCAATTGAAACAGTTATGGGACAGTCAATATAACAGTGGGGTGGGTTAGTATGGTCCAGAGTTGAGAAGGAGAATAAGACAACAAGAGCTTGAGGGAAACAAAACCCTGAGGTAGAGGAAAAGACCATATTAAAGAGATGGAGGAGAGGAGATGCCACAGCACGGGATTCTGGGAGCCAATTACAGTGTCTTCTGCGGCTTCCTCTGTGTTTTCGACCGCCTCCTCCTCCTTTGCCACCTTCTCTTCTGCGGCGGCGTCTTCTTCTGCGGCCTCTTCTGCTGCCTCCTCTCCTGTTTCTCCTCCCACCTCTGCTTCCACCTCATCTGTGTGTTCATCTCCATTGAACTCCTCCATCGGAACCTCTCTTTTCTAGAGTGAAAACAACAATGTGCCATCAAGGGGGAAAAAACGATGTGTTAGAATAGGAATGACACAGCAGCTGTCATGGGCACACATCAAACACCAAGAGGGGAGCAGCCCTACTGCTGGAGTCTCATGTTCAAAGACATCACAGAGTAAGGCATCAGGATCAGCAGCTCCTCTGAGTAAAGAAAAATGCATGAATAAATGAAGGGAAATTACATATGGTTGCAAGATGATGAATATCAGTATATTGTGCTGTGGAGAGAAATGAGAGATTCGCAATGATGTATAGTGTAGCAAGGAAGACTGCATATTATCACACTGCCGGAAGCCAGCTAAATCAGTACAGTCAACAGTATCAATAAAATAACTGTCATTACCTCAACATCGCAACTTAAATGGAAAATAAACTGGCCTGGTACTCTGGAGAACAGCGAAAGCAGAGAGCGGCTGCACTGATTTCCCAGAAATACCCATGAAGTTGGTCCAACTCAATTTGCACTCTTCTGGAAACCGCACCATCTAAAAGCCAGTGGGATTTATTATAGGAAAATCACAGGTTCCGCTGGGCAATATTTATCTGCTGTCCCTGGCCCCCTCCTTGAAAAACAGAAACAATTCCTTTCTCTGTGATGCTCATGCACCAGGTAAATCTCTCCGGTTTGGCAGCATCCCAAAGTGAGTTGAGAAGTTTAAGTTTGCCTGATGTACTTAAAAAAAACAAAAAATCTCCATATAATTGTTCATATCATCATTTTTTACAACAGCATCAGCATGCTCTTCTGTAAGAACAATCCTATTATACAAATTATTAATTTGAAAAAGAATGACCTGATTCCCAATCATCTGCTATCTATTGAATAGAAATCATATATATAATATCATAGAATTATTATAAGCACTTTATATGCTTTGCAAAAACTATAGATGAAATATAAACACAATGAAAAACTATTAAAGTGAGAAATGTACACGTTAATTAATGAGAGATGGTTACACTGTGCTTAAACCAACTCTAAATTGACACTCATCCATGCAATGAGAGGATTAGCAACATTACTGGTTACTTGGTAATTGTCAATGGAAAATGAAACCAACAGGAGTTAACTGGAGGAATGGTTAAGGTTATGCTAGATGGGAGGAAACCGGGGGAGAAATGGTAAAGGTGAGACAGGGACTGAGGGGATAAAAGAAAGGCATTACTAGTGAGTCATCATCAAGGTTCTCCTCCTCAACCTCCTCAGCTTCAAGGTTCTCTTCATCCTCAGCATCATCAGTTCCGTTCTCAACGGTCTCATTCTCAACAGTCCCATTTTCAACAGGCCCATTCTCAAGGATAAATGCCTTTTCAGCCTCTTTCGCTTCCTGCACCAAGGAAAATTGTCAGGTTGTTTAACACAGTTGCATCATCCTCAACTAGCGTAGCATACATGTCACATCGTATCCCTCTCACACAATTAACCTCACTAACTCCTGCTTGCCCTCCAAATGAATATGATATACAGTATGGAGTGTAAGCAGCCATGTCTGAGCAAAAACAAACTAGAACAATACATGGCTGAGAATTTCCGCTAAATAAACATTAAAACAGCCTGACATGGAAGTGAACCATTTTTTGCTGAGTTTATTTGCATTATAAAATCCCTTGAGTGGAAAACAGGTTGTGTTGTTGTAATCTTAAACTCAAAAGCTATATAAACATAATTTTCATTTTAGAAAAGTAAGTGAAAGTTGAATTCCAACCTTGGATCCTGGAGGAGGTGGCAGACCCAGGAAGGCAAACACTGCATTGTCTTCTTTAGCGTCAAAGAATGTCTCGTAGTCCTGTGGTAAAAGACATATGAGACATTTCAGTTTAGTCTCTAATCGTTCTCTCAGCATTTTAATGGACATTTTCTCCCCAGCTTTACCTGGCCTATTAGTTACCACACCTTCTACATGATCTTGTTATGCTCACCCCACAGTAGCTCTCTTCATTGAAGATCTGAGGGGGTAGGGGGATCCCGTTGGTGGGCTTTTTCTCCACAGGGACATTTTCCCTCATCCACATGCGGTTGTCCTCATTGCAGGCAATGTCCAATGGAGCGTAGTCCACTTTCAGGGCCTCCAGGAACCCAAGCACATCCTGTTGCTTCTTTTTGATCTGGACCATCACACAGGTGTACAGACAGACAACACAGTATAGATAGGCTTCTTCTTTATGAGATCATGTTTGTCTGCTTTTTTCTATCATTAGGTTGGGGAGAGCAGAGTAGAAGACACTGATACATTAAGGAAACCGTTTTACTTTTTGTTTTATATTTTCTGGACAAAGAATCAGTTCACATATCATATATATTCTTTGATATTGTAGATTAGGTCTGAAGTAATCCAAATATATTCCAGAATGTTCTGCAAGTGAATGCATGGTGATTAATTTTCAACAGATTGCTATTGCAGGTTTGGAATGTGATCTCAGCGACGGTCGAGATATATAAGGAAACTCGAGTTGTCCTAGTGCTGCTCAACTGAGAAGTTAGACCAAATAACGGTACTAAAAGTTGACAAACCGCTAAATTGCCTAGGCCTATAATAACCTAAACCGATTTGAATCTGTTTGCCAGTTACATAAATGCATGTACTAAGAGCTGAACAATAGTCATGGGAAACCGGCCAACAAAGTTAATTTTGCATTTAATAAGAAAGACTCGGCTAAATGCTTACCGCTGTCGATCCTGATGAAGAAGCTAGAAATACTTTTATAACCATTTTGTTACGACGTGTTCTGTAGAATGAGGTACTAACGTGGGTTATTAAAGATACAGGCTGCCTCCCTTAATAGTATAGCGTACCCAGGACATTACTCTGCGAACACAAGCCACACCACTGAGGCTATTTTTGTCCCCAAACCCTCCATCACCGCAGGATTGGTGGGACAGGTTTTATGGGTGCAGCGCTGACCGAGTGATTGGCAACTTGAGCTGTCTGTCGGTATGGGGACCACAAAGTTCGTTTGCAGCTACATGCAACGTGCATATATCGACAGAAATAGCCACTGACCAACAGAGCAACTAGTGAAAATAAAACCAAGAGTTAAAGCGGGCAGTTGAAATGTATGCATATTGTTGGACCATGATTATCTATAGGCTTAACCGTTTTTTTGTTGTTGTAAATCTACAGGACACATCTTTATTTGTTTAACTTATTATAGGCTAATGTATATTTTTGTTGTTGTAGTATATACTGAAAGTAATTTTTTTTTAAACAATTGCAAACGAAGTCTAATGTAATTGTTTTACTAAAAAACAATTAGTTTATATACAAATTAGGATGGTGTGGTCTTTAATTCTCCCAAAAGCAGTCAGTTCTAAGAAATTTCCCATGATTAAGGAATATAATAACATTGCTTGCCTATGATTTGCTCATATAATCCGAATGTATTAAGCGTTTAGTAGCCAGAAAACTACATTTCCCATCGTCCTATTCAATGAGAACGCTTGTTTCTACGGCAACCCAAAATACAATTTCAGAGACAGCCAGCCAACAACATAATCTGTCAATGACTCTCTTGCTCATGAAGATACATAATAACTTAACTGAATGAAAGTTAGTGGGGGGGAAAAACATTTAGTGTTTAAAAAATAATTTAATGTAAGGATAGCATTGGCATGGGGAATTATTAGGCATGGTTGTTAGCTTTGTAGAATAGTTGAAGTCAGGAAAGATTTCTATCAAGGCAAGGAATGTCTGTCACTCTCTGTCTTCTAGACCTAGCTAGATAACGTTAGATTAGCTAAATGTATTAAACTATTAATGAATGTAAGTAGGCTATAGTTGAAGGTCTAGATTGTTTTGGTTCTTATAATTTCACATACAGTGTGGCTAAATTAACTACTCCAGCTCATTGGATATCTGTCTACTATATTACAGAAACTGGTGCGGGCTTATCTTTGGGGGAGACATGTCTCTGAGGCTGAGACACCACAGCAGAGGCATAGTGCAGCAGGACAATGCAAACTATGAAGTGGGTGCAGGCGATGCAGACTCAAGCTGTTCCTCAGGCCAGTCCACCTCCTCCAGGTCAAGCAAGGGATACAGCAGTAGGACCGGCAGCAGGGAAGACTCTCAGGGGTCATGCACCCAGTCAGACTACAAGGAGGAGGCTGACACTACTACAAATAGGACCCTTTCCCTCTCACCAAACAAGAAGCCAGGTCTAAGCACGAAGACAGCGAAAGCACGAAGTATGTGATATCAATCTGATATTACATATCTTCTCATTACTACAGACAGTCTACCTATAATGACATAAGTGTAGGCCTATAGGCCGAGATGGTTTGCAGCATATTCCCATGTAAGCATCACACTTAGGTGCCTTTTTCCTCTCAGCTCAAAACAAGGGAGGGCAGTGGTGCAAAAAGAAGAAAAACACTCTTTCAAGGAACCACAAGGCCTCTCGCTTCCCTCCAATCAAGCCCCTGCAGGGCTCAAACCAGCGCATCAGTTCTGCCCACAGGCACCACATCAAGGAACTCAACAGCCAATTCTGGGAGCTACAGCAGCAGCTGAGTGGTGTCGCCACAGAGAACAAGTTGCTAAAACAGGTCCAGGGCCGCCACACGGTGGCGCTACAGCGCTTCCAGGATTCACAGAGTGGCCTTCCCCAGGTATGCTGCACTAAAAGAAAATTGGGCTTGAATAATTGATTTATAACACAGCTATAACAAACTCATTATCAGCTAACAACAATAATCTGATCTTGTAGCAATGGCTAAGGTCATAATGTTTTGCACCCACCCACACCGTCAGGTTCTGGCCAAGCACGGCAACGAGGTGCGCGCTCTGCAGGAGCTCCAGCGTAAAGCCCGCAACCGCCGCAACTGTCTATCCAGGCGTCTGAGGGGCACAGAGGAGGAGCTGCTGCGCACCAAGGACGCTCTGCACCGGCTGCAGCTGCTCAGCAAGGACCGCAGCCTGGAAGAGAGGGAAGAGCTGAGCCATAGGCTGGCCCTGATCACTGTGGACCTACACAGGAAGAACAAGAGGATACAGGTACAGTACATGCACTCACATGGCAGGGCTGACTCCAGCAGCACCCTGCATCCCACTGCTGTCTTGCTTCTGAAGCTAAGCCGGGTTGGTCCTGGATGGGATACCAGATGCTGCTGGATGTGGTGTTGGAGGGCCAGTGGGAGGTACCCTTTCCTCTGGTCTAAAAATAATATTCCAATGCCCCAGGGCAGTGATTGGGGACATTGCCCTGTGTAGGGTGCTGTCTTTCAGATGGGACGTTAAACGGGTGTCCTGACATCCCATGGCACTTATCGTAAGAGTAAGTGTGTTAACCCTGGTGTCCTGGCTAAATTCCCAATCTGGCCTTCATACTATCATGATCACCTAATCATCCCCAGTTTACAATTGGCTCATTGAGCCCCCTCCTCTCCCCTGTAACTATTCCTCAGGTTGTTGCTGTAACTGAGAATGTGTTCTCGGTCAACTTACCTGGTAAAATGAGGGTTAAATAAATGTTCACAGGCCAGGTGGATGTTTGTATTGAAACTGATTGGGTTTTCAACTCTGTCTATTTGTATTGGTCTTCTATGGGGAGACCGATATAGGTGGACAGGGTCAACACAGTTATGCTAGATTGATACTGTACACATAGTACCACAATGTTATATCTGTAGTGAAATGTAAATAAATTGTGTTGCAGGACTTAGAAAGGAATCTTGAGCTGAGCCAGATATCCTTCAATCACCATCTTGCCACAGAAACAAGGAAGACCAATGAAGCCATAGAGCTGTCTGATTACCTCCAGGCACAGATCAATCTGTTGACCAAAAAAATCAAAGTAAGTTTATAAAGAACTTGAGAGCAGCAACATACAGTGTAAAAAACATTAGAAATACCTTCCTAATATGCCCCCACCAGGTCAGTCTATGTCATGGAAAGAGCAGGTGTTCAGAAATGTTTTGTACAATCAGTCAGATCTTAGTAGATTTGGAACAGTACTGTTGTTTGAAAGAATGGTAATGTGATTTAACTCGCAGTACTGCAATGTAAACACAAGAGGGAGTCTAATACAGCTATATTTCTGAAGGCATAATTGAAGGTTGAAGTAAAATACCCATTTTCCCAAACTTGCCTGGCTACCCAAACGCTACACCACGCCCACGGAAGTTAGTTTTTTCATCGCAATGAATCTGGATCTGAGTACCTCCCCGACGATTTATATAATGTAAATACATTATAACCATTCTAATTGGTCCCAGAAAACGATGGGTTGGACCAGAGCCAGAACACACATGGGTAAACTGCGTTTTGAAAATTCATAATTGGCTTTGATACTCTAATTGGTTAAAGATTATCCAATCGCTGATTGCTTTGTTTTGTACAACACCCCTCATTTTGACATCCCCACAAACGACTTAAAAGATGGCAGTTTCAGACTGAAGTATGTAGCGAACATAAGAGCAGCGGACAAATTCAGTTTGAGTCATCAGGCAACTTGTAAACCTGCCTGGTAATAGATATCAGGATGATAACACTACATTTGAGAAATGAACATTTATTGTACATATTCCATTCTTGAGAAATGGCTTACTGTTGCATTTAACACGAAATATAGGAAAGAGAGAGAGAATTGGAGAACCACAATATCTACTCACATAGATTTCCAAAAGGCTGGAACAGAAAAGGTACAAAGACATTATTAGTTACTTTTAACATGTTCAACCCATGATCCAGATCAGATATTTTTTTTAACTTGAGGATTAATATATTTTGCCATTAACAGGAGCAAGAGAAACTAAATCTGTTCAAACAGATTACTTATCCTCTCTCCCCATCGAGGCTCTGTGCCAATTTGAACTAGAATATGCCTGTTCACTCCAGCATCTGAAGTTGGAGAAGCAGAAGAGTTTGAGCTGGGTATGTAAATGAGTTTCCTTCTCTCTCTCGTTCTCTGCAGAAAGCTGTTTAAATGGGTAACGGTAAATAAAAAATGTATTCAATATTGACAGATAAATATTATTATTATTATACACTGCTCAAAAAAATAAAGGGAACACTAAAATAAGACATCCTAGATCTGAATGAATGAACTATTCTTATTAAATACTTTTTTCTTTACATAGTTGAATGTGCTGACAACAAAATCACACAAAAATTATCAATGGAAATCAAATTTATCAACCCATGGAGGTCTGGATTTGGAGTCACACTCAAAATTAAAGTGGAAAACCACACTACAGGCTGATCCAACTTTGATGTAATGTCCTTAAAACAAGTCAAAATGAGTCTCAGTAGTGTGTGTGGCCTCCACGTGCCTGTATGACCTCCCTACAACGCCTGGGCATGCTCCTGATGAGGTGGCGGATGGTCTCCTGAGGGATCTCCTCCCAGACCTGGACTAAAGCATCCGCCAACTCCTGGACAGTCTGTGGTGCAACGTGGCGTTGGTGGATGGAGCGAGACATGATGTCCCAGATGTGCTCAATTGGATTCAGGTCTGGGGAACGGGCGGGCCAGTCCATAGCATCAATGCCTTCCTCTTGCAGGAACTGCTGACACACTCCAGCCACATGAGGTCTAGCATTCTTACATTAGGAGGAACCCAGGGCCAACCGCACCAGCATATGGTCTCACAAGGGGTCTGAGGATCTCATCTTGGTACCTAATGGCAGTCAGACTACCTCTGGCGAGCCCATGGAGGGCTGTGCGGCCCCCCAAAGAAATGTCACCCCACACCATGACTGACCCACCGCCAAACCGGTCATGCTGGAGAATGTTGCAGGCAGCAGAACGTTCTCCACAGCGTCTCCAGACTGTCACATGTGCTCAGTGTGAACCTGCTTTCATTTGTGAAGAGCACAGGGCGCCAGTGGCGAATTTGCCAATCTTGGTGTTCTCTGGCAAATGCCAAACGTCCTGCACGGTGTTGGGCTGTAAGCACAACCCCCACTTGTGGACGTCGGGCCCTCATACCACCCTCATGGAGTCTGTTTCTGACCGTTTGAGCAGACACATGCACATTTGTGGCCTGCTGGAGGTCATTTTGCAGGGCTCTGGCAGTGCTCCTCCTGCTCCTTCTTGCCCAAAGGTGGAGGTAGCGGTCCTGCTGCTGGGTTGTTGCCCTCCTACGGCCTCCTCCACGTCTCCTGATGTACTGGCCTGTCTCCTGGTAGCGCCTCCATGCTCTGGACACTACGCTGACAGACACAGCAAACCTTCTTGCCACAGCTCGCATTGATGTGCCATCCTGGATGAGCTGCACTACCTGAGCCACTTGTGTGGGTTGTAGACTCCGTCTCATGCTACCACTAGAGTGAAAGCACCGCCAGCATTCAAAAGTGACCAAAACATCAGCCAGGAAGCATAGGAACTGAGAAGTGGTCTGTGGTCACCACCTGCAGAACCACTCCTTTATTGGGGGTGTCTTGCTAATTGCCTATAATTTCCACCTGTTGTCTATTCCATTTGCACAACAGCATGTGAAATTTATTGTCAATCAGTGTTGCTTCCTAAGTGGACAGTTTGATTTCACAGAAGTGTGATTGACTTGGAGTTACATTGTGTTGTTTAAGTGTTCCCTTTATTTTTTTGAGCAGTGTATATATTAACTCCTTGATAAAAGTTTGTGTATTGAGTTCCAGTGTAAAGTTGATATCTGTTTTGTTTTTTTCAGGAGTCCTTTGCAATCGGCTTCCCAGACAGAAGTGACACAGCAGACATGTTAGTGGATGACAGAGGATCATACGATAATGAACACTTTGCTGGTAAGGATTTTTTCAACTTTACTACAGCCTATTGGGACTACCAATAAACAGATGCAAAGTTAAGGGGATAGTGAGGAAAGAAATGGTTAAATTAGATTCTGAAGTGTCCAGTATGTACTCTCCAGTCACAGAGTATATGCAAACAAGAGAGCAAACACAAAAAACTCCCAAACATTGGGACTAATTAAAGCTCACGTATCATAGTAAATAACAGGACTGCAATAACCGTTCCTGTGTCATGTTATATCCCCCCCCCAAAAAAGAAAATGATGGCCCCAATTTTTTTTTTTTAAGTGCAAGCAACTATCCTATTTATCAACAGATGATGGAGAGCTGCATGGTGATTATGACAAGGAGGATCCACAACTTCAGGGTGAGGAGTATTGCATTGCAGAGGAGGCAGAGAGTTCCCTGAAGGCTTCAGAAGGAGAGCAAACAGAGCCATTTGAAAGCCAGGTCCGGTACACTCTGGATGACTTTCTGAATACAGAACGTGCCAACAAGGCCCTCGAATCCCCTCCCAGGACCAAGCGCCTCTACACATTCAAAGAAACCATCCAGAACCTACACAGTGGGAAGCCTGCCTATGCCAGCCATAGCCAAAGCCTGAGAAAGAGCCCTCCTAAATACATCAAGAGCCAGGCCAGGGTGGAGAACCTGGGGTCTAGAGCGTATGAGCCCTCTGTCACTCTACCAGCAGAGAAGTGCCAAAGGCGTGACACCATGGACCCTCAACCGGAAGATGGCGTAGTCCGCAGCAAGAAGAGCATCTTGATGAAAGAGCTTTTTGGCCAGGCCCCAATCACTGATCCAAATGGCCATGCAGACAGGCAGATCCAGTTCAAAGCACAGACCTGAACAGAATGTCCTCTTACCATACAGGAGACGCTAGCCCGGTCTCACCTGGGAGACCAAGATAATTTTTTATTGACCCAAGAAGTATACAAAATGATAATCTATTTTTATAATTTGATAATTTATTTTAATAAATATTTTATCTGCCATGGCAACTCAACACATTACTAAATGGAGTATTTGTATTGCTCATGACAAATTCCTTAACTCCCTTGAAATCAGATTGTAATGAAAGAAACATTCAATGAAGACCATCCCTATGCCACAATGGCAAAATACCCAAGATGTTAAGAACAACCAACACTTTAGGCCTTCAGTTTTCAAATTCTTTATTGTGTTGAAGTCTGCATAATTCTTATGCATACTTCAACACTTCCAAAATCCAAACAGTAAACTTTGTAACATTAGTTCAAGTTTCATTCAACAAATGAAAATGTGCTACAGACCATGCCTACAATTAACATGAATAACAACTAACAAAATTACATAACAATATGAAACAATTGTAACACTTGCTCAACTCATTTCAATCAGTTGAAATGAGATTTAAAATGGTCATTAAACATGCTCATACAATCATTATGCAGTGTAGCAATTTGTGAAATACACTAGATTGCCAAAAGTATGTGGACACCTGCTCGTAGAACATCCCATTCCAAATGCATGAGCATTAATATGGAGTTGGACCCCCATTTGCTGCTATAACAGCTTCCACTCTTCTGGGAAGGCTTTCCACTAGATGTTGGAACATTGCTGCAGGGACTTGCTTCCATTCAACCACAAGAGCATTAGTGAGGTTTTCCAATTCATCCCAAAGATGTTCGATGGGGTTGAGGTCAGGGCTCTGTGCAGGCCAGTCAAGTTCTTCCACACCGATCGACAAAACTTTTCTGTATGGACCTCGCTTTGTGCACAGGGGCATTGTCGTGCTGAAACAGGAAAGCGCCTTCCCCAAACTGTTGCCACAAAGTTGGAAGCACAGAATTGTCTAGAATGTCATTGTACGCTGTAAGCATTAAGATTTCCCTTTACTGGAACTAAGGTGCCTAGCCCAAACCATGGAAAACAGCCCCAGACCATTATTCTACCTCCGCCAAACTTTAAAGTTGGCACTATGCATTCGGGGAGGTAGCGTTTTCCTGGCATCCGTCAAACCCAGATTTGTCTGTCGGACTGCTAGATGGTGATTCATCACTCCAGTGAACACGTTTCCACTGTTCCAGAGTCCAATGGCGGAGAGCTTTACACCACTCCAGCCGACACTTGGCATTACGCATGGGGATCTTGTGTGCGGCTGCTCGGCCATGGAAACCCATTTCATGAAGCTCCCGACGAACAGTTCTTGTGCTGACGTTGCTTCCAGAGGCAGTTTGGAACTCGGTAGTGAGTGTTGCAAAGGAGGACAGACGATTTCTACGCACTATGCGCTTCAGCGGTCCCGTTCTGTGAGCTTGTGTGGCCTACCACTTCGCAGCTGAGCCATTGTTGCTCCTACACATTTCCACTTCACAATAACAGCACTTACAGTTGATCGGGGCAGCTCTAGCAGGGCAGAAATTTGACGAACTGACTTGTTGGAAAGGTGGCATCCTATGACAGTGCCACATTGAAAGTCACTGAGTTCTTCAGTATGGGCCATTCTACTGCCAATGTTTGTCTATGGAGATTGCATGGCTGTGTGCTGTATTTTATACATCTGTCAGCAACGTGAGTGGCTGAAATAGACAAATCCACTCATTTGAAGGTGTGTCAACATACTTTTGGCCATGTAGTGTAACATCCGATTCCGAAGCCAACATAAGAGACACTAAAATATGTGCAATAACATTGGCAATGTAAGGCAATGTTTGAATATGGGGTGCTTTGTAAAAGTGCTTACCAACAGTACCGATTTACACATATCAAAGTGCTGAGTAACAATGCCTGACTTCATTCTCAGAGCATTTGGGGAATAAATAAGACATTAAAAGATCCCATTCCTTAGCTAATTGCATGTAGACCAATAGACGCCACTTTGTTGCACACCACCAGCCAGCATGTGATTCCAACACCACCTGAAAGGATACAAAGGCTGGGTTCAAATAGTAATCGTCAGAGTTGTCAGTTAGTAGTATTTGATGTAAGTAAAAACAAAAATGTGCATTCAACATGGCATTTTGAACCAGTTCAATGAGAATTCCATGTTAAGAGAGGAAACGAGTCATGTGATTCTATCTTCAGTATTTAAAGAGAACGAATAGAAGAGAAATTCAGTAGTCGTCTATGATTAGCCAAAACTAACTCTTATACATGTTTACAAATTAAACACTAAACTTGATTACAATGAATTAGGCGTTGTAATCACACAATTTACCTGCTACTCCAGATGGGAATGCCACCAGCTGCTCCAGGGGGGCAATCCACTTACTGGGTACAACAGTCACTGGGTCAGCATAATACTTCCAAATCAGGGAGATCATCAGAGCAGCCTAGAGAGACAACAGAAAACAACCTGATTCAGTGCATCAAAATGCAACACAATCACTTGTGCATGTCACCGGTGGTGAAAACTGACATTTAAAAAAAGTATGTATATTTTTGACCAATTAAAGAATATAGGATATATTTCTAATTTCAATATGTTTAATACTCACCTGGAGGATGTAAAAACCTATATTCACCATCCATTTCATTTTGGCTTGTTGAGCAGTTCTAGACTTGACTGTAAGAAGAAAAAAACAGATCTTATCTGCACAGGAACCATCTAAATTAATTATTGGTATCCATTCTCTAAATATAGGAATTTTGACAGATATAATAACAGTTGCCTTTTGTGTGTTCTTCTCAATTAATTTCAGTGTAAATACTACACAACATGCATTGGAATATAACCTGTTTTGTATGGTATGGCATAAGGGAGGGGTTGGCAGGGAAAATAAGCCTGATGTGTGACCAGTGCATATGACTGGAGAAATACGCATGTGGTGCATTTCAATGTGAAAACACTTTTCATTCCAAAGTAGTGAAATATTCCTGTTGTTGAACAACAGGATTTGAACTTGAAGGCATGTTGCTTGATAGGCAGTGGCCCTGAACTGACACAGCGTGGGAGAGAGTTAGAGACAGTTGTTTGGGTGTACAGTAGGGAGGATGTAGAGACAAAAAGTAGATTTTCTCAATGTACGAAACACCATATTTCAAAGTCACCTGCATTGTGACTCATCTAAACAATGTGGTAAAGAGTGAACTTGTAGACTTTTTTGTTGCCTTTTTGACAAATTCAAAACTAGATATTTTCTAACAAAAACATAAAAATTGCCTTGGGGTTTTTGTCACAACCTGTAAAAATATAATATTGTAACAGTACACCACTGAAGAGTGCTTTCTAAACAAACCATTGTCATTTCTGAGAATTTGTCAATTTTTCATAAACAAAAAAACCCCACATCTGATTATAGTATTTCCTTGTTTGCTCTGTCATAGCCCTTACGGTTGCAGGGAAGGCGCCATAGTGTAATAGAAAGGCTGTCATTCATATAACATTAACTCTTGGCAAATGGCTGTTGGAGAGATTTGGTTGTTGTCTGATAGCCAATGTAGTGTGTCTGTATAACACCAGCTATAGAGTTCAGAGCTGTGGCCTGGACATGAAGGACAGCAACAGCCAGCAGCTGCACCATCAGCTGATAATATACAGTTGGCTGGGTGTTCCATGCATCGGCAGGACAGAACAGCTACGTCTGGTAAGACGAGGGGTGGGGGTGTGCGTCTATTTGTCAATAGCAGCTGGTGTGCAATGTCTAATATTAAGGAAGTATCGAGGTATTGCTCGCCTGAGGTAGCGTACCTCATGATAAACTGTAGACCACACTATCTACCTATATTTTTCGTAGCCGTCTATTTACCACCACAAACCGATGCTGGCACTAAGACCACAGTCAACAAGTTGTATAAGGCCATAAGCAAACAAGAAAATGCTCACCCAGAAGCGGCGCGCCTAGTGGCCAGGGACTTTAATGTAGGCAAACTTAAATCCGATTTATCAGCATGTCACATGTGCAACCAGACGAAAAAAACTCTAGACCACCTTTACTCCACACACAGAGACGCGTTCAAAGCTCTCCCTCGCCCTCCATTTGGCAAATCTGACCATAATTATATCCTCATGATTCCTGCTTACAAGCAAAAACTAAAGCAGGAAGTACCAGTGACTCGCTCAATACAGAAGTGGTCAGATGACGCGAATGCTACGCTAAAGGCCTGTTTTTCTAGCACAGACTGGAATATTTTCCGGGATTCATCCAATGGCATTAAGGAGTTTACCACATCAGTCACTGGCTTCATCAATAAGTGCATCAACGATGTCATCCCCACAGTGACCATACGTACATATCCCAACCAGAAGCCATGGATTACAGGCAACATCCGCACCGAGCTAAAGGCTAGAGCTGCCGTTTCAAGGAGCTGGAACCTAATCCGGACGCTTATAAGAAATCCCTCTATGCCCTCAGACAAACCATCAAACAGGCAAAGCGTCAATACAGGACTAATATTGAATCCTACTACACCGGATCTGACACTCGTCGGATGTGGCAGTGCTTGCAAACTATTACGAACTACTAAGGGAAACCCAGCCACGAGCTGCCCAGTGACGCAAGCCTACCAGATGAGCTAAATGCCTTTTATGCTCGCTTCGAGGCAAAGTAACACTGAAGTATGGATGAGAGCACCAGCTGTTCCGGACGACTGTGTGATCATGCTCTCCGTAGCCTATGTGAGCAAGACCTTTAAAGAGGTTAACATTCACAAGGTCGTGGGACCAGACGGATTACCAGGACGTGTACTCAGAGCATGTGTGGACCAACTGGCAAGTGTCTTCACTGACATGTTCAACCTCTCCCTGACCGAGTCTGTAATACCTACATGTTTCAAACAGACCACCATAGTCCCTGTGCCAAAGAAAGCAAAGGTAACCTGCCTAAATGACTACCGCCCAGTAGCACTCGGTAGCCATGAAGTGCTTTGAAAGGCTGGTCATGGTTCACATCAACATCATCATCCCGGAAGCCCTAGACCCACTCCAATTCCCATACCACCTCAACAGATGACGCAATCTCAAACGCACTACACACTGCCCTTTCCCACCTGGGCAAAGGGAACACCTACATCGCATTCGGAAAGTATTCAGACCCCTTGACTTTTTCCAAATTTTTTTACGTTACAGCCTTACTCTAAAATAGATTAAATAAATAAAAGTCCTCAGCAATCTACACACAATAGCCCATAATGACAAAGCAGTTTAAAAAAACATTTGCAAATGTATTACAAATAATAAACAGAAACCTTTTTTACATAAGTATTCAGACCCTTTGCTATGACACTCGAAATTGAGCTCAGGTGCATCCTGCTTCCATTGATCATCATTGAGGTCCCACAGTTGACAGTGCATATCAGAGCAAAAACCATGCCATGAGGTCAAAGGAATTGTCCTAGGAGCTCTGAGACAGGACTGTGTCGAGGCACAGATCTGGGGAAGGGTACCAAAATATTTCTGCAGCATTTAAGGACCCAAAGAACACAGTGGCCTCCATCATTCTTAAATGGAAGAAGTTTGGAACCACCAAGACTCTTCCTAGAGCTGGCCGCCTGGCCAAACTCAGGGGAGAAGGTCCGTGGTCAGGGAGGTGACCAAGACTCCGATGGTCAATCTGACAGAGCTCTAGAGTTTCTCTATGGAGATGGGAGAACCTTCCAGAAGGACAACCATCTCTGCAGCACTCCACCAATCAGGCCTTTATTGTAGAGTGGCCAGACGGAAGCTACTCCTCAGTAAAAGTCACATGACAACCCGCTTGGAGTTTGCCAAAAGATACCTGAAGACTCTCAGACCATAAGAAACAAGATTCTCTGGTCTGATGAAACCAAGATTGAACTCTTTGGCCTGAATGCAAAGTGTCACATCTGGAGGAAACCTGGCACCATCCCTACGGTGAAGCATGGTGGTGGCAGCATCATACTGTGGGGATGTTTTTCAGCGGCAGGGACTGGGAGAATTGTCAGGATCGAGGCAAAGATGAAATGAACAAGGTACAACGCAGGAATGGCTTCGGGACAAGTCTCTGAATGTCCTTGAGTGGCCCAGCCAGAGCCCGGACTTGAACCCAATCAAATATCTCTGGAGAGACCTGAAAATAGCTGTGCAGCAACGCTCCCCATCCAACCTGACAGAGCTTGAGAGGATCTGCAGAGAAGAATGGGAGAAACTCCCCAAATACAGGTGTGCCAAGCTTGTAGAGTCATACCCAAGAAGACTCGATGCTGTAATTGCTGCCAATGGTGCTTCAACAAAGTACTGAGTAAAGGGTCTGAATACATATGTAAATGTGATATTTCCTTTTTTTTTTTACTTGTAATAAATGTGCAAATATGTGAGCAAGACAAAGGAGCTGATCGTGGACTACAGGAAAAGGAGAGCCGAACACGCCCCCATTCACATCAACGGGGCTGTAGTGGAGTGGGTCGAGAGTTTCAAGTTCCTTGATGTCCACATCACCAACAAACTATCATGGTCAAAACACACCAAGACAGTCTGGAAGAGGGCACGACAACACATTTTCCCCCTCAGGAGAATGAAAAGATTTGGCATGGGTCCCCAGATCCTCAAAATGTTATACACCTGCACCATCGAGAGCATCCTGACCAGTTGCATCACTGCCTGGTATGGCAACTGCTCGGCATCTGATCGTAAGGCGCTACAGATGGTAGTGTGTACGGCCCAGTACATCACTGGGGCCAAACTTCCAGCCATCCAGAACCTATATACTAGGCAGTGTCAGAGGAAGGCAAAAAAAAATCATAAGAGACTTTTCTCTCTGCTACCGCACGGCAAGCGGTATCGGATCGTCAAGTCTAGGTGCAAAAGCCTCCTTAACAGCTTCTACCCCCAAGCTATAAGCCTGCTGAACAATTAATCAAATGGCCACCCGGACTATTTACATTGCCCTCCCCCCTTTGTTTTTACACTTCTGCTATTCGCTGTTTATTATCTATGCATAGTCACTTCACTCCTACCTACATGTACAAATTACCTTGACTAACCTGTACCCCCGAACATTGACTAGGTCCGGGAACCCCCTGTATATAGCCTTGTTATTGTTATTGTGTTACTTTTTATTTTATTTAGTAAATATTTTCCTAACTCTATTTCTTGGAACTGTATTGTTGGTTAAGGGCTTGTAAGTAAGCATTTCACGGTAAGGTCTACACCTGTTGTATTCGCGCATGTGACAAATAAAATTGTATTTGATTTTATTTGATAATGGATCACTCTTATCTCTATATCAGGGATTTTTCTGTCATTGTAATCCTTGGGCAGGCGTTTTTTCGGGCCACCGAACAGTGTTAAATAAAATTTCCGGGATGGAAAAATGCTTTCAGTGTAAACTTAAATGACTAAAAACTGATATAAAGTATGTAGAAAAGACAATAGACATATATTTTTTAATTAAATCATCTTTAAGAACTAACAATAACCTAAATAAAAGCTAGACAGTCGGGGAGAATTGAAAATTCCAAAAGCAATGAATTCAGCAGTATTGATTTTGTAATTATGTTTGAGCATAAGAACATAGCATTAGCCATGGCAAAAAACGCTTTAAAACTGCACAATTTTCCCTCAGCTTCATGGCAGAATGTGGAATCGCATGTTGTTAACTTTAATACTGCAAAAATGTATCTCAGCTCCATGGATTGTAGAACTGCAGGAAATTGGCTTTAAATGCAAACGTCAACTGACCCGACCACGCCCATTGGCACGCCCCCTACCACACCCACCACATAAGCCCCTTTTTGATCCAGAAAAAAACAAAAAATGTAGTGTGGACATCAATTTCAATTGTGTGTCTCTCTTACCATGTGTCTTCAGCTTGTCAGTCATCTTGTTGATTTTGCGCTCTAGTCTAGCGTATCTGGCAAACTCATCCATCATGCTAACGGAGTTGTGCTCCTTCTTCATCTCCTGGATCTCAGCCCTCATATCCCTCTCCTGCTCAGCATCTTTCTGAAGGACCTTCGATAGCTTCACATTCCAACAGACAAACATTTAATTGTATATTTCGCTTTAACATAGCAAACACACACTACTAGGCCTGCTGCCACCAGATGGTGCTATTATTCCTTACGTCTTTAAATACATAAGGAATAACAGCACCATCTGGCTGCAGCAGGGCTATTACACTACAAATTTAGCCATGTTTCTGATATGAGATCACTTTAGGATGGTTACCAGTTAGCTCTTGATCATGACTCTAAGTTTCATTACATTACACATAAGAGTCATTGGACGAAGGCGTCTTCTATACGGTGGAGCTTTGTTAAGAGCCCTGACGCTTAATCTGAACATAAGGACCTTATCTTTCATATCAGCAAGAAATAAAGGTTAAATTGTTACACCCCTTGATAGGTTTAGGGTCAGTGTTCCCATGCGGCCATAACGCCATGTTACAGCACTTGTTTATGGAAGCCAAGAGGCTGCCACCAGTGCTAATTAGCTATCTAGCATGCTCTAAACACCTGTGTGTATGCGTAACTCGGGAAGTGTAGCGGAAGTGTAGTTTCGTTGGATGAAGGTACCCATAGCTGTATGAATCTGTGCAAAATTGCTACAGTAAGTGCATTTTTTTATTTGAAGCATTCTTTCTCGCTGTTTCTAAATGTTAAAACACAGCGTCAGGATTGTAGTCCACATGAGGTAGTCGTGGATGAAGCTAATGGCTGAAAACTGTAGGGAGAACGCAGAATGCTGCCTAGTTTGAGAACTAGTTACCAGTATGTTACTGCAACAAAAGTGCAAAGGTAGTGGAAAGTTGTATTATGTCCGATAAACACTGTACGTCAGTCATCCTGTTAAATGTGTTGTTCAGATACAATGATGATCATGAATTGCATTTAGATGCAAAAATGTTTACTCGTTTAAAAAGTACATTTTCTTTGTAATGAAATTGCCTCTGCAAGTGACAAGTATTTTTCTGCCTCCTTGGGTCATTTATAGTTTATTGCATGAGAACATGCAACACCTGGTTTAGTAGTGTATTGCTTAATAAAGTAATAAGGCACGAGGGGGTGTGGTATATGGCCAATATACCACATATAAGAGCTATTCTTATGCAATGTGGAGTGCCTGGATACAGCCCTTAGCCATGGTATATGGCCCATATACCACAACATCTCAGAGGTGTTTTATTGCTATAATAGACGTAGAAACGTAATTAGAACAGTAAAAATACATGTTGTCATACCCATGGTATACAGTCTCATATACCATGGCTTTCAGCCAGTTATCATTCAGGGCTCAAACCACCCAGTCTATGACAACCCATATTATATGCATTTAGACTAGAAATGTCATCAGACGACCTCAGATTTATTTACATGTTATGGTTGATATTTTAATCTGTGCCCAATAGATAACTACACGGTAATATCTACCTGGTTCTGTCTGGCAATGTTATCAGTCTAACACACCTTACATGATACAATGTAACAGTTTAACATTTGCCAACCGGATGGAATGGTTGGTTAGCTTCGCTGTTGTTTATGAGGGGCGCGAGAGGTGAAATAGCTAGCTAGCTAATATAACCTGGGCAAATCTGCCAAAACATGACATGATTTACAAGCCAACCCTGCATTTCTCACACGACCAATGCCTAAATAACCCCTACTTACGAAAGAGGAAATAGTCGGCAATAGTGTTTTGAAGAGATTGCACAGAAAGACAGATCCCAACACCAGGAACCAAGCGCACCCAGCAGCCATTTTTCTTATCAACCTTTGTTGCTGCTGCGCTCGTCATAAAGGGACGCCACATCCAGGCTGAACTATGGGCTGAGTTTATATTAGAAACGTATTAAAGTCAAATACAGCATATTTTATTAACTTCAATATATAAATTCAGTATCCAAATGTGCTAAATTTACTACATTACTTTATTCAATTTAAAAAATACTGACAATTCTATAAGGGTCATTTACAGTATGTGTACATTATTCTGATATAATATCAACGAAAATAACACATCATTTTGAATCTAGCTATTCCCACCCCTTTAGTCAAAATTTTACGTTGGAACGACTGATTGGCATACAGACCTACCCACACAGGTAACTTGCTTTGGTTTAAAAATCTGTTGCCTGGATGTTAAAGCCAATCAATGGCAACAAGGGGCGGAGAATAAATTGGCAGTCAGGTTGGTAGGATAAGGAATACAATATAAAGAGGGGGGATCCAATCCGGTTTCAGTTAGTTTCTGTAAGTAGGCCTACTGATGAAATATTTATGTTAGTTACAGTGTGTTCTGAAGGAATTGAGTGAGTTACATCGGACACATTCAGAAGCCTGCACTGAATTTTCAGTAACTGAGAAGGCTATAATTTGTGTTCTAATTCTATAGACAATACAAGCAAAGCAGCCATGCCGAAAAGAAGCAAAGTAAGTTGGAATGTTTACCTTTTAATTTAAACCTTATTTTACAATGTATAATTTCTCACATGAAGTGTTTTTATAAATACCTGCAACAATTGCATGTACGCTAAAATGTGCTTGATACAATGTAACAAGTTTTCACTAAAGTATGAATGTGTTTTAGTGTGTCTGTCTTGTCGAAATGGAAGTGGCGCCTTTTTACTTAGTGTGGTAACATTTTGCGTTCGATCTCACTTTCTCCTTTTAGTAACCTGTAACGTTACATGATAAACTATCGCAGCTTGTGCTTTTTATATAAGTTACTTAATCATAATTTAATTTGACGCATACCGGGTCTTTCATGAATGTAAAGTAGCTTAATAGCCTTCTCAGCAATGAGATCAGACAAAGGGGTGTAACCCACCAGCAATGTAACTAAACTACATGTTGCCATTGCAGAAATGCGTGCATGAGCTAAAGGATATTTTGTGAATATTGGGATTGCTTTAATCGCCTATATATTTGGTTCACGTTTGTATTCAAATACTTTTAATATCCCATGCTTGTGGCATCCTGTATTATCACTTTGTGTCCTGTGTGCAGTAAAGCGTATTGTAATGCGCGACACCCTATGGCACGGAAAGGTACGGTCTTTGAGGTGTCATGGCAGCCCTTGCAAATAGGAACGGCATCGACAACTCAGCGCCATGTATCACTTTAATGGGGTTTTCGAGAAAGTAATTCTAAATTGAACGACCACATAATTTATAGCTGGTCACGTGTTAAATTTTGGGGGATTTGCTATTTGTGTGCATTCCCTGCCTTTGCTTCCCTAACAAATGTTGCATTATGTAACAGCGAATTTCTGAAGACATGCTCCACAGCGCATATTGGGTGAACTGGTATCAGGGAATTATAGATATTCAACTAATGGCGGGAACATACAGTTGACTGGTTGACGTAACGTGTGGATGGATGCTTTCATATAACAATTCTCCGTCCGTTGATGGGGGAGGGGCTGTTATAGGCCTTTATTCGTATGGGCTACTAAAGCCTAATTATAACATACAGTTTTACTTGTCGCTTTCAAGGTAGTTGGTGCCACAAAGGCTCCATTTTGCACCATGACAATGGGAAAAGTCAAAAGGCATAGTAATGTTAAATGCTTACCCTCCCCTCCCCCACTCACTTTCAGATTACATAATTTTTCTCTAATTTGGGGATGGAGCGGTTGTGAGCCCATCCCCTTTAGCATTACACACCCACTTCTCCCTGCGGCTCCTGACCCATGATTGTGGGATTGTTGTTCTTGGTTTTTACTAAGAATTTTACTTCTTCTCTCCCACCACCCCCTCACAGGCAAATAATGACACCGAAGTTGAGGTTAGTATTTAATGCTCTTATACAATTTTATATTATGAATAAATTATTTTTCTGCAATAGCTGATTTTACTGTCTTTTTCTCACCAGCCAAAGAGGAGATCCACGAGGTTGTCATCTGTAAGTTTACTATATATTATCATATTTATATGTTGTATATCCTATTTATGTTTTCTATGAATAGATGCTATTGTGTATTTGTAATTGGACTAATTATCTAATATGCATTATTTTACAGAAACCCACTACTCCGGCTAAAGCAGAGCCTAAGGCAAAGGTAAAATAAATGTTGTAATTTCAAACCCCAAAACACTCAATTATTATGCATTTGTACATTGAAATGTATCTCATGTATTTCTGATTCTTGTAGACACCAGTCAAGGCAGCAGCCAAACCCAAAAAGGTAAAGGGGGTAGTAGAGAAGGCCAAGCCTGAGGAGAAGAAAGAAGATCCTGAGGAAGAAGCAGCACCGGCAGAAAACGGAGAGGCCAAAGCTGAGGAGGTAAGACTTGTTACCTTAGTTTCAATTATACCATATGCCATGCCAGTGATATACGCCATTCAAAATCAGGAGTATTGGGTATTACAAACAGACCAACTATAATTGGCATTGCAGCTGTTTGTACCCCACACACAAATATTGTGTAAACAACAAGACCTAAAAGAACTGTTCTATAATATGGGAACGTAACTTTTTCATCCACCAGGAGGCAGCAGAAGAGGAAGATGCTGATGCAGATGAGCCCGAGAAAGAGGAGGATGAGGCAGAATAACATCCTTACCCTTTTGCCAGTTCTCCCTGTACCTCCTTTCTTGTACAATTCAGAAGAATATTTTTATCAACTATTTTCTTAAGAAAAAGTAGGTTGTGATAGTAAGATTGTAGAAACATGTTTATTTTTTTTCACCTCTGGAAGAAAAGTTATGGTCATTGTGTGTTTCCCTTTTCTTTTGTGGTCTGGTTCAGTTGTCAGAGGGAGGTTTGTAGCAATGACATGCAATCATGCCAATATCAGGAACTTGTTATTCAACTGGGCGAGCTTGTCTGACACTAACATTCCATAGGCTTTATGAGGGACAGTTTATTTAACCTGTATTGTATGGGGAAGGGTTGGGGGTTTATACACAATAATACTTGTTTTATTGTTTATATTGGGTAGGAAGGTGGTAATTCTGTTTAAGCTGTGCTCTATGAATTTTAACTATCCGCACCGTATTATGAATCCACAGTTATGGTTCATCCTCCCTAGTACATGTACTGGATTTTTCATCAGACCTGTGCATTATGTGAAATGTTTTTTGTCTATGTTCGGTGATGGCATTGCAATAACATTTGATATAGCTGCTGTGAAACTAGGTTTTTTTTCATAATTTCTATGCAGTATGTAATGTAATGGTACGATTGAGGATGGTTCATGTGTTATTAGCCAAGCTAATAACATGACATACATTACAGTGTTAAACATACTGGTTGTAGCTTATCCTTTTGATGATGCTGATAAACATTGACTGTACTTTCACTTAATCCTTCAAGTGAACATAGCAGCCGTAGATTTCCATGTGGTTTTAGAATTTTATGTACAGTTTCTCTTTTTTTGTGTGGCTGTATCTGTGTTATGATTGGTATAAACATGCCAATTGAATTAAAATGATTGTAATTTCTTTGTTTTCGCTGTTCTCTTATTGATCACAAGTGAAATGTAAACATGATATTATAATTCAGACACTCACTATGCATTGATTAAATACTCTGTAATTTCTTTGATACCATATTGCTTGAAAATGTGTGATTGTTTTTTGGTGCTTGCCAAATATTGAGCATATGTCTGCAATTCTATTGAGTGCAGCCATACACCAACTCAGTAGGTTATTCGACCAGCAGCTGCATGACAATCGCACTATTTCAGGGGTCGTCAACTGGCGGACCAAATTCGCCCCGTTGAGTTTATTTAATACATTCGAATAGCCTACAGTGATCCATTAGGCTGCTTGCATCAATTCTATTTATAATTATGTTCTGGCTACGGTCCGCTCAAGAAAAGACACCTGCACTATTTTAAACCAATGAGTTAACTATTAATAACATAACTATCCCTTAAGATATTTTGTAAATAACTACTCTGTTATACATACTTATTAAACTTTATCTGTTGCATAGTGTTTTTTCTATGACTTTCTTATTGAATAAATAGAATTTGTTGTACCATAAATACATCGCCTGAAATGGGTAATGTCAGTGACATCAAAACTTGCATATTCGAATAGTATCGGGATCATTTTTGTGTTTTAACTAACCTTAACCTAATTATCCTAAACTGCTACGTTTGCAACATTAATTCTCCTGACCTGCTACGAAGTCACTTCTGACAGCGGATTATCCCATCTAGTCAAGACCCCTCAAATGCGAGTGCAGGCTGGGATAGACAGACACCACATCCGAGACTAGAGAACAATATACTGTATTTACATGATGTAAGAAAAGCGGGTCTATCATGTCATATCTCCAGACAAATGTAAAAAAATATATAGTAATTGTCAGAACTACAGTATTTCGCCAATTTGTCAATGCAATTGAAGCCTGCACTGCACAGGCTAATAATGCATTGTTCTCGTCAGCATTGCATGGCCCATTTGTCTATACACCACACAGGGATGTTTTTCTTTATTCAGTTGAGTTATTGAAACAAAGCCTAAGTAGTGAAGCGAAGTGCACTAAAGACAAATCGCACAGAGTAAAATAAAGGATAATAAAACGTGACAGATTTGTCTCGCTAACACATGTGACGTCATCAACAAGACACGACCTTGTCGAAGAAAAGACAACAATGCGGTCTTTAAACTATAATTCCGCATATAGAAATAGCTTTTTTATTTACATTGATCCAAAGCTTTCTTATGTATTTAAAGATAATATCAGTGCAATTAGCGGCCGAGCTTCGCTTTGTCTTTGTTGTAGTCGAACAAAAATGTAAGAGTTGTTCCCCACCCCCTATTTCCTCTGCTGTGGCGGAAGTAACTAGTATTGCTGAGGCCTCATCCTTCCAATGGCGACTGAAAACAGGCTGATTAGAAAGCGGGAGCAACCGTGGAGGGGGTCAGAGCAGTGTAACCGAAATTAAATAAATATATCATACTCTCACTAGTCATAAAGTTAGTTTACAATTGTACACCAACCAAATCACGGCTGATTCAATGGCCAACAGTCGGAATATTTCGCTCCTTGAATCGGGTAAGGCGCATATAGTTGCCTAATTAATTGCTTAAATTATAGATAAAGCTTGATTTAATTGATATCCAATTGTGGTACCATTGTCTGCTATTCACTTACAGAGCTATATTACCTAATTTCACGTTTTCTGACAACGGGTCCATGTCGGAGAGCGGCTGAGGTAAATTGGCGTGCCTTATTGACATAATTTCTTACTATTCAAAATTGTTGGCGAATAGTAAATGAAAGCAGCACATTCGAAACACCTTTTTAATCAATTGCAGGTTCTAGCGAGCGAACTAGAAGAATATCAGGTGTGTATTCCGGCAGCAGCGGCGTTCTGCAGTCGATGTATGTAGCTAGCGATCCCGATTGGACTGGAACGTAGAACTTGTCTCACTCACGACTTTTAATGCTTCTCTGACCGCCTCACTCGTTTGACATCGCACGTTTTTACTAACTTAATTTCTGGCAGTGTTTCTAGCATCTTCAGTGTTGTGATTTACACTAATGCGCACCATTTTGGATAGCTTTTACCCTGCAGATTAGACTGGCAAGGACATGAACATCCAAGATCTTACGAATATTTGGTAAGTCTATAATCAATAGATGTAAACTCATTGTCGAATGTATGTTATTGTTGAATGACAACCACGTTGTGTATCCATGCTTGGGCCATTTACTCTTTGTTCAATCAGATTTAATCGTTGTTACATTGTTGTTGCATAATAACCAGATTTTAACTTTTACCGGTATGTAGGATTACGTATTTTCGTATGTGTCGAAAGCTTGACACTGTAGTATAGAAACAAAATTGATAGAGCATTTATAAATATATCTGTTGTACTGCAGATAGGGTGGGGACTCTTGTGGTTCTGGCTACGTCAGGACACCACTGTTGACCAATCCACGCCCTAGAAAGGCTGTCGTTGCGTTATTTTCCTTGTGACCTGTGTTGTGATTCGTCCGTTGATGAATGTGTTTTACATAAAACGTTCTGCCCACAAGGAATGTAGCACACTGGTGGAACGAGATCAGGTGTACATGAAGAACCCAAATTATGTCAGTTATGTTTTTTTGCCCCTAGAAAAATTAAGAAATTATATTTTCTTACAGTGCCACTGGCTGACAGTGTACTGAAATATTAGACATAAAGACTGTCTATTTATTATTTAGATCAATGTGGTTGCAGTACTGTAGTTTTGTGATTCCTTGTGTTATCATTGTTTACATTTTTAACATTTTAGTCATTTATCAGATGTGCCAGAGCGATTTACAAGAGCAATTAGGGTTAAGTGCCTTGCTCAAGGGCACAACAACAGATTTGTCACCTAGTCTGCTCTGGGATTCGAACCAGCAACCTTTCGACTGCTACCCAACCTACAAATGTTGTGATGGCTTGAGGAACAAAGTATAGATAGTGGTTTAACTTGTAACAATGAAAGCTGGATGAGTCATTCTGCTCATCAACACTATGTTTGATCCCATAGGTTGCATCCAACAGACACATTGCACCTGACCATTTGCTGCAGATCTGTAAGCAGATTGGGCCGATTCTGGACAAAGAGGTGCCATGTGTTCCAGGCGTACATTCCCTACTGGGAACCGGGAGGCAGTCCTTACTCAGAACATCAAAAGGTGTTCAACTTTATATGTGTCTTGTTTGAGCGTGAATTCTAAATGTATACATCAGCAACTATTCTTTCTGGAATCGAATTGTAAAATTTAATTATTAAATTGCCTTCTTTCCACCTCTTCCAGATTACGGCAATGTTCGGAGGAAAGGCTCATCATTTGCTACCCTGCACAGAGGGAGACCACCAGAGATGCATTTGACCTGCAGGGATCCTCCAAATCTAGGTTAGTATTCTCTGACACAGGATTGACAGGTTCACACATTATTATTTTCTATTTATGCCGGTACTGTAAATTCAATGTGTGCTTATAACTCTACACATGTGTTTTTGTTTTCTGTTAACATGATTCTGTTATTATCATGTTTGGACTCTAAATCATAGTGTTTTGTCCTTCACAGTGGAGGTGTACAGAGGAAGGGAGCTAACCGGTACTCAACGGTTCAGCACTGTGAACCCTGTGAGCAACTATCAGCACATGCGGATGCACAGGAGGATTCTGGGTCATCTGTCTGCAGTCTACTGCATCGCTTTTGATCGAACCGGTCTCAGGATTTTCACTGTGAGTCATCATAAAGATCAAGTTCTTGGGGGAAATCATTTTAGGCTCATCACTTTATCTACCTTATCAAACCTACTTTCAAGGGCTCGGATGACTGCTTGGTGAAAATATGGTCTTCGTTTGACGGGAGGCTTCACTCCACCCTGAGAGGACATTCTGCTGAGATCTCAGACCTGGCTGTCAGCTTTGAGAATACCTTGATGGCAGCTGGCAGCTGTGACAAAACCATCCGAGTGTGGTGCCTTCGTACCTGTGCCCCTATGGCTGTCCTACAGGGGCACAGTGGATCCATTACCTCCCTACAGGTAGGAGCTTCTATCTTCCTCCAACACCCTTATTATGTTTTTATCTGACTAATGTTAGCCGGGGAAATAGTATGTCAGCTAATGCTGTCCACAGTTTTGCAAATGTAGAAAACATGCAACAGTATAATGTGATAACTGCACACATCTCTTTTTATCCCATTTTGTACATAATGTTGTGAAATCTGTTGTGAATGTAATGTTTAAAACATTTAAAACTGCCTTAATTTTGTTGGACCCCAGGAAGAGTAGCTGAACGGGGATCCATAATAAATACAAATACTAAACCTGGTTTGCTTCAGAAGCTCACATTGGACCACTAGTGTGTTGCTCTCAGTATAGATGTGGGTGCATAAGTCTGTCTATCTGGAACATCATTTAACTGGGTGAATTACATCTGTCCTCAGTTCTCACCATTTGCCAAGGGCTCAAAGAGATACCTGGTGTCCACTGGAACTGATGCAACAATCTGCTTTTGGCAGTGGGATGTCAATAACATCAATTTCAGGTGAGTTTCAATTGCTGGTAATTTGATCAAGATAATAATTGCATCCTGAAAATTACATCATAAGTCTGAAACATTTACACTCTGGTTGTAAAGTGATCGCCCGCAGAAGTTTACAGAGCGACCCAGGCCGGGAGTTCAGATGGTGTGCTCATCATTCAGTCCAGGTAATGATGTCAAGATAGAAGTTTTGTGTAAAAGAATGCTTTGGATCTTTAAATACATTCCTACAAATTCATCATAGGGTACCTATTACACTCACCATAGCTGATACGATTTTCAACCGATGTATTGATCCAGCTTTTTACCTCGCCAACTGTTACAAGTATAAGCTACTCTAACATGGGTATAGAGAGGCTATGAACCAAATTGGGATACAGTTATAGTAGTTTTTGTGTTTTATAAAACATTTTAGGTGGCATGTTCTTAGCGACGGGAAGTACTGATGATGTCATCAGAATATATTACCTGGGAGGTGGGAACCCTGAAAAAATATCAGAGCTTCATGAACACACGGTAAGATCCCTTGAAGATAAACCATCACATAGCAGCAAAAAGCTGAACACAAGAAAATAACGAGTTCCTAAAACAATCATTAAATCCATCCGAGCTTTAATTTACAATAAATACAAAAAACGTTGATGTAATATTCTAATCATTGTTGTCAATATATGTTCTCATTTTTAGGACAAGGTCGACAGCATCCAATTTTGCCACTCAGGAGAAAGGTATGATCAATGTGATTAGTTGAAGCACTCACCTTAGCCCAACGGTTTTTTACTTTATAACATAAGGCATCATGAGGATTGTCTAGAGCAGTGGTTCCCAACCGTTTTTGGTCACTGTATCACTAACTGAGTTTTGCTCTGCCTGGAGTACCCCTGAAGTACCCCCTCATTTGCATTTTACCAGTAAGCCTATGGTCTCATGAGTATAATCAAGTACCTCTTGTGCATAAGCCAAGTACCCCCAGGGACCCTTGTACCACTGGTCTAGAGTTCATTGTCTTGATTTGCCTCGTCTCGTAGGTTTGTGAGTGGCAGTCGAGATGGCACAGCACGCATCTGGAGGCTGACTCAGCGTCAGCAGTGGAGGAGCCTTCTTCTCAATATGAACGCCACTCTACCAGGGTAAGGAATGAACAGCTTGTCGGCACCATTACATACACCTACACATGCTTGTATCTATGTTTTCCTCCTTTCATATCGATTTTCTCATCAGCTCGGAACACACGACCAATGAGGAAAGCTTTTTCAAGCCCAAGGTCACCATGGTAGCGTGGGATCGCCATGACAACTCAGTAATCACAGCCGTCAACAACCATATCCTAAAAGTGTGGAACTCCTACACGGGCCAGCTGCTACATATCCTTAAAGTAGGAGTAACCACATTGTCTTACATTCCATTTTCGTGAACATTCTGTTTCACAAAGATAACTGAGGACATTTTGTATCTGTAACTACTATTAGTGTAGATTTCCATCCTTCAACTGCAGTGCATTCGGAAAGTATTCAGGCCCCTTCACTTTTTCCACATTTTGTTACATTACGGTCTTATTGTAAAATGTATTAAGTCTTTTTTCCCTCAATCTACACACAATACCCCATAATGACAAGGAGAAAACAGGTTTTTAGATTTTTTTTGCAACTTTATTAAAAACAGATACCGTATGTACATAAGTATTCAGACCCTTTGCTATGAGACTCGAAATTGAGCTCAGGTACATCCTGTTTTCATTGATCATCCTTGAGATGTTTGGAAAACTTGATTGGAGACCACCTGTGGTAAATTCAATTGATTGGACATTATTTGGAAAGGCACACACCTGTCTATATAAAGGTCCCACAGTTGACAGTGCATGTCAGAGCAAAAACCAAGCCATGTGGTCGAAGGAATTGTCCGTAGAGCTCTGAGACAGGATTGTGTCGAGGCACAGATCTGGGGAAGGGTACCAAAACATTTCTGCAGCATTGAAGGTCCCCAAGAATAAATTGGCCTCCATCATTCTTAAATGGAAGAAGTTTGGAACCACCAAGAATCTTCCTAGAGCTGGCCGCTCGGCCAAACTGACCAATCGGGAGAGAAGGGCCTTGGTCAGGGAGGTGACCAAGAACCCAATGGTCACTTTGACAGAGCTACAGAGTTACTCTGTGGAGATGGACATTCCAGAAGGACAACAATCTCTGCAGTACTCCACCAATCAGGCCTTTATAGTAGAAGACCAGATGGAAGCCACTCCTCAGTAAAAGTCACATGACAGCCCGCTTTGAGTTTGCCAAAACATGATTCTCTGGTCTGTGGCAGGGACTGGGAGACTAGTCGGGATCGAAGGAAATATGAACGGAGCAAAGCACAGAGAGAATCTTGATGAAAACCCGCTCAGGACCTCAGACTGGGGCTAAGTTTCACCTTCCAACAGGACAATGTCCCTAAGCACACAGCCAAGACAATGCAGGAATGGCTTCAGGACAAGTCTTTGAGTGGCCCGGACTTGAACCCGATCAAACATCTCTGGAGAGACCTGAAAATAGCTGTGCAGCGACGCTCCCCATCCAACCTGATAGCGCTTGAGAGGATCTGCAGAGAAATGTGGCAGAAACTTCCCAAATACAGGTGTGCCAAGTTTGTAGTGCGCTCAACAAAGTACTGAGTAAAGGGTTTGAATACTTATGTAAATGTGATATTTCAGTTTATTTTTAATACATTTGCAGATATTTCTAAAAACCTGTTTTAGCTTTGTCATTATGGGGTATTGTGTGTAGATTGAGGGGGGGGGGATTATTCAGTCTATTTTAGAATAAGGCTGCATGTAACAAAATGTGGAAAAAGTGAAGAGGTCTGAATACTTCCGAATGCACTGTATTTGTATATGAAGAATAGTTGAAGTATAGTCCTAGATTCCTTGGTCAAGAAGACATAATAGTTCTACAGTTTTTTTCCCTTGTTGCTGTAAGCATGCTTTTCAGGAACAGTTCCTCAAATATTTTTGGTCAATGACTTGGTAAAATAGCTAAATACCATCAGACAGTGAGTTGACCTGACAGCTGTGTGATGCTCTGTACAGGGCCATGAGGCTGAGGTGTTTGTCCTGGAGCCCCACCCCTCAGATCCCAGGATCATGCTGTCTGCTGGCCACGACGGAAACGTCTTCATCTGGGACATCGTCCGGGGCACAAAGACACAGCACTACTTCAACATGGTGAGGAGGAGCCACGCACCACAGAAGACTTAACAGTAACATCCATTCTCTCCAACTATGACTAACTCCATCTTGGTTGCTCTGTCTGCCCTACAGATTGAGGGCCAGGGTCATGGTGCTGTTTTTGACTGCAAGTTCACTCCCGACGGCCAGCGCTTTGCCTGCACAGACTCCCACGGCCATCTGGTCATATTCGGCTTTGGGAGCTCCAAGCCATATGAGAAGGTAAGGATGCAGCTCCTACTACATCTATGTATAAGAAAGAGTCCTCTATTCAATGGTTGGAGATGACATCCCAGTGAGATTGACTGCCTGTCTGTCTTTGTCCAGCTTCCAGATCAGGTGTTTTTCCACACCGACTATCGGCCTCTGATCCGTGACGCCAACGGCTTTGTGTTGGACGAGCAGACCCAGCAGGCACCCCACCTCATGCCCCCTCCCTTCCTGGTGGATGTGGATGGGAACCCCCACCCACCCAGATACCAGCGGCTGGTCCCCGGGAGGGAGAACATTGCAGACGAACACCTGGTGCCTCAGCTGGGATATGTCGCCACAAGTATGTTAACTACCTCATTACTTGACTATCTCAGTCTTCCTGCTTTGACCATATCTTTGAGTTAATTTGACTATTTATACAGCATTTGAGGCAGTTGTAAGGCAGTATGATCCTGGTGTTTATTGGACCAGTACAACAACATTGAAAGAGCAGTTGGGCATGTGTGTTTGTGTGGATGGGTGGGTTTTGTATGACCAGTGCAACTACCAGCTGTTTCCCCCGAGAGTTTGTGGATGGGTGGGTTAATCTGTTTGAGTGAGTAAATGGGTGTTACTTAATACCCTTGCCCCTCCATCACACTGTGTCCATGTTGTCCAACTCAGGTGATGGCGAGGTGATGGAGCAGGTGATCAGTCAGCTGACCACGGACCACGAGGAGGCCACGGCCAGACGCAGCGTTCTGGACGACGCCATCAGGCAGCTGCAGGAGCAGCAGGACAGGCAGAGCAGACCAGGGACACAGGCCCCAGAACAGGCCCCAGCATTCCCAGCCCCCAGCACCCCACGTAGAGGTACCAAGATAATGTTCCTAGCTCTCTTTTCCTTTCCATAAACTACCATTGCTCTTGGGCATGCTCAAATACTTCACATTCCTACATGTTGATGATTAAGGACTCCATTGGAAATGGAAAATACCCTCTCATCTGTTATGGTTAAATTAATGATTGGGTCCTAGACAAGTAGTCATGTTGTCTTCCCTCCTCTCTGTACCCAGCATCAGTGAATGAGCGAGGTGCAGCTGAGGTGCAGTCGTCCCCTAACGTGGGTCTGCGGCGCAGTGGGCAGGTGGAGGGGGTGAGACAGATGCACCAGAATGCCCCTCGTAGCCAGATGGCCACGGAGAGGGACCTGCAGGCCTGGAGACGCAGAGTGGTGGTACCCGAGCTTTCATCCAGCGGGTACAGGTGAGACAGACATTCCTCAAACAACGGGGGGAGATCATCTGTATAGTTTGTTATAAGACAAAAGGATGTCATTTATAAACAAGTCTACTCCTAAATGGTTAATCTCCGGAACATTATTCCTGAAATGCAAGTTGAAATTAAATGTGTAAATGATCTTGTAGTTGCCAGGATGACTTCCGAATTACAAAAGGAGAGGAGGAGATTGCCATATACAATGCAAAGAAACGACGTGTGACATACGGCAGTTGTAGAGTAAGTAGACATATTTATTAATTTAAAGATCATCTACATTTTACATTTTAAGTCATTTAGCAGACGCTCTTATCCAGAGCGACTTACAAATTGGAAAGTTCATACATATTCATCCTGGTCCCCCCCGTGGGGAATGAACCCACAACCCTGGCGTTGCAAGCGCCATGCTCTACCAACTGAGCCACACGGGATCATGACTGACCACAGGGATTTTAAAATGATACTGACGTCATACTGACATAATTTCTGCTTTGCTTCTGCCTCAGGATGATTCTGAAGATGAGGTGCCTTGCATCAAACGTGCACAGTCCCGCAAAAAGCAAAAAGTCTTCCAGCAGAGCAAAGATGGGATTGTGGAAGAATTCATTGAGTTCTCCTGTGAGGAGGGAGAGGAAACTGCAACATCTGAGGTATATTCTACAAACCTGTGTGATAAGAAATATGCTTTTGACATGTCCATTAAAGAATAACAAGCTATTTGGAATATTGGTGAAAGAGGTCAATCTTGCAATCTCCTTCCCCACCTCTAGGACCATGAGATGGAGGGCAGTGAACTGGATTCATCCAATGAGGAAGAGGAATGGAAAAGTGACAGTTCAAGGTACAGATAAGCTCTTTGCTTCTCTTGATTCCTTGCAAAGGGGTACATGGCGTATGTCATATTGTCATTTCGCTTGGCTTAATGTGAACATAACTTATGTTGCCCATGACAGCCACTCATCCAGTGAGTACTCTGACTGGACAGCAGACGCTGGGATTAACCTGCAGCCCTCCACTCCCGTGTCATCACGGAAACGAGTTCGCCGCCAGCTTAGCAGCTCGGAGGAAGATAATGAGGAGGAAGAGGAGAAGCAGCAAAGTGACGAGGAAGAACGACCTCCTCAGACTAGCAAGCAGAAATCCAAGAAGCCCAAAAGCAAGATGCCCAAGGTTAGCCACTGTACTAACCTGCATATTTTGTTTGTCAATGCTTGTATCCTGCTCTCGTATGACAAAAAGTAGTTTCACTTCCATATTGAATATTAAATCAATCTTATGTAATTGTACATGTGTATCACAGCGGCCTAAAGCCAGGCCGTCGATGAACAGAGAAGTGTCCAACGAGTTCAGACCCTCAACGTGGATCACTGATGTCGTTCCCAGGAAGTCTCCCTTTGTTCCCCAGATGGGTGATGAGGTACGTGACTGTCTAGACCATATGGCTTCCCTACTGTTGTTGTGTGCATCTTTGGGGTTGAAATCAGGAGGCTGGTGGGAGGAGCTATAGGTATGGATTAAATGGAACGGTATCAAACATATGGAAACCAATTTTGACCCCGTTCCATTAATTACATTCCAGCCATTTCAATGAGCCTGTCTTCCTATAGCTCCCCCCACCAGCCCCCTCTGGTCTAATTAATGTTACCCTCTCTCCCTCAGGTAATCTATTTCCGCCAGGGTCACGAGGCGTATGTGGAGGCAGTGAACAGGAACAACCTGTACCCCATTAACATGGAGAAACAGCCTTGGAGGAAGATGGAGCTGAGGGTAAGAACATCATATCCACTCTGCTCCAAACTAGGAAACAGATAAATCTGTCTTCTGCCGATGCAGTAGAAAATGGGTTAGTGTGTTGAGAGGGCCAGTGTCTGAAAGGACATTGTTGAAGAGTAACTTGAAATTCTCCTTCTCGCTACAGGACCAAGAGTTTGTTAAAATAACTGGGATCAAGTATGAAGTATGCCCTCCGACACTGTGCCGCCTGAAACTGACGCTCATTGACCATGGCACGGGCAAAATCACAGACAAATCATTTTATGTCAAGTAAATGATGCAACCACTTCAAAGTGTCTAACATTGAAGATACATGTACGTTTTTACAGACATTACCAGAGACATTTGGTAACTTTGGACTTCTGTACGCCTCCCCTCAGGTACCATGACATGCCGGATGTGATTGACTTCCTCGTGCTTCGGCAGAGTTATGACGAAGCACGCAGTAGAGTCTGGCAGCCAAGTAAGTTAACTACTCAAGGTACAGTAATGCGTGAGATGAATGGGTCAACATTTCGAAGCAATATGTTCTGCATTTCCCCCATCTAAAATGGTAGTATTCCTCACTGCAGATGACAGATTCCGGTCTGTAATAGATGATGCCTGGTGGTTTGGGATCATTGTTTGTCAGGAGCCATATCAGCTTGAATATCCGGACAGTCATTTCCAGTGCTTCAAAGTCAGGTGAGAATGTATGATTGGGTCTGCGTTGTTGGAAACCAGTCAAAATGGTCTCCCAACGGTTGATGCCTTCTGCGGTGGATTGCATGCTTCTAACCTGCTTGGTTTTGCTTTGTTGCCAGATGGGACAATGGAGAAACGGAGAAGCTAAGTCCTTGGGATGTGGAAGCTATTCCAGAGGATGGTAATTTAACAGACTCTGTTGTTGGAAATGTTTCATTCTAGGACAGGAGTACTGTATGGTAACAATGGTGTGTGTCTGTGCTCTTCAGCCCAGCAACCTGAGTGTGTAGGTGGAGGGGTTCCAGTGACAGCAGAGGAGATGAGAGAGGTCATGTATAAACCCCAGACAGGAGAGTGGGGTGAGAGGAGTAGAGACAACGAGTGTGAACGCATCATAGCAGGCATTGAGCAACTCATCACCGTCGGTAAGAACACTCACCTCACCACTGCATTTTGGTACTATTTCCTCCTCAGCAGACCTCGGATTGTATACCATTCCTAGATGGGCTAGTGAGGTTTTGAATTTCAAATTCACAGTACTTCTGTTTTTTTTGTTTTTTTTATTTACAGATATTGTAGCCCCATTTTCTGGCCCGGTGGACATAGTTCAGTACCCAACCTACTGCACGGTGATAGCCTTCCCTACAGACCTGAGCACCATCAGACTGAGACTTATAAATAGGTTCTACAGGCGACTGTCCTCTTTAGTTTGGGATGCCAGATACATTGTGCACAACGCCCGGACCTTCAATGAGCCAAGGAGCAAGATAGCCCATTCAGCAAAACTTATCACAGATGTCCTGCTAAAATTTATCAAGTGAGTTGGCCAAGTGTTATTGAGCTTTAACTTACACAGATAAATGTATCTGTATTTAACAACTTATGTTGATTTTTTTTATTTCCTCAGTCGACCTAGCTGTACAGATATTATGGAGATCTACAGTGCTATTGAAGACATGGACTATACGGATGACGAGGTAAATCAGGTTTGATCATGAAATCATTCAAACCTTGCTGTGTAACTTTTGGGTTGAACTGATATTGATTTGAATGTCTTTCCCAGGACCTGGAAGAGGCACCAGGCCCCTCTTCTGGACACAGACTGCGCCAGGTAAGTAATGAATGATGATGTAAAAACCAGAACATCTTTGTCTTAAAATCAGCAATGAAAATGTAGGGAAGTGGCTGGGATGTTGTCTTATATCTTATGTATGAGTCTGCTCCCAGCGCTCTGTGGAGAAGGTACCTGACCAGGACTCCTGGAAGGGGCAGTGCAAGCGCCTGATGAACTATGTCTTTGAGTGTGAGGACTCCGAGCCCTTCAGAAAGCCTGTGGATCCTACCTCCTACCCAGTAAGAGAACACAGAGTTCTACTGTAATAATGACTCTGGCTTTGACAACTGTTGATCTAATGTGGCTCATGTCTGTTTGCAGGACTACCTTAGCATCATTGACACTCCCATGGACTTTGGGACTGTGAAGGGGACCCTTGAGGAGGACCGCTATGAAAACCCCATGGAGCTCTGCAAAGACATACGTCTGATATTTGCCAACGCTAAAGCCTTCACGCCAAACAAACGCTCAAAGGTATTTCCGCTCTTGCATTTCCAAACCATACAAGCGATTCCAGTGTAAGAAATTCAGCAATCTTATATTGAGTTGATTTGACATTGGTCAGGTTCTGGATTGTCATCAATGTAGGGACTAGGACCTGATGCCAAGTTGCTGTGCTCTACATATTTTTATCTCCTCTGTCCCCAGATCTACAGTATGACTTTGCGGCTTTCTGCATTCTTCGAAGAGCGAATCAGAACAATCATATCGCAATACAAAACTTCTGTCAAGAGCAGCGAGAAGCTCCGCCGCAGCCAGAGGTTCCGGAAGAAGCTTCAGCACCACGAGTCTGCTGTACCCAGCACTAACACCACAAGGTAGACCTCACTTCTACTGCCCACAGACCTCATTGGGCTTAAGGAAATGTACTTGTGTGGTCCACAGGACCTACAGCACTACTAATGATATTGTTCTTTCCCTTCAGCCAAAAGAGGGCTGCTCTAAAAACACACGAAAAAGTGGAAGCGGCGTCAACGACCAAATCTACCTCAGCCAAAGTGTCTGCTCCTGAGAGAACCAGGAGAAGGAGCCACAGTAGTGACAGCTCAGGCCACAGCTCTTCTGAAGCCTCCTCAGGGTCAGACTCTGAGATTGAGAGTGAGTTATCTATGAGTGACTCTGAAGAGGAGAAACGCCTGGGGTCCTCACGGCACCATCACAGCAGAGAGACCAGGGGAACCAGAAGAGTCACCAGGAACAAGGGGGCAAAGAAGAAAAAAAGTTAGGATTTCACATAAATCTGGTAGAAGGCAGTTTGCAAGACATCCCTTAGTCTCTGTCCCTCTAATAAAATCCCTGTTTTTGACGTTTTATTTCAGTTGCCGAGAGCGAGGAAGAGTCCTCCAATGAGGGGGAGGAGAGTGAGGATGGCGGGAAGTTGTCCAACTCTTTGTCTCGTCGATTCCCAAGCAGGACCAGCAGCAGGAGCACCAGGCTGACCAGGAACAATGCTGTTGCCCATAGGAAATGCACCAAACAGCCAGGTAAACACCATCACACCATAGAGCAGGGAAAAGGAGAGGTAACTAGAGCAGGGAGTGGTCAGGCAAATGCCCTTACAAATTATGAAAAATAGACAGACAACTGCCCTTATGGTTAAAGGTCTGAACTGCCCGTAGGAGCAGATCTTTTTTTAGTTATTATGATTATTAGCCACTTAAAATGTTGTTGCTGCTCTGTGTGTATCTAGAGAGGGGTGCCCAGATGAATGGTCACAGCAGAAAATCTGGGCGAGAGAGGCGGCTAAGCAGCGAATCTGAGAGATCACCATCCCAGGGTACAGACACTTACAGGGAGGAGGATGAGGAGGAGAATGTTGGCCGCAGGACAATGAAAAGGAAGACTGCCAGGGCGGCCGTCAACAAGATGAAGCTTCTGGAAGCCTCTGAGGAAAACTATGGTTCAGCCTCTGAGGAAGAGGATAAACATAGGAGGAATAGCAGCCACCATGCGACCCGAGTCAGCAAACGCATTGCCGTGATCCAGAGCAGCTCTGAATCAGAGGAGCAGTCATCAGCACAGTGTGAGCACACAGTCAGCTTAGACTGGTTTGAATCAACTTTTATTGATCATGGATCTACTGTACCAGAGCCACAAAAGGGGGCGTTCATTGAAAAAACGTTTAACACTGTTGGGTAACATACACTTTCTTTCCCCTAGGTTCTAAAAAAGACAAGGATTCATTGGGTGATTGGGAGAACAATGAGGACAGTATTGAGAGTGAAGCTTCATCCTCTCGTTGCCATCAGAATGGAGAGAGTAAGAACTCCAGCAGCCGCAAAACGACCAGACAAGCTGCAGAGACGGGTGGTAAGGGTAAGAGCTACAGGCATACTGTAGATGCTTTCAGTCATGGCTACTTTCTCTGCCTTCTCCAAGTTCAGTCATGTGTTGCTGTAGTGTTAATGTTTGTATTTATCTCTATTTCAGATGATATGTCTCATGTAAATGGGCACAGCACAAAACATGACAGTACTTCTGAGGAGGAGGAGGAGGAGAGCTCTGATGGTGAAGAAGAGGAAGAAATAGAGGAAGAAGCTGTTAGGTCTCAGTCCTCCAGAAGCTTGACAACCGCTGCAGTGAGCAAAATTAGAACTTGCATTACCAGTTATATGGCGGAAGAGAAGACTGGCTCCAGAAAGAGACAGCCCAAATCTCTGGCAAGCTCTGACGAGGAATACCGAGAACACTATGCTCAAAAGCACCCTCACCAAAACGGGAGAAAGGTGGAGAAAGAACATGCTGAAGGCTCTGAGAAAAATAGTAAATTACATTCAAAAAGCCAAGAACAAACATCTGCCTCAACCCACAAACAGGATGTCCCTGAATCAGAGGAACTCAGTGACACTCCAAAGAGATCAAGCTCACGCAAAAAAAGAGTGAGGTCTGAAGAGGAGGAGGAGGAAGAAGACAGCAACCACTCAGATAATGAATCTAAGGGAGAATCCAATAAACGTCAGTTGCGAAACAACAACAAACCCAAAAGACAGAGTCACAATGACTCTGTTTCAGAGAGCGAGGAGGAAGTTGTACCCAACAGGAGAGCAAGGAGAAAACTGCATGCTTCCTCAGAGGAAGAATCTGATGGGAAGGAGAAGCATAGCCCTAGCAGGCGGCCTTGCCTTCGAGCCCAACCAAAAAAGAAATACATCAATGAAGACTCTGAGGAGGACTTGAACTCTGAGATGCAAGGCAGTTGTAAGAATGGGAATAGCAATGCTGTTTCAGATAAAGGACATCGACGCAACCGAAAAGCTTCCCCAGCTACTACAAAACAACAGTCCTCTTCCAAGAGAAAACGCATTTACAGTACACCTCAGACTCCTCAGACAACCCTTATGAAAAGAAACGGTGCATGCCCAAGGCTAAGAGCTACTGCGAAGATGAGGACGAGAGGGAAACAAAAAGATCCAACTACAAGTATCCCAAGAAGGAATCTAGATCCAAGTCTGAACCCGAGGACTGTAGTAGTCAGGAAGACACCTCTTCTCACCAAGGGTCAGAGGAGGAGAAGGAGGTTGAGTGCCCAAGGGGGAAGAGACGTTTGGAGCGACACAAACGCAAGCGAAAGGAACACTGCAGCAGCAGTGCCCACAGTTCTGCCTCTGAAAGCGAGGAGGACGAAAAGTCCTCTGCCAGCTCAGGGTCCCAGAGCAGTCCAAAGAGAAAAAAACACAACAGGAGGTCAAGGGTCAGCGACAAGGGTGCCGCCCGACAACGCCGGAGGGACCCCTCTGAGGCAGACAGTGATCAGTCGTACGCAGAATTCCAGAGAGGAGCGTGTGGAACGCGTATCAAGACCCGAAACCGTGGCAAACGAACGGTGACATATCACGACAGCGAATGAAGGCTTAGCAAGAGAGGCTTAGCGAGAGAGACTAACTGGAGACCTTGAAGACACTTGATCGCAACATTAAAGGTAGTAGCACTGGAGCTTTTTCAAGAGGAAATGCTGTGAATCTGTTTCATTCAGGGATATTTATATTTTCTATTAAAAAAAAAAAGTAGTTTATAAAATATAGCGCAAACCACCTCCCATTCTGCTTTTGTGATTTGGCCAGCTAAATAACTGTTCGGGGGAGCATTGTCAGCTTGGGTGCTATCTTAATATACCTCTGTTTAATCAAGCATATTTTGCTGGCTTGCACTAAGAAACACACTGTAAAGAGGTATTTCATACACTAGTTTCACATTAGGAACTCAGGGGTCAACTAAGTTTACTGTAGTCTCAGCCATTCAGTCTTGGGAGCTAGAGTAGGTAGGGACAATAAACATTTCCAGGATGGCGGTTTCAGTCCAAGCACACTTACTGAGACAAAACTAATCCACTTCACCCTCCTTTGACTTCAAGTCCTTTGTAAATCCACATTAATTATCCTTTACTGTATTGTGAGGTGACTTGTTGATATGAGCCAAAATGTACAAATTTGAATTCCTAGTTTTCCTCCCCTTTGTTTTCATTTTTTAGGGGGGAATATGTGTGGGATGTATTCTAGTCATGGAATCAGGTGTAAATATATGGGATTGAGAATGGCATCTTTTGAAATGTTTATGAGGATCACTCTGTAGCAAATGATTGCTTGTTTAAATTTGAGCATTAATTTCATTTTTATGTCATTACAACGCATTGTCTTGCCACATGTCAGAAATTGGTACCCTTTTGCCAAGTACAGGAAACCAAAAAGTACTTATAGCAAAATACTGTGATTTCTCATATTGGGAAGACACTCTAGTGTTCTGTGTTATGTACTCTCAGTATTACATTTATTTTTGGAGAGAACTTAATTGCATTTAACTTTTTGCCAGTCACAATTTAGTTGTGTGTTGCGGCGGTCTTGAAATTGCTAAATGTTTTTCATACACTTTGATACAAACAGATTTCATAGGAAAATGTTACTGGTACTCCGTATGGTTGTGGAGTGCAAGAGGGCAGTTTTTTTTTCTTATTTTCTGGTTAATAAAGACATACATTCAAGGCTCACTTTGTATGTGTTATCAATGTCATATGCATTCTTAACCATTCCTTAAACTGAACAAAAATATGAACACAACTTCAAAGATTTTGCTGAGTTACAGTTCATTTAAGAGAATCAGTCAATTGAAATAAATTCCATTAGGCCCTAATCTATAGATTTCACATGACTGGGCAGGGGTGCAGCCATGGGTGGGCCAGGCCCAGCCAATCAGAATGAGTTTTTCCCCACAAAAAGGGCTTTATTACAGACAGAAATACTCACTAACATTTTAGAGACATAAGCTTTTTGTGCGTATGGAACATTGCTGGGATCTTTTATTTCAGCTCATGACACATGGGACTAACACTTTACATTTAATACATCCCACTAATGCTGAGTGGATCAATGCTTTTGCCACCGTGTCGATTGTATTTGAAGCAGTAGTTCAAAAACTAAGTGACAGCACCAATATATAATGCTGCGTTGATGTGCTAGTCGGAACTAGGAAACTCGGAAATGTTCGACTTTCTAACTGGTTGTAGTTATACATGTGCTGCGTTCAATGAATCAGTAAGTAGGACATTTCTGCATTTCCTAGTTCCAACTAGCATTTGAACGCAGCATAAATTATTGGGGCTCATGCCTCGTTTTTGTTATCTCGGAAATGTCAATTTGCTAATCTAGGCTGCAGTGTCGGATCCCGAGTTACCCATTTGGGATGTATCAGGGTATTTTCACACTTAGTTCCTTTCAGACAATTTTTGTGAACTCCGTACGGTTCGCTTATTTTTTGTGTGCAGTGTGAATAGTCCAAAGGAACTCAGACCCCTCAAAAGCCCCTGAAGCGAACCAAACTGAGACCATCTCGAGAGGTGGTCTGAGTTCTGTTCCCTTTTTTGGGGGACAATGTGAACACAAGGCTCCCCAGGTTCGCTTGTCATTATTCCTGCACCACACACTATCAAATCAAATTGTATTAGTCACATGCGCCGAATACAACAGGTGTAGACCTTACAGTGAAATGGTTACTTACGAGCTCCTAACCAACAATGCAGTTTCAAAAAAATAAGATAAAAGTAACAAGTAATTAAAGAGCAGCAGTAAAATAACAATAGCAAGACTATATACAGTGGGGTACCGATACAGAGCCACTGTGCGGGGACACTGGTTAGGTGAGGTAATATGTACATGTAGGTAGAGTTAAGGTGACTATGCATAAATGACAACAGAGAGTAGCCATTTGACTAGATGTTCAGGAGTCTTACGGCTTGGGGGTAGAAGTTGTTTAGAAGCCTCATGGACCTACTTGGCGCTCCGGTACCACTTGCAGTGCGGTAGCAAAGAGAACAGTTTATGACTAGGGAGGCTGGAGTGACAATTTTTAAGGCCTTCCTCTGACACCGCCTAGAGGTCCTGGATGGCAGAAAGCTTGGCCCCAGTGATGTACTGGGCCGTACGCACTACCCTCTGTAGTGCCTTGCGGTCAGAGGCTGAGCAGTTGCCATACCAGGCAGTGATGCAACCAGTCAGGATGCTCTCGATGGTGCAGCTGTAGAACCTTTTGAGGATCTGAGGACCCATGCCAAATCTTTTCAGTCTCCTGAGGGGGAATAGGTTGTGTCGTGCCCTCTTCACAACTGTCTTGGTGTGCTTGGACCATGTTAGTTTGTTGGTGATGTGGACACCAAGGTACTTGAAGCTCTCAACCTTCTCCACTGCAGCCCCGTTGATGAGAATGGGGGCGTGCTCGGTGCTCTTTTTCCTGTAGTCCACAATCATCTCCTTTGTCTTGATCGCGTTGAGGGAGAGGTTGTCCTGGCACAACACGGCCAGGTCTCTGACCTCCCTATAGGCTCTCTCGTCATTGTCGGTGATCACTAGACTACCATTTCCTCTACCATAAACCCTCTCACATTGGTGCCACAAAAGAGAGAAGTTGATGATGTGCAGGTTGGCAGAAAAAAATGGGTGCTGTTTTTGGACAGGCCTATTGATTAGTGATTGTCAAGGATGCACAGAAATTCCTAAATATGAGTTTTTAGTTCAGATTATTTGTTTACAATATGTGATCTTTAGGCTAAGAAAGCTGCATAAACTGTTTATTCGATTGTAGGGTTTGAATAGTGTGAGAAGACACCAGCATATTTGGTGAGAATCACAACAGAGTACAAATCAATTATAGCTCTTAAAGAGGCAGTAGCCTACATGGAGTGTACAATTTTCAATGACAGCATTATTTATTTATTTATTTTACCCCCTTTTTCAATCTTGTCTCATCGCTGCAACCCTTTACAGCATTATTTAATCTGCAGTTATTCTTCTGTTATTTATTATTTTACCAATAATATTTAAATGTTAATAGTATCTTCTGATTACAATTATTTATCATATTTTAATTTATTTGCAATCTATTAGTTTCCAAAATGTAAGTAGTGGCCATGTACTCTTATAATCTCCACCAGACACAGCCAAAAGAGGACTGGCCACCCCTCAGAGCCTGGTTCCTCTCTAGGTTTCTTCCTAGGTTCCTGCCTTTCTAAGAAGTTGTTCCTAGCCACCGTGCTTCTACATCTGCATTGCTTGCTATTTTGGGGTTTTAGGCTGGGTTTCTGTATAAGCACTTTGTGACATCTGCTGATGTAAAAGGGGCTTTATAGATACATTTGATTTTATTTAGTTATATCTAGCTGTCCAATAACGCATTCTGATGGAATGGCTTGTCCTGCACTTTGACTGAATGTCCTTTCTTAACATACAGTACCAATGTGAATGCAAAGAGGACTCAGACCACAAAATAGGTGAAGTGAACTGGCAAAAGACTTGAGTCCTCATTCAAAGGCAAGGGCAGTGTGAATACAAAGATAACAGAGTTATTTTGCTTATTTTTTTACACCAGAATTCACAGTAAAGAGTACTGAGATCGTTTATTTTAAAGAGGACTATATGTGAAAACACCTTCAGAATTAACCAATAGGAAGCTCTACGCAAATAAACTACGTTCATTTTAACTCGGAGATCCCAAGTTTCCGACAGGACATGAACAAGGCATAACCCATTTTATAAATCTTTCAGCACTTTCGGTATAAATTATGCTATCTGTTACAGGGAAAACAATTATTTATAGTTATGCCTACCATTCCGCACCATTAAGACATATTTTGGAATATTAATGTAGTGCCAAGTTGATCAAGTAAATGTGGCAATATATATTTTGATCAATTTATAGTATTCTTTAGCACAAAAATGCATTTCCCAATCATTAGCTAACATGTGGAAGCTGTTCGCTTGACTGTCAAATTCTACCAAATGCTTGCTAAAAACATATCTTACGTTTATCACTGGACAGTTAGCTATCAACCCATCTGAAGATATCTGGATTTTTCGTGTACAATACTTAACTTTATTCTTCAACCTAATCACTGAAAGTGGATTGGTAGCTAAATTATTGGTTAACGTTAGCTAGCATGTCCTCGAAGTCTTTTCTCCATTGTTTACACTACTAGCCGAGTCAGTGGGTTAGTCAGTCAAGTCATCTGTAGATCGCTAATTAACGTAAGTGCATTATCATGTCAGCTTGCAAGCGTTTGCTTTACATTGTAAAACACAGAGGGATATGGCCATCGATATGGAGGAGAAATGTCACCACTTGGTCACCTGTAGGAGCTGCCTTCAATGCCAAACCTCACAGAAGACTTGAGTTGTTTGAAAAAAATGTGGTATGTTGATCAAGTCATGAAACTACAGTATCCCCAAATGTATCTTAGCCTATGTGATGTCGCTAGTTGTTGTTTTATCTAACACGACTGTATTTGATTTGCACTTGTCACTATACTGTTTTTACAAACACTGCTTTTTCCTTCAGTCAAGAAATGTAGCTAATAGTCAGAATTTTCTGTTCACATAGCTTTTGGTCGAGACTAGTAACAGTATTTTAAATTCCTACCCACATAATGTAGTCAAACGGTATCCTAAAACCTTCACAGGGCTTGTTTGGAGTCCCAGAGCTGAGCTCCCCTGCTGGCTTCGAGGTGACCACTAAAAGGGCTCTGAAGGACACACAGGAGCTGGTGGATAAAGTCTGCAGCAGCCCTCCTGGAGCTGTTACTGTGGAGACTTTTGACCAACTCTCAGACGGCTTGTGCAAAGTAGCAGACCTGGTAAGATGTATACAGTACCAGTCAAAAGTTTGGACACACCAACTCATTCAAGGGTTTTTCTTTATTTGATAAATTTTCTAAAGTGTAGAATAATAGTGAAGACATCAAAATGATGAAATAACGCATATGGAATCATGTAGTAACCAAAAGTGTTAAGCAAATATAAATATATTTTAGATTCTTCAATGGAGCCACCCTTTGCCTTGATGACAGCTTTGTACACTCTTGGCATTCTCTCAACCAGCTTCACCTGGAATGCTTTTCCAACAGTCTTGAAGGAGTTCCCACATATGCTGAGCACTTGTTGGCTGCTTTTCCTTCACTTTGCGGTCAGACTCATCCCAAACCATCTCAATTGGTTTGAGGTTGGGTGATTGTGGAGGCCAGGTCATCTGATGCAGTACTCCATCACTCTCCTTCTTGGTCAAATAGCCCTTACACAGCCTGAAGGTGTGTTGGGTCATTGCCCTGTTGAAAAACAAATAATAGTCCCACTAAGAGCAAACCAGATGGGGTGGGATATCGCTGCAGAATGCTGTGGTAGGCATGCTGGTTAAGTGTGCCTTGAATTCTAAAAAAAATCCCTGACAGTGTCACCAGCAAAGCACCATCACACCACCTCCTCCATACTTCACGGTGGGAACCACACATGTGGAGATCATCCGTTCACCTACTCTGCGACACAGCGGTTGGAACCAAAAATCTAAGGACAGCCCAAAGGACAGATTTACACTGGTCTAATGTCCGTTGCTTGTGTTTCTTGGCCCAAGCAAGTCTCTTCTGCTTATTGGTGTCCTTTAGTAGTGGTTTCTTTGCAGCAATTCGACCATGAAGGCCTGATTCACGCATTCTCTTCAGAACAGTTGATGTTGAAATGTGTCTGTCACTTGAACTGTGTGAAGCATTTATTTGGGCTGCAATTCTTCACCCCTTAGAGGCTAATGAATGTATCCTCTGCAGCAGAGGTAACTCTGGGTCTTCCTTTCCTGTGGCGGTCCTCATGATAGACAGTTTCATCATCAGGGATGCAAACTAGTCACCTTTCGGCAAAATCCGCAGTTTTTAATCCAAAATAGGTGACCTACGTGGTTCGTGTAGATCCGACAAGAAAAGTTTGGGAGTTTGGCCTGTGTTGGCTGTCATTTAAATAAGAATTTGTTCTTAACTGACTTGCCTAGTTAAATATATATTAAATACCTTATGAAGCTGCTTGAGAGAATGCCAAGAGTGTGCAAAGCTGTCATCAAGGCAAAGAGTGGTTACTTTGAAGAATCTCAAATATAAAATATATTTTGATTTGTTTAACACTTTTTTTTGTTTACTACCTGATTCCTTATGTGTTATTTCATTGTTTTGATGTCTTCACTATTATTCTATAATGTAGAATGTAAAAATAAAGAAAAACCCTGGAATGAGTAGGTGTGTCCAAACTTTTAAATGTACTGTATATATTTATTATTATTAATATAGAAAGCACAGGATAGAGTCAAAAAACAATCAATTTAAGTTGACAGGTACACTTATTTTCTCCTCAAACCAGGCTGATTTTGTGAAAGTGGCACACCCGGACCCGTCCTTCCGTGAGGCAGCAGAGAAGACATGTATAGAGATCGGCACAGTTGTAGAAAAGTAAGTGCCATTGAACTAGGTCTAGTAGAATATATGTTACTGAGTGGCATATTACATAATGATTATTCACTGTTTGTTTATCTCACAGACTCAACACCAATGTTGACCTTTGTAGAAGTTTAAAGAATTTGTTGGATAACAAAGAAGTTTTAGCTCAGTTGGACCCAGAAACAAGGTATGCTCTCCAACCTAAATCCTTTTACCGGTATTTAATTTGGCGTAGACTTGACAGTTTCATTCAGATAATGTAAATGTTTCTGTCTACCTAGGAAAGTGGCTGAGCTGTTCATGTTTGACTTTGCGATCAGTGGAATTCATCTGGATGAAAAACTGGTAAGGTACCCCTTTTAATTGGTTTTTAGTGTGTTGATAACCACCCCTGTCACATGTTTCTTTCATCTCCTTACTGTCTCTTTTCTGACTTTTACATTTTGCAGCGGAAAGAGGCTGTCAAGCTTCACGTCAAGCTCTTGGATCTAAACAATGAGTTTCTTATGGGCTCTCACCTCCCAAACAGAATAGCAAAGTCAGCTATACCTGAGCACATTCATTGCCACTTTGCAACGGAGGGCAGTTTCATTCAGATTGGGGGTCTACACGCTGAGTCCTCTAATGACCTGGTATGTTTTCATTTGCAAATGTTTCTCTCTTTCCCCACCTGGTAGCGCCAATCTCACATGATATCCAGTTGTACTGCTAGCGCTGCAGTCTATCTGGAGAAATGCCTACTTAATGCTGTGAGAGATTGCACATGTGAAATGCTATTGTTGAGTAATAGTCAGACTCTCTCTGTCCTGCATTTTCCTGATTTGTCCTGATTTTATTTGATGCTCCATGCCCGGGAGGGTTTCTCTGTGATAGGGATGGCTAAGGGGTGAAGAACCTGAAACACAGGCTTTTTACATTCTTTTCAGGTTCGGGAGGTTGCCTATAGGATTTTCCTCTACCCAAATGCAGATCTGATGGAGTGTCTGGAAGAGCTGTTGAAATGCAGGAACAAACTGGCCAAACTGGTGGGCTATGAGTCTTACGCACACAGAGCTTTACAGGGGACCATGGCCAAAACCCCAGGTAATATGCTTCCGCCCCTGTCCCCAACAATGACTTTCCCTTCAATTAGTAAACCTTTGGCCTTTTTTGGAATCATATGTAGAAGCATTGGTAGTGCTTCAGTGTATGATTAGGAGGGATATTTAGCAATGACTACCATTTCAGCCAGATACCGCCAAGTTAGTAAACATACTTGTTCAACCAGGTTTACCAGCAGTTTACATGAATGAATGATTCAACCAATTATATACAAAAAAATGACCCAGGCAAAAACTGTGTCACCCAGTTAGAATATTACACTACAACTGTGCTATACTGTTGATGTTGGGAATGATAAAGCCTTTGTGTGTGACTGATATAACATGGCCCTCCTTTCTTCTGCCCACAGAGACTGTGATGAACTTCCTACAGCTACTGACGGACAAACTCTCCGAAAGGTACAGCACTTAATACAAGTAAAATAAAAAATTAGCTATGCCAAAATCAACACAATTTGTTCACCTTATATACAGTATATAGCTATAAGGAAATATATAATCCACCTTGTCTTGAAAAGCTGACATGTATCCTCTCTACCACAAGGTGACGATATAACCTTGAAAGAGTGAAAGAGCTTTATAGGTTTAGTGAAGTGAAGGTTTGAAAAAAAGTATAATGTTTGAATTCCAATTTATATGCTGGAGCTTTCAGAGATCCAGTTATTTGGATACAGAATTGACTATAAAGCAGAAATAATAGTTTGTTAAATAGATGAATACACTTTTCACATATTTAGTTGAATTTGAATTAGGCCTGACAGTGAAGTCAGCAATCACATCAGCCACTCATTTTAAATCTCTTCCCATACAGAACCGCAATAGACTTTGAGATGATTAAAGACATGAAGACAAAACTCAACCCCCGTAATGCGGTAAATACTGCTTTGTTGTCGTTTATAAATATTTATATTCCAGCTGATGTAGCAATGTACATGTAAAGATATGAGTCCATAGTGAGATTAAAAAAGGTGAATACAAATGGTGGTGTGTTATTTATTCTTGTCACAAGCTATTAGTAATATGTTTCTCTTCCATAGGAGCTCATGCCATGGGATCCTCCATACTTCAGTGGTGTGTTGCGTGCTGAAAGGTGAGTATTACAGTCCTAGATCTATTATTCAAACAAAGCAACTGATCCAGTTATTCTCTGCCAACTGTCAATTAGATAAATCTGTTTGATTTCTATCTACCTGTCTGTATTTGGGGTGGGTGGCAACTTCATATTTCAGTGTAGCGCATCATTTTTTATTTTTTTTTACCTGGTCTTCCTCGGGTATCAATTGTTAGTGTTAGGAGAGGAGCATGGGAGCTCCCGAGTGGCGCAGCGGTCTAAGGCACTGCATCTTAGTGCTAGAGGCGTCACTACAGACACCCTGGTTCGAATCCAGGCTGTATCAGGCCGTGATTGGGAGTCCCATAGGGCGACGCACAATTGGCCCAACGTCGTCCGGGTTTGGCAAGTGTAGGCCGTCATTGTAAATAAGAATTTGTTCTTAACTACTTGCCTGGTTAAATAAATGGGAGCTACGTAGGTCTTTGTTTATTCTTTTCAATATAATCAAGCCGGATCAACTTCCTTTGCTAAGTTGCGCTGTCACCTCATTTTACCTGAAGATTTTCCCCTCTCCGTTTATATAATTTAACTAATTATCCTTGCGTAATACATGTTCCCTGTCATTTTTATTTATGTGATGGAAGATATCCAAAACAATGGATTAGAATATGCAACCTGAATCACTGTTGCCATGCTACAGTATAGAAAGACAGAGTTTGAATGTGTTAGGCAGATGAGAACCATCCAGAATACAGTGAGGACCCAGACAGCATTCAACTCAACCTGAACTCATTGCAGGAGTAAATCCCATTTTAGTCTGTCGGGAAAGGATATCTCCAATAGCATATACAATATTATGTATTATCTGTTGAGACCCTATACATTTGTTCTAGTGTGCGTAATATATTCTGCAGTTTTAATGCTGATTAATGGGCTTTGGGTGGTTAAGAAAGCGTATTATCTTTATTGTCAAGGGTAATTCATAAATGTCATGATTCACAGATGGAGAAGTGGAATGGCCTAATCTGCTGTGAACATTTGAGTGAATGGGAGATGTGGTTGGTCACATCTAGCATCTCCAGTTTTGCGCCGGTCTCACGTCGTCCTTTTATGGACATTATTAATGAACTGCTTTTCCACTCAGGCGCTCACCAGAGTCCAATAAGTCTAACGGTTTATTAAAGCTTTAATGCAGACATTCCAGGTCCTGGGGGATGGACTCAATGGCTGTTTCCACAATGGGGTTTGGCACAACCTCTGTCTGAGGGGGAGATATGTTGGAGAGTTGTTTTTTTTCTTCTTTTAACTGAGGAAAATCTGTTTCCGAATCACTTTACCCTCAGCCCTCTTCTTGGTGTGCTATGCTGTGCTGTGTTGGTTGTTAGGAGTTGGGTTTAGAATGCGGTCGGTTCCCAGGGATGGCTGGTTGCCCAGAGTTACCACCACCGCTAAGTGGCTCCTGTTGCCCTTTTCTCTTAGAGTCAGCAGCATTAGTGGTTTGCAGTTCCTACTGAAGTCAGTTGGAGAATGTTCATGTCCTACTGAAAGGAGTTTCAGATTATGTGTGGTAAATGAAGGCCCAGTAGCACATCATGTGCAAGATAGTATAAATTACTCCCTTTAGTAGTCTTTAGGAAAGATCATATGATTACTGCTATTATTCCATTAGCAGTCGGTGAAAAAGCTTATTGTTGCCAGACTTTGTCCCATATACAGTGCATTCGGAAAGTATTCAGACCCCTTGACTTTTTCCACATTTTGTTACGTTACAGCCTTATTCTAAAATTGATTACATATTTTATCCTCCCTCAACCTACACACAATACCCCATAATGAGAAAGCAAAAACAGGTTTTTAGAAATCTTTGCAAGTGTATTTTTTTTTAAATGAAATAGATTTACATAAGTATTCAGACCCTTTACTCAGTACTTTATTGAAGCACCTTTGGCAGTGATTACAGCCTGAGTGTTCTTGGGTATGACGCTACATGCCTGGCACACCTGTATTTGGGGAGTTTCTCCCACATTTCTCTGCAGATCTTCTCAAACTCTGTCAGGTTGGATGGGGAGCGTCGCTGCACAGCTATTTTCAGGTATCTCCAGAGATGTTCGATCGGGTTCAAGTCCAGGCTCTGGCTGGGCCACTCAAGGACATTCAGAGACTTGTCCTGAAGTCACTCCTGCATTGTCTTGGCTGTGTGGGTTGTTGGGGGTTGTTGTCCTGTTGGAAAGTGAACCTTATCCCCAGTCTGAGGTCCTGAGCGCTCTGGAGCAGGTTTTCATCAAGGATCTCTCTGACACTGTCTAGTATATAGGTTCTGGATGGCTGGAAGTTTGGCCCCAGTGATGTACTGGGCCGTACACACTACCATCTGTAGCGCCTTACGATCAGATGCCGAGCAGTTGCCATACCAGGCAGTGATGCAACTGGTCAGGATGCTCTCGATGGTGCAGGTGTATAACATTTTGAGGATCTGGGGACCCATGCCAAATCTTTTCATTCTCCTGAGGGGGAAAATGTGTTGTTGTGCCCTCTTCCAGACTGTCTTGGTGTGTTTTGACCATGATAGTTTGTTGGTGATGTGGACATCAAGGAACTTGAAACTCTCGACCCACTCCACTACAGCCCCGTTGATGTGAATGGGGGCGTGTTCGGCTCTCCTTTTCCTGTAGTCCACGATAAGCTCCTTTGTCTTGCTCACATATTTGCACATTTATTACAAGTAAAAAAAAAAATGGAAATATCACATTTACATATGTATTCAGACCCTTTACTCAGTACTTTGTTGAAGTACCATTGGCAGCAATTACAGCATCGAGTCTTCTTGGGTATGACTCTACAAGCTTGGCACACCTGTATTTGGGGAGTTTCTCCCATTCTTCTCTGCAGATCCTCTCAAGCTCTGTCAGGTTGGATGGGGAGCGTTGCTGCACAGCTATTTTCAGGTCTCTCCAGAGATATTTGATTGGGTTCAAGTCCGGGCTCTGGCTGGGCCACTCAAGGACATTCAGAGACTTGTCCCGAAGCCATTCCTGCGTTGTACCTTGTTCATTTCATCTTTGCCTCGATCCTGACAATTCTCCCAGTCCCTGCCGCTGAAAAACATCCCCACAGCATAATACTGCCACCACCATGCTTCACTGTAGGGATGGTGCCAGTTTTGCTCCAGACGTGACGCTTGGCATTCAGGCCAAAGAGTTCAATCTTGGTTTCATCAGACCAGAGAATATTGTTTCTTTTTGGCGAAGTTAGTTGCCTTTTGGCGAACTCCAAGCGGGCTGTCGTGTGCCTTTTACTGAGGAGTGGCTTCCGTCTGGCCAATATACCATAAAGGCCTGATTGGTGGAGTGCTGTAGAGATGGTTGGCCTTCTGGAAAGTTCTCCCATCTCCACAGATGAACTTTGGAGCTCTGCCAGAGTGACCATCAGGTTCTTGGTCACCTCCCTGACCAAGTCCCTTCTCCCCGATTGCTCAGCTTGGCCAGGCGGCCAGTTCTAGGAAGATTCTTAGTGGTTCCAAACTTCTTCAATACTGCAGAAATGTTTTGGTACCCATACCCAGATCTCTGCCTCGACACAATCCTGTCTCGGAGCGCTACGGACAATTCCTTCGACCTCATTGCTTGGTTTTTGCTCTGACATGCACTGTCAACTGTGGGACCTTATATAGACAGGTGTTTGCCTTTCCAAATCACGTCCAATCAAATAAATTTACCACAGGTGGATTCCAATCAAGTTTTCAAAACATCTCAAGGATGATCAATGGAAACAGGATGCACCTGAGCTCAATTTCGAGTCTCATAGCAAAGGGTCTAAATTCTTATGTAAATAAGGTATTTCAGTTTTTTATTAAAAAAAAATAAAAAAAATGTTTTCACTTTGTCATTATGGGGTATTGTGTGTAGATTGAGGATTGTTATTTATTTAATCCATTTTAGAATAAGGCTGTAACGTAACAAAATGTGGAAAATTCAAGGGGTCTGAATACTTTCCGAATGCACTGTACAACAAGCAAGGAGGCCACATCATGGTAATCATGTCTAAAGCTGGGCGTAGGAAATGGGCTTCTCACTGGTTTTAATTAAATCCAAATTACGTTTGGATATGCCTCCAGGGCAGGCATTGCTTGCTTCAAATGGCTTGCTTTGTCCACACAAGAAGTGAGTAATTGTGCATGCTCCCCAAGATTTCCCCTTTTATGTCTACTAGTCTGAGAGCGTTAGTCCAAAGAGTCTGCATGACAAGTGTTAATCAGAGCATCAAGTGGCTTTAGGGGAGAAATAAGAGGAATCTGTAAAACACCATAATTAACTACGGACCCTTGCTAATAGATGCCCATTTGGTTTTAGCATGAGATTCCTGCAATCGTCTACAGTAGCTTGTCACAGTCACACAACTGAGATTATGCTGAAGTGTTTGTCATATTGTGGTTGTGTTTTGGTTACAGGTACAACATTGAGCCCAGCCTCTACAGCCCCTACTTCTCCCTGGGGTCTTGTATGGAGGGACTGAACAGCCTCTTCACCCAGCTCTATGGAGTCTCTATCATGTCCGAACATCCAAGTGCAGGAGAGGTGTGGAATGATGATGTCCGCAAACTGGTAAAAAAAACTTGTATAACTATTCAAATGTTCCTAGTGTTGAAGCTTTAATTTGTTTGCTGTGATTACATAGTCTAAATTGTGTTTTCTATGGTGTGATTTCCTAAGTTTACTGTTTTGTCACTTCCTGTCCAGGCTGTAGTTCATGAGACAGAGGGGTTGCTGGGATACATCTACTGTGACTTCTTTCACAGAGCAAATAAACCTCACCAGGTAGACATCGCCTCACACGCCACGCCCGCAACGCAACCGGCTTTCTTTAAAGATGACATGAGTTTCAGTAGATCAAAAAAAGTTTCTGAATTTCAAAATGCCGTCATGGCTGCTGTTTCTAGCGTGTTCAAAAGAAAAAAGTCTCTGGCCCTGTGGCACTGATCTTGAAACCAGCAGTACATAGAATGTATTCAAGGCAGGGCCTCAATGTTCTCTTTGTCTCTCCCTTCCTCAGGACTGCCACTTCACCATCCGCGGTGGGCGGCAGTGCCAAGAGAGCGGACAGTACCAGCTGCCTGTAGTGGTGCTGATGCTGAGCCTGCCCCTCCCCACCAAGAGCGCCCCCACCCTGCTCACGCCGAGCATGATGGAGAACCTGTTCCACGAGATGGGTCATGCCATGCACTCCATGCTAGGGCGCACACGCTACCAACACATCACAGGTCAGCCATGCTCATCTGACATTCTCAGAGTTGAACCGTTAACTTTAGCAGCTTTAGCCTGGCATTGTGCTTATGGGTAATTCCGAAGTGATGCTGAAACATCCAAGTCGTCCTTGTCCATAGAGTTGTATGGTTTGTTTAACTTTGCAATCATTGGTTTTTGTTTGACATACATTTTAAAGTGAAAAATCGGATACTTAGCATCACTCTTACCGTGGTATTGTCCCTATGTATTTGTACTGTTAATGTGAATAATAATATGGGAATGACTGTATGTAAAGCTCTCTCAAGTCAATAGTCCTAATAGTGAGGAGGATTGATTTCAGTATCAATGGTTTCATCCTCTGCTAGTGTAGTGGGTGGTGTTGTGAATGACATCTTATAATGATGGTCACAGGTTAGAATGGCATGCGTAGAGGCTGTGTTCAGTCATGGTGTGGAGACTTGAAAAGGCCTGTTAAATACAATTCAGAATGATACGGCTTGGTGAGGAAATCCACACTGGTTATCATTGGATTGATTGCATGCTCCTTTACTTGTTAGATAAAGACTAAGGATACGCCTTAGCAAGTAACTCAAGATGCTATAAAATGTCATCCACTTAGATAACATAAATCAGTAATGGAGCAACTTGAGACTGCTTTTGTCTTCTCAGGAACCAGATGTGCCACTGACTTTGCTGAGGTCCCCTCTATTCTCATGGAGTACTTTGCCACTGATTATCGTGTAGTGAACCAATTTGCCCGCCATTATCAAACAGGACAGGTACACAAACTCACCATTTTTTTTGTGTTACTAGATGGGTGACTGTAAAGATATTGTGCTGTAGTCCTGCTGAGAAATGAATGTCTTTGTGTTTTTGCAGCCTCTGCCTCAGAGCATGGTGGCTCGTCTGTGTGAGTCCAAAAAGGTGTGTGGTGCGGCAGACACTCAACTACAGGTAAATCCCCCTGACATACAACAACAATGAACAAAATGGGTCACAGCTTTTCCTTGAATGGGATACATTAACACTCATGGGTTACGTTGACACTGAACTCTCATGCAAATGCACATTACAAGGGCAAAACATTTTGCTCTCAAACTGTTTAAAATGTACTGGCACGGCAGCAAACACTGACAACTGTTATCTGCTAATCTTTATAGTAGTTTTTTAACAAGGTATCCTATATTGTTAGCGTTGTTTTAAAAACTCACTTAAACACAATAGACATAACACATATCCTGTAGGTGCTTTGCCTGAGTGATTGATGGTAGATAAGTGTAGAGACATAACAGATATCAGCCTTTTTCAGGCAACAGACAATTACTTAACTCTAAGTGGGATATTTGGGAACGTTTCAAAGGTTTAACATGTAACTACATGAATGATTCAGCATGTTTATTTTTTATGTGGACAGATTTTCTACTCTGCTCTGGATCAAATGTATCATGGAAAACCCCAAAACCGATCAACGACTGATATCTTAAAGGACATGCAGCAGAAATTCTACGGCCTACCGTACACTCCAAACACGGTGGGTACCTCGGTGTCAAAATGCTCTTTGCCTTCACTGAGTTGGTCTATAGAACTTTGATTAAGAGCTCAATTACAGCCTTTACAGTTAATGAATGTTTGAGGGGACATTCTTTGCTTAATCCCCAAATCTTTACCACAGTGTCTGCCTTCTCCCGTGCAACAGAGGGACAAAAACAGAGCAGAGAGAGGGAGTTATTTTTTGGATATTCTTCTCTGGCTTTGTGGTTTTATATCTTTTACCCAGGCGCAGCACCGTTTAAGGGATTAAAGCTTTTTTGGAGGCCCTGCTCAAATAACAAAGCAGAGGTATACTTTGAATGAGCACTCCCTGGGGGAAATATTTGAAACTCTTCTTTCTGTGGTCCTTTTAATGAAAATAGTCAGGAGGGAATAGAGAATGTAAAACACAGCCATCATTTAACAGGAATGGTCATCATAAGGCATTTATCCTCATCTGTAATTATGTGGGCCATCAGGAATAGATGGCACTCAGTCAGAACTATATTCCACCTTCTTTAATTGAGCTTACAAGCCATAGTTGCTTTACCCTCGCTAAAAGTCCTACTTCCACTTTTATCCATGCAGCTAACGACCTCCCAGGGGAGTGTGGTTAATGTTATATACTTTCCTTTCTGTCTGAGTAATTTTTCTTTAACTATAGAACCATGCCGAAACTCAACATTTCACTCAAATTACATATGTTATGATGGGATGAGTAGTTTTCCTCCTTTTAGCCCCACTTACAAAATTCCTAATTGTTCTGTTAAAGGATCTGTCATGGGATTGGAGCAAGTGGAAACAGATTTGTTTATATTCTGCTAAAAGGACCATATTTTTTATTCTCTTCTCGCAAAAAAGCAGTGAAGCCAAACTTTCCACACTAAACTGAACATTTGAATGGCTAATAGGTTACAAGAGAGACCAAAATGATAAACACTGGGGTGATTGTGACATGTGTATGGTTTATAGACCAGGGGTATCAGTTCTGACTGGAG